>NC_056625.2:293082225-293682225 GCF_002870075.4 Lactuca sativa
AACCTGGAGAGTTGACTTTTGGTTGACTTTTAGGGTATGGTCTATTGTGGGGCCTTTGAGCTATGAGAGGGGTAAAATGGTCTTTTACCCTTCTGAGAGTGTCATAAGAGAGCATAGTCTAGCCTTTGAGAGTTATATTAAATAGAGTGTTATTTTCATATGATTAGGCGTAGGCTAGGCCAACGTTTACCGAGTCAGAGATTTACCGAGATACCTGAGGTGAGTCTTCTCACTATACTTTACCTAGTGTGGTAATAGAGTTAAGAGACAGAGTATTATAGAGTTATATGCCAGTGTGATTTCATGTTATTATGTGATGTGATTTATTGTGATATGTGATATGAATGATTCAGAGTTACAGAGTTGGGATTTTCAGGTCCCTAGAGTTAGGGCCAGAGGGCCCACAGAGAGTTGGGGCTGGAGGGCCCCACTGAGACACTTTGACCAGAGGGTCAACAGAGTTACAGCCTCGAGTGGCTATTTTGTGATTAGTGTGGTATTTTGGGGAACTCACTACGCTTATGCTTACAGTGTTCAGTGTTATGTGTTTCAGGTACCAGTGATGACCGCGGGAAGGCGCCAACTTGATTCGTACACACACATAGGATTGGATGTATTTTGATCTTGGGAGACATTTGTGAAATAAAAACATGATGTTATGACATTTTATGAATGAATGGTTTTGTTAAAATGTGTTTTTCAAATGCAAAAATTGTTTAAAGTTTTATGGTGTTACAAGTTGGTATCAGAGCCTAGGTTTGAGGGATTCGGGTGCACCTTCGGGCGTATCTGAACTTAAACCGAGGATTTGAGAAAATTTTTATAATAAAACAAGTTTTCAAAAGAAGAACTTGCGAGACAAACAGAGCAAAGTCGTGTGTACGAACAGCCAGCGCCCGAACGGTGATTTCCTAAAATACCATTATTATAAGTGTTATGAGATATGATGTGATATGTTATATGATGAGCTATGATATGCATGCTAGAGTAGACTAGGTATTCTTATTAGGACTAGATTGGCCTGATATGTGATTCCCGAGTCTCGGAGTTTTGCTGCTATGAATATTTCAGAGTGGTTAGGTAGCAGTGAGGAGATTGTGAGAGATCTGTTTGCGAGTATCATATGATTAGAGAGAGAAGAGTGCTTGGGACTTGGGACTCTGGGAGGAGGACTCGGGGTGGATGCTGATGCGGTGTGGACAATAGTATTAGGCCCGTACTACTGAAGACACTGGGTCAGTGCACAGTTTAAGTAAGAATCTTTGGAGTACCAAGGAACGAGTAGGACGGAGTACTCGAGTGTGAGTATACTCGAGCGAGTCCCTGATATTATTCTTATGTTGTATTTCAGAGAGAGAGAGATCATGGTTGGGACTTGCCACACATCAGGGACCAGTGATACGAGGGATGAGGAGATCCGTAGGATCATCCAGGAGGAGGTGGCTATAGCCATCAGGGCGGAGATACCAGAGATGTTCGGGTCTATCAAGACCACGTTGATAGAGACATTTGATGAGAAGTACGCTACTCTTTCTGAGGCTGCTGTTACTGCAGCCACTGCAGCTATAGCTGCGACGAGGCCGCAGGGTGGTGATGCGTTGCTGTTCCGAGAGTTCAGCAACACAAAACCACCGGAGTTTGATGGGACCTAGGACCCGATTGCGGCGATGAGATGGATTTTAGACATAGAGGAGTGTTTCTTTACTTGCTCATCTCCTGATCATTTGAGAATCCGGTTCGCGCTGAACCAGCTTCGCTTCGGAGCGAAGGACTGGTGGAAATTTGTGACGGCGCACTACATGCCTGCTGAGCTTGCAGCAGTGACCTGGGAGAGGTTCACTGCTATGTTCCGAGATAAGTACGTTACCCAAGTGGAGAGGGAGTGTTTGGCCCAGGAGTTTCTGACCCTCAAGCAGGGTACTGAGTCTGTTACGGTGATCACGAGGATATTTCATGAGCGGGCGATGTTCTGCCCAGAGCTCGTGTCCTCCGAGCAGGCACGTATGAGTCGATATTTGAGCATTCTGAGGAGGGACATACGTGATTTCGTGGCGAACTCGACGTATCGGACATTTGCCGAGCTTCAGGCAAATGTCCGGAAGAGGGAGATAGAGCTGGAGACTCAAGCTAGGGAGGAGGCTGAGTCTCAGGGGAGGGATCGGCGACCGGTGCAGTCTCAGCCGGTAGCCAAGTCGGCTAAGCCCGCCGATTCGAGGTCAGGGAGCCAGAGGGGCCGCACTTGTGGCAAGAGCCATGATGGGGTGTGCAGAGCAGGGTCTTGCTACAAATGTGCAAGGAGGGGCATATGGCTAAGGACTGCCCCAAGGGGTTTGCAGTATGTTTTCACTGCAACCAGACCGGACACCGGATAGCAGAGCGTCCGCAGTTGCAGGGATCAGCATAGGGAACACCTCAGGGATCTGCCCCTGCCACCATCAGAGCTACTGAGAGTCAGCCAGTGAAGGCCGAGGCGCCGAGGGCACGAGGGAGAGCCTTTCAGTTGACCGTGGAGGAGGTTCGCGTAGCGCCCGATGTTGTAGCTAGTATGTATTCTTTCGTGTATTTATTTTGATGTTGAGATATTGTGCTTATATTATGTTATGCGTAGGTACTTTTCTTGTGAATTCTATACCTGCCTTGGTGTTATTTGACTCGGGTGCGAGTCGGTCTTTTGCATCTTTGGCTTTTAGTCAGCATATCAGTGTTAGTCGTGAGGCGTTGAGTCAGCCTCTAAGAGTTTCCATAGCTGACGAGAGGGTGATATATGCCACAGAGGTGATCCGAGGGTGCGTATTTGATATTTTTGGTGTTGAGTTCCCGATTGATTTGGTTCCTATTGCGATGGGTGATGTCTGTGTCACTGTGGGCATGGACTGGTTGAGTAAATTCGGTGCAGTTATCGACTGCGAGCGACAACTGGTGACCATACGAGACCCTAGTGGGGGAGTTCTTACGATGTACGGAGAGGGTACACGTTCTGGGTCAGCGTTTTGTTCGGCCTCTAGAGTGAGGGAGTGTCTACAGCAGGGCTATAAAGGCTTTGTGGCGTATGTGATGGATACGCGGGTTGATTCAGAGAGACCGAGGTCAGTTGATGAGGTTCCGATAGTACGCGAGTTCCCGTATTTCCAGAGGAGTTGCCGGGTGTGCCTCCCGTGAGGCAAGTGGAGTTCAGTATCGATTTGGTTCCGGGGGCCGCACCTATTGCCAAGGTGCCCTATCGCCTTGCACCTCCAGAGATGCAAGAGTTATCCTCGCAGCTTCAGGAGCTGTTGGGAAAGGGATTTATTCGGCCGAGCAGCTCGCTGTGGGGAGCGCCTATCCTTTTTGGCAAGAAGAAGGATGGTTCACACCGGATGTGTATTGATTACCGGGAGTTGAACAAGCTGACTGTCAAGAACCGTTACCCGTTGCCGAGGATCGATGATTTGTTCGATCAGTTGCATGGAGCATCTTGGTTCTCCAAGATCGATTTGAGGTCGGGGTATCATCAGGTGAGAGTGCGAGATGAGGACATTCAGAAGACAACATTCAGGTCTCGCTATGGGCATTATGAATTTGTGATGATGCCTTTCGGACTCACCAATGCCCCGACAGTGTTCATGGATCTCATGAACAGAGTGTGCAGGCCGATGCTGGATCGGTCGGTGATCGTGTTCATCGATGATATTTTGGTGTATTCGAGATCCAGAGAGCAGCATGAGGAGCATTTGAGGGAGACCCTCGAAGTACTGAGATCGGAGAGGCTTTACGCCAAATTCTCCAAGTGTGATTTTTGGTTGTGAGAGGTCCAGTTCCTAGGGCACCTCGTTAACCAGAAGGGAATATTGGTCGACCCGGCCAAAGTGGAGGCAGTGATGAGTTGGGAGGTGCCGAGGTCACCGTCCGAGATCAGGAGTTTCTTGGGGTTGGCAGGCTATTATCGGAGATTTATCAGGGATTTCTCCAAGATCGTCGTGCCACTCACCAGGTTAACCCGGAAGGGTGTCGCTTTTTCATGGGGACCAGAGCAGCAGACCTCCATTGACACGCTTCGCCAGAGGCTATGTGAAGCCCCAGTGTTAGCCCTCCCAGAGGGGATGGAGGGCATGTGATAGCATACGCATCGAGGCAGTTGAAGCCTCATTAGACGAGGTATCCGACCCATGATCTAGAGTTGGGGGCAGTGGTGTTCGCCCTCAAGATTTGGCGTCACTATCTGTACGGGGTTCGGTGTACGATATACACGGACCACAAGAGCCTGAAGTATTTGATGGATCAGCCCAACCTAAACATGTGACAGAGGAGGTGGTTGGACGTGGTCAAGGATTATGATTGTGAGATCTTGTACCACCCGGGCAAGGCTAATGTTGTAGCCGATGTACTGAACCGCAGGGAGGAGAGCACCCCGTTGCTAGATGTATTTTTGAGATTGACCGTGATAGCTCCGGTGTTGGACACCATTAGTGGGGCTCAGGCTGAGGCTGTGCAGCCTGAGATGCAGAAGAAAGAGCGAGTTGTTGGTTTAGTATCGGAGTTTGTTACCGATGGCCGGGGGCTTATGACATTTCAGGGGCGTATTTGGGTACCGTTTGTGGGAGGGACGCGTACCATTTTGATGGAAGAGGCTCATCGGTCGAAGTTCTCGATCCATCCTGGTGCCACTAAGATGTATTTAGACCTAAAGAGAGAGTATTGGTGGCCCTATATGAAGAGGGATGTCGCATGGTTTGTTGAGAGGTGCTTAACCTGCCATAGGGTTAAGGCCGAGCATCAGAGACCGCATGGTAAGTTGCAGCCGTTGGAGGTTCCCGAATGGAAGTGGGAACAGATTACCAGGGATTTTATCACCAAATTGCCAAGGACTGCTAGGGGAGTCGATGCAATTTGGGTGATTGTGGACAGGTTGACAAAGAGCGCCCACTTCCTTGCTATCAGTGAGAGCTCATCCGCAGAGAAGTTGGCAGAGATGTACGTGAGGGAAGTAGTATCACGACATGGAGTGCCGATCTTGATTGTCTCAGACCGAGATGTGCGTTTCACTTCCAGATTCTTGAAGAAGTTTCACGAGGAGTTGGGTACTAGGCTGCATTTTAGTACCGCATATCACCCCCATACAGACGGACAGAGTGAGCGGACGATTCAAACGCTCGAGGACATGCTCCGGGCATGTGTGTTGGATTTAGGGGGGAGTTGCGACACGTATTTGCCCTTGACAGAGTTTTCCTACAACAACATCCATCATTCGAGCATTGGTATGCCACCCTTTGAGCTGTTGTATGGTAGGAGGTGTCGGACTCCCATTTGCTGGGGAGAGGTCGGGCAGCGTGTTATGGGTAGTACATAGATTGTGCTGCAGACGACTGAGCAGATACAAGAGGTCAGGCAGAGGTTATTGATCGCTCAGAGTCGTCAGAAGAGTTATGCGGACAGGCGCCGGTCCGAGCTAGAGTTCCAGGTCGGCGACTTTGTACTCCTGAAGGTCTCTCCTTGGAAAGGAGTGATCCGATTCTGGAAGAGGGGCAAGTTGGGCCCCCGTTATATCGGTCCTTTTCGGGTGATTGCTAGGGTAGGCAGGGTAGCCTACCGGTTGGAGCTACCTGCAGAGTTAGGTCAGATCCATGACACTTTCCACGTGTCGCAATTGCGGAAGTGTATAGCCGATGAGTCGACAGTGGTACCATTGGAGGATATTCAGGTGGATGCGAGCCTGAAATATGCTGAGAGGCCGGTGTCAATCAGAGATCGGAAGATCAAGGTTTTGAGGAACAAGGAGGTACCTTTGGTTTTGGTTCAGTGGCAACATCGGAAGGGGTCTGAGAAGACTTGGGAGTCAGAGTCGGAGATGCGAGGGCAGCATCCAGAGTTGTTCGAGGAATGAGACTTCGAGGGTGAAGTCTAGTTCTAGTGGGGGAGAATTGTAACACCCCGAGATTCTGGTATATTCCTTTCATCCTTGTTCTTTATCATTTGGGCATGTTTAGTCCTTGAGTGGAGGGTTTGTAGAAAGTGAGTACGCTGGGCGTATCAGGGGGTACGCTGCGCATACTCACGCGCTTAATTTGGACGCGGAGTCGCCAAGGTACGCTGGGCGTACCCGACCCAGGTGCAAAAACCATAATCCTCCTTGTGCACTATTTAAAGGGTGCTATGGCTCATTCCTTAGCCTCCATATCAGTGAGTGAAACCCTAAAAGAGAGCCCCCTCGTTCTTAGAGTGTGAGAGTGTTGATTTGAGCTTGTTGGTGCTTTAGTGGCTTGGTTAAGAAGAATGAAGGGAGTTCTTGGAGGCTAAAGCTTGAGGTGCTACTTTGGATCTGAGATCTACGGAGGGAAGAGCTGCACTTGGAGGTATAAAGTTCAACACTTTCCCCTTCTTTTGGTTGTTGTTGTATGTGTCCTTTTTAGGGCTAAAAACCCCAAAGGTGGAGACTTTATGAGTGTAAAGTGCTCCATGGTCCGAGATCTGTCCCTTTTCAGTGTTACTAGTGATTTAGAGCCATAAAGTTCCCATATTGGATGTTACTTTGGAGTCATGCATGTGTTGTAAGCCTTCTAGAGTTGAAGGTTGGATCATTTTGGGAGTTAGTGACATGTTCAGCCATGCAAAGGCTTAAAGTCATCAACTTTATGGATTAAGGGGCTTAGAAGGGGTCAGATCTAAAATATGGACATAGGTCTTAACTGTTTAAGACCTCAAGAGCAAAAGGGCTAAAGCAGGGGAGTACGCCGGGCGTAATCCTTAGTACGCGCTGCGTACTGGGCGGCGCTCCCCGATTCTGAGGTGCAGCCGGGTACGCTCAGCGTACACATCTGGTACACGTAGCGTAACCCGGAGAGTTGACTTTTAGGGTATGGTCTATTGTGGGGCCTTTGAGCTATGAGAGGGGTAAAATGGTCTTTTACACTTCTGAGAGTGTCATAAGAGAGCATAGTCTAGCCTTTGAGAGTTATATTAAATAGAGTGTTATTTTCATATGATTAGGTGTAGGCTAGGCCAGCGTTTACCGAGTCAGAGATTTACCGAGATACCTGAGGTGAGTCTTCTCACTATACTTTACCTAGTGTGGTAATAGAGTTAAGAGACAGAGTATTATAGAGTTATATGCCAGTGTGATTTCATGTTATTATGTGATGTGATTTATTGTGATATGTGATATGCATGATTCAGAGTTATAGAGTTGGGATTCTCGGGTCCCTAGAGTTAGGGCCATAGGGCCCACAGAGAGTTGGGGCTGGAGGGCCCCACTGAGACACTTTGACTAGAGGGTCAACAGAGTTACAGCCTCGAGTGGTTATTTTGTGATTAGTATGGTATTTTGGGGAACTCACTAAGCTTATGCTTACAGTGTTCAGTGTTATGTGTTTCAGGTACCAGTGATGACCACGGGAAGGCGCCGGCTTGATTCGTACACACACATGGGATTGGATGTATTTTGATCTTGGGAGACTTTTGTGAAATAAAAACATGATATTATGACATTTTATGAATGAATGGTTTTGTTAAAATGTGTTTTTGAAATGCAAAAATTGTTTAAACTTTTACGGTGTTACACAAGGAAGTAGTGGGTGAGCATGGACACCCATTAAACCACAATTTTATAGGTAGTAACCTTATACCCCCTTATAGACCGGCTTCGTGAATGAGGCCTACTAATGGTAAGACTGACTTGTTCTTATATATATATATATATATATATATATATATATATATATATATATATATATATATATATATATATATATATATTATTAAACGTATAATATTATAATAGTATAAGGGTTGAATTTTAAACTTTTAAAACTCTAGGGTTTGGAATTAAAGTTTTAATGTGTGACTTTACAAATTCCAAAACTTGAGGGCAAGTTTTGAAACTCTTCAAAACTTTTCAACTTCATAACATATGAGTTTAATTATCTTTTAAAATGAGACTCTTCATTTTTCTATAACCTATGACTTTTAATGATTCATTTAAATGAAAAACTTTTGGAATTCCATAACTTGAGGACAAGGTATGGAGTCCATTAAAATCATCTAGAACAACAATTCAACTAACAAGAATGTTCAAGTTATAGATTAAACTTATATGATCAAGGTAATTCAATTCAAACAAATTCCATGTAATTTAGACTAATCATATAAACTAAAACAAAGCATGAAATTTTGACAATCACCTATCAAATGGATTAACATGATCATTACCATATCTTAAAATCATATTTTTATGATTCAAAATCGTTTTGGATAATGATCTTATCCATTTGGGGCAAAAAATCATTTTTCTGCACTCTGCCCAGTGAACTCGGCGAGTCCATAAACTGGACTCGTTGAATAGCTCAATTTGTACATGGACTCGTCGAGTCCATCAGCGGACTTGGCGAGTTCATCAGTCAGAAAGCAAAAAACTCTATTTTTTCAACTTCAACACAACAAATAGCATCAAGTATAATTAAAAGCAAGCCTAGCCTCTGATACCACTAAAGGGTTTTGAGCATTCTAACACTCCTAAGGTGTTCATGCAACCCTAAATACCTTGGATCTATGTTTTCACTATTATACATGCGAACTTGAAGTTTCCAAGGTATTACCCTAACTAGCATACAAAACTTTGATACATAGTGAATAAAACAAGTTAGGAAACATACCTTTTGTTGTGGCTTATTCCTTGGAGCCTTAAGAGCTTAACACCAATAATGTGAATGCCTCAAGTGGAATCACAAATCACCACCAACACTTTGGAAACTTGGAAGAGAAGTATATTACTCACAAAATCAACCTCTCCTTGTCAATACACTAGGGTGCCATTTTCTTGAACCAAAGGGTTTCTTATATAGTGTGCACATTAGGGTTACACCATGTAACTCATGACTTTCCACATTCCTCACTATCCATGGGTTTTAACCTCCATGGAGCATCCATGGGTCACCATATGGGTTAAGGCCAACATAAGGAATCATGGATCACTAGCCCACATTATAAGAATGAATGATTTACACAATCAATCCCTATATATTTAATTAGTCTCTTTTGACCACAAAATTAATTCCAAATTACTTATTGATCAATATCAATTAAATAATAGGATTTCAAATTAATATATTATAACTAATAATATATTAATAAATCATACATATCCTCTTCTCAAAGTCCAAATTGTTCCGGTGAAGTGAAACCCAAATGGACCATGCTAAATTGGGTCAAGTACATACCAAATATAATTATGGACTTAGACACCTTATCCAACAGATACGGGATGTGGATTTTACATTTGTTCTCATTTGTAGGGGATAAAAGAAAGTGAGGAGGTGGAGCACGGAAGAATGAACCTGATCATGGGGAATAGACGAACTTCTCCTGTTACCAAGATTGGAGTTTATAGTCTAGTGCTTAGTAGTGGTGTTAGTTTGGATTTAATGAATTGTTGCTACTCGTCAGAAATGACGTGTAACATTATTTATAATCATGAATTTTTCAGATAAGGTTTTAGATACTCATTTAATGATGCGAATGGTTCTATTTCTGCTTATAAAAAAATGGTGTTTTTGTATTTGAAGCTTTACCTTATGATGGTGTGTATGAAACTGTGACGTGTGTTAATAATGTTGGCAATAATGTTTTTCATATTGATACATCTAATGGTGTAGAAAAAGTATGCTTGTGCCATTGTCATCTTGGACACATTAACAAGAAACACATCACCAAATTCCAAAAGGATGGAGTGCTGGAATCATTTGACCTAAGGTCAGATGATACATGTGAATCTTGTCTTTTAGGAAAGATGACAAAATCACCTTTCATGGGATCTTGTGAAAGAGGTGAAGGTTTATGGGACCCTTCAGATCATCTACAAGGGATACTAATCAATTCTATGTGACTTGTACAAATGATTATAGCAAATATGGTTATATCTACTTAATCAAGCATAAGTTAGAAACCTTTGAAAAGTTCAAAGAGTTTAAACATGTAGTTGAGAGTCAGTTGGGCATGAAGATAAAGATGCTTAAATCTGATAGAGGCAGATAGTATCTTAGTATCAAGTTCAACGACTATCTAAAGGAATGTGGAATAGTGTCACAACTGACTCCTCCTAGGACACTACAGTTGAATGGTGTGGCTGAGAGGCGTAATCAGAACTTGTTAGACATGGTTCGATCCATGATGAGTTGTGTTTCTCTTCCTATTCACTTCTGGTGGTCTTCCTTAGAGACAGCTGCCCACATCCTCAATCTTGTCCGTACAAAGAAGGTTGTCAAAACAACTCACGAGGTGTAGAAGGGGAAAGTTCCCTCGTTAGCATATATCAAAGTCTGGGGTTGTGAAGCTTTCGTGAGACGAGAGACTCTTGACAAGATAACAACTAGAAGTGAGAAGTGTACTTTCATTGGTTACCTAAAGTAGTCATTTGGATATTTGTTCTACAAGCCTAGTAAGAATGTGGTCTTTGTAGCACGAAGATGAGTCTTTCAAGAGAGAGAGAGAGAGAGAAAGAGAAAAAGAGAGAGAGAGAGAGCTCATATTCAAATAGGATAGTGGGAGTACCGTTGACCTTGAAGAAATTCAAGAGTCAACTAGTGAAGGAACCTTAGATGATACTAGCACTCAACAAGAGGAAGAGGTAATGACTTGTCTACCAGTGAAGGAACCATAGAACACAGGTGACATGCTAACTCTACTGGAATGCCTAAATGGTAATGACTTGTCTATTGGTTCAACCATATTACTATAGATGGTGATACGCACTACTAGAAAAACAGCCTTTTACGACGCACAATGCGTGTCGTAAAACGCTCAGACGACGCGCAAATGTGTGTCAAGGAAGGCCCTGTCATAACGAGAGACGACACGCTTTTGTGCATCGTCTATAGACGACGCACATTTAGGATGCGCATTTGTGACACACATTTACGACACGTATTGACGACATGCAATGCGTATCAATGAAGTGTTGGATTAATGTCTAAGTCCATAACTATATTTGGTATGTACTTGACCCGACCCGTCATGGTCCATTTGGGTTGCACTTCACCAGCACAATATATATGGATAGTCTTTTGAGAATAATATATTTATGATTTATATTAATATATTATAAGTTCTAATATATTAATATATATTCATATTATTTAATTAGTATTGATCAAGAATTAATTTATAATTAATTAAGTGATCAAAAGGAACTAATTAAATATGGACTCTTAGATATATATATATATATATATATATATATATATATATATATATATATATATATATATATATATATGTCTAGTGGGCCAAGTTCATTTAGGTTGGGCTAAGATTTAATGGATAGTCCATGGAGTGTTTAACCCATGGATCATATGAAATGAAAGGTCATTGGTTTAACCCTAGTCGAGACACTATATAAAGATGTCCTTGGTTGGTGAAATTGGTACTAGTGTGGGTGCATTAAGAGGGCTAGCTGATTTCACTAGAGAGAACCAAAGTATTCTTATTCTCAATGTCTTCCAAGGTGTTTTGGTGATTTGTGATTCCACTTGAGGCTTCCACACTATTGGGGCTAAGCTCTTAAAGCTTGAAGACATCAAGCTACACCAAAATGTATGTCATCTAACTAGTCTTCGTAGTATAGTTGCCTCATATTATGCTAGTTAGGATTAAAGCCTTGGAAAGTTCTTATTTGTATGTATAATAGAGAAAACATAGATCCAAGGTTTATAGGGTTGCATGTACACCATAAGAGTGTTAGAATGCTCAAAACCCAACATGAAGCCCTGTCATAAAGGAAGACGACACGCATTTGCATGTCGTAACCTTACGACGCACGTTTAGGATACACATTGTGTATCATTAAAGCCCCTATCATAAATGAAGATGACATACATTTGCGTGTCATAAACTTTAGCAACCATTTACAATATACATTTACGACGCGTCTTTACGATACTCATTTACGCATAATACACAAAGATGGAAACAAATATATACTAAAACAATCAATTTCATCCATAACATCATGTCAAAAAATTGTAATACATTGTTATTAAGGGGATCCGATTGTACATTGTTATTAAGAGGTTTTCCCTAGCTATATAACCTAATACTACATTGCTATTAAGGAACACCTTCTTGTTTCTACTTCTTATTGTTATGCTTCTGTTTCCACATGATACATGTTTTCATCATCAACACATTAGTATTCGATAGGCTTCAAGCATCATCAATCTATGTTATAAAATATTAAAATTTAATACACATGTAGTAACATACCTTTTTCCAAGAATCCAAGCTTCAATACAGCCCATACCTGTATAAAATATTAAAATTTAATACACATGTAGATTATAAAAGTTAATATGAAATAGTGCTACTTTCCTCCCAAAAAAAGCAACACTTTCTATTCTATTATATTATACTGCTTGAGTTAACTTAATATAAACAAAAAAGAATCAAATACAAAATATGAAAATAGAAGTGAACAAGGAGACATACTTACTCTTAATAAAACACGAAAAGAATGTGGTTGTGTTTATGAAATGCTTTTCTGAATTCCAACCCACAATTTTGGCATTGTCCATACCTATACACAACCTGTACACAACAACAGAATACAAAATATGCTCTTAAATTGTTAGGTAAAAAATACCAATCCTGTAAAAAGAAAAATAGAAAAAAATAATTCAAGAAATATATAATTAACAATCACTATGCACCAAGTAAATCTATAGTCAACATCTTAGCTAGTTTCTTCTTGATTTTTTTATTTATGGTCCAGACATCAATTTTTTTTAAAGGAATTAATTCCACTTTGAACAGGTTGTGAGCATGCTATAAAAATTAATTAACATGGTACATTGTTATTTCCTTCAACAGGTTGTGAGCATTAAAGAAGCTTTTGAGAAAAGCATGAGACAAGACAATTGTGAGTTTGCTTTTGTCCTCAGTCCTGCTTCCAATCTTCATCTTGTTGAGGTTTGTTTCAAGGAGGGCAAAATATATTATTACATTTACATAAAGGAAAAAAGTTGGATTAGAAAATGACATGTTTACCCTTGTAATAAAAAGTTATGTTTCAATTTTGGTCCTTACTTTTGAGGTTCTTGTAAAGGTATTGGTCCTTGAGTATAGCTGATTTTTGCCACTTTGGACCCAAAAATAGTCATTTTTGTTGAAGAAGGGGCCAAATATGCAAAAAGGAAACTGTAGGGACGAAAAGAAAAAGGAAAGCTATATTCATGGACTAACAATTGTAGGGATGAGCAACGGGCCGAACCCGGACCGAACCGGCCCGAATACCGAAAACCCGAAGCCCGAAATTCTTGAATTACCTTAACCGAAAACTAGACCGTTTTAGGGTATGTCGGGTACAGTTCTGGTCCGGTTTCGGAACCGGGTTTCAGTTTTTGGACCGGATTGGACCGTTTGCTGGGCAAAATATTTGTTAGAGCATTTGTTTAGGTTTCATATATACTAATGCATGCAATAAACTTGTATTAAACAAATTTTATGATTTTATTATAAACTTACAATATCAACTATTGATTTAAAAAAAAGATATCAACCGGAAATATGTGAGTAGTATAAGAACAAATTTGATATATCAATTCATATATACAGAAATATAATGGTTTTAGTAAATATAGTATGCTAAGAGTCGTAATAGACGACAATATATTGCACTTTGTATTTTAAAAAGGAAACCAGACTCTTTATTGAAAAGATTGTAAATATTTTGATAGTTACAGCAACCCAAAGTTTAAAAAGAATAGGAATTAAATTAGCTTTTGTGTATTATCAGATAAATTAAATGGCATCACATATTGATGAAGATAGTATTTATTGCTATCAATTACCACCAAAGAAGGAAGATACATTGATTTTTTGTTGTTGTTAACGTAAGGAACGTCGAGATTAAAAAAACGTTGCAACCCTTTTACCAGTTGGATATTATTTCGAATAAAAATCAAAAGTTTCTTGGACCGGTCCGGTCCGGTTTTTCCTTTGGACCACGGGTTCGGTCCGATTTTTTCCCGAAACCCGAAATTTGCAAAAACGTTAAACCAGAAACCAGCCCGCTTATAGATAAATCTGGTCTGGTTTCGGGTTACATTTATCTCTTTGATAAATAAACAAATATAGAAAAATTAAATACCTGGCTATAAACAGAATCAGCCTTGTCAAAACGTTTCCTAGCTTCCTGTATCACTCAAAAATAAAAAAGCATTAAGAAAAATGTTGACATCATTGAGCTATCATTGAAACTATGTCTTTTTCCACTTGCAAAATGACCACCATCGCCTCTGGCTAAATTTTCTTGAACAGAAAAAGTACATATTTACAAATAATAAAACCGTTGAAAGTTTTTTTTTTTAATTATTTTATTTATTTATTTAATTGTCAAGGTTTGTTTCCTTGCAACCAATTTTGTTTTGCCTAAGAGCAAGGATATGCATGGGACTGATGAGTCTTTTGATCAGGTGACTTTGTTTTTACATTTTAAAAACAAAATCTTTGTCCCGGTGATAAGGCTTTGAACTTTGTCCTATGATTTTGGTTTTAAGTTTAAAAAAAATACAAATTTACCTTCAAAGCAGATAAATTTGCAGAAATTTGATCCAAAGACTTGTTATTTTGTGCAAGAAGCATCCTTATCAATAACTGTAAACAACAATAATAGTTGTTAAGAATGAAAATCCAATATCCAAAAGTAGCATCAAAGATATATAATCTGGGTTAAAGTTGAAGAAACAAATTTATATTTTTTAAAAATTTTATTATGTTTTATTTTAAGTTTTCATTTTCTTAATTAAATTAAAATAGAAGATAGAAAATAAATTAGAAAGGTAAGAAAGTTTGTCACTTTTAGTTGTTCATATCTAAACCTTTCAATCTTTCTACCCGCATCACTCGCACTCAGAACCATCTCAAATAATGGAGTAATAGTGCAATTGGAATTCAAGCTAGAAGATATAGTTAAGAAAAAAAAAACAACTTGTTTTCTTTCGCATATATGATGCTATAATGGTTGAAGATGAGAAATGAGTATAACAAAATAAGGATACTCCCCAGATATTTGTAACAGTTCATGATCAGTTATCTTTTAGCAACTCTTTTTTCCGAAATTCCCTTTTGTTTATTAGTGGTGGTCAATGCATTATTACCAAGAGAATAACTTAAAGATGGTTGAAGAGGGATTGCTTCATATAATGCTTTCAGAACTAAATCTTTTATGCTATTATAATGATGATCTGGTGCACTTTATATATATTTTAAATAATGTTGGTGAATTTTTTTTATTAAAAAAGAGTTAAAACAGAATTAAGACTCAAATAATCTTATAAAAAAGAATATAGATATTCTTCCATGGCATCTTCATGATGCATCATCTCCTGTCAAGCTGGTTAGCAAAAGCTCCCTACCAAAATAATTAATAAAATTAAGATTATATTAAATTTTGTTTTCAATTAAACATGCATACCTTTCCAATTAACACATCAACATGGAGTTTTGCTAAATGATACCCAAGAGGTATCAATTCTTCATCACCTTTAACAACACCAACCTCATGTGACAATGAAATTGTTGAAGTAATGGCTTCTTCTGTTGGAGGTTCAAGAGCCTAAGACCATGATTAACCACAAGATACATATTATTATTTAAGGGGGGGGGGGGGAAATGAATATCAACAAGATGCTTGATTATGAATAAAAACGACCATTTTACCCTTTTGTATAAAAATAATGGTAAATAGCAAATGATTGTTTATTTAAGAACCACTATAACTCACAGTTTATTTTCAAAAATAACTATCAACTATTTTATTTATTTGTTGAGATTTATGTAATTCAAAGTCGAATATTTTATAAAGATATCTAGATTTTTAAACATGATTATCAAGAAAAAAAAAAGATTCACCAATCTTATTAGTTAAGTTGGTTAAAATTGGAAGAAACGTACTTAATCAATAACTCCTAATACTTCATATATGGAATTACCTTTTGTAAGAATGGCATAATTGGACCAAGAGACAGTAATAAAACGGGAAGAAATACTAACCTGGTCATTAGAAGAAGGTTGTCTACGGTTGCTTCATTGGAGGAAAAAAACAAGTCGAACTGATTGATAAGTCGTTGACCATAGATGGGAAGTGGAAGCGGACCAAAACAACTAAATAAGGTATCAAAGGCAAGGGATTTGACCAGAATAGGGTCGGGATGCAGTCTCCGAGACGGTGACGCTGATGAGTCGTAATCGCCGGTGAAATGAGGCGAGCCTGATGAGGTCGCCGGCCGGTGAGATGAAGTGTTGCAGTCGTACTCTAGCTCGATCGTTTGGAGAATGTTGATGTGAAAAACTCTAGTTATCGTGTGTGTGTGGGGGGGGGGGGGGGGAGGGGGGCTTTAGGGTTGTTTTGGGATGCTAAGGGTTTAGTTAGAGGGAACAAGGGATACTGAGAGAGGATTGATCAAAAGGGGTTTTTAATTTTTTTTTGGACAAAATGTTTCTTACCAATTAACAAACCCTAAATGATTCTTAACAATTATATTGTTGGAAAGTAGGGTAGATGGGAAGAGGAGAGGATAAGGAACACTATATCTCCGGTTGTGAGCATAAGGAGTCGTAGAACCCCAATTGCTAGCTTTGCGACGTTCGTCTTTTGGAGCATGTACAAAAGCCCTAGTTGTTGGTCTCTTTATTTTGTGATCTTCAGGAATGAACGAAGTTTTTAAGAAAAAATTTATAGAACATTTGTATGAGTTGTTGA
The DNA here is from genome assembly GCF_002870075.4 of Lactuca sativa. NCBI lineage: Eukaryota > Viridiplantae > Streptophyta > Magnoliopsida > Asterales > Asteraceae > Lactuca > Lactuca sativa. Next base: position 293,098,949 of record NC_056625.2, read on the forward strand.
GGTTTATAGCAGAGATGGTATCATGATTAGGGTTTGCAAAGAGAAGGGAAGAAGAGAACGAATGGAGATCTTGAAGCGGGGTATTTAAAAATTTTATAATTTTAAGAGGATGTCCTCAAGAACGCGCGTTTTGAGTAAAAAACATAAAGCGACATTCACAGAGGACGCATATTTTAGATAAACTGCCCTCCGTGTTTTTAAGTTTTTTTACATGAGACACTAATTTAAGGGCATACAATAATGCGTGACCTAAATCATTAAATTTTTTGAAGAGATGACACTTTTTTAATGTCACTCTCTTTTGCGTAACATAAATCAATGAGTGTCGTGGTTTGTGTGTCGTAAAAGGGTCTTTTTCTTGTAGTGACATTTGTCAATGATAGGACATTGATAAATTTGGATGAGCCGTCTAGCTACAAGGAAGCAATGATAGGCCCTGAGGCTGCTAAATGGAAAGAGGAAATGGACACGGAGATCAAGTCCATGTATGACAACCAGGTTTGGAATTTGGTAATAATGTACCAGGTCGAAAGACAGTTGGTTGCAAATGGATCTTCAAGAAGAAGACCAACATAGATGGAAAGGTACACACTTTCAAGGCTCTACTGGTTGCAAAGGGCTTCACTCAAATCCCATGGGTTTACTATGATGATATATTCTCACCAGTAGCTAAAAAAATTATTAGGATAATGCTCGCCATAGCTGCCTTTCATGACTATGAGATTTGGCAGATGGATGTCAAGACCTCTTTCGTTAATGGGAATATTTTCTTCCATGAGATAGTTAAAGAGTTTGGTTTCTATAGGAGTGAAGACGAGTCCGGTGTGTATATCAAGGCTAGTGGGAGTATAGTGGCTTTTCTGGTGTTGTATGTTGATGGCATACTACTCATGGGAAACAATATTCCAACATTGTAATAAGTTAAGTCTTGGCTTGGAAACTGTTTTGCTATGAAAGACCATGGAGAAGCAACCTATATTCTCAGGATAAGAATCTTGAGTGATAAAAATAAGAGACTAATTGGACTTAGTCAAAGTATATACTTTAAAAGTACTAAAAAGGTCTAGTATGGAAAATTCCAAGAAAGGAGAGCTACCTATCTAGAGCAATACCAAATTAAGTAAGACTCAAATCCCTAGTACAAATGAAGAGATATCTGATATGAGTCGCGTACCTTACACTTTCGATGTAGGGTCGATGATGTACGTTATGACATGTACCTGCACTGATGTGTCCTTTTCCTTGAGCATGGTCATTCGCTATCGGGGAAATCCTGGTAAAGCTCATTGGACATCGGTTAAGAACATTCTCAAGTATTTGTAGAGGACAAAATACATGATTCTAGTCCTTGGTGGCAGTGATATGTTGAAAGTGAGTGGGTACATTGACGCCAACTTTTAGACAGATAGAGACAACTTTCGTTCTTAGTCGGTCTGGGTGTTCACTCTAAACGGTGTAGCAGTAAGTTGGAAGAATTCCAAACAGGACACGATGGCTGATTCAACCTACGAATCAGAGTACATAGCTGCAAGTGAAGCATCAAAAGAACCGGCTTGGCTGAAGAATTTCATCGGTGACCTCGGAGTTGCTCTGACCATTCAGGAGCCAATGGAACTTTTCTACGACAATGAAGGAGCGGTTACCCTGACTAAGGAACCAAGAGATCATGGAATGTCTAGACATAACGAAAAAAGTACCATTACATCAGACATAGAGTAAATGATGATAAGCTCATCATGAAGAGGGTATCATCGGAAGAGAATCATGCAGATCCTTTTACGAAGGCTCTGAGTAGGATCAAGCACAATCAGCATGCTAGGAGCATTAGTCTGACAAATGATACTAGTTTTAGTAGTTAGATAGTTAGTTTGAAACTTGTAACAAAATAAATGTAATTGATTTTTGGTGATTAAATACTAGAGAATTATTTATGAGTTTGTTTACAACCTTTTATCAAGTGTTTATGATTGTGTTTCATTTTGTATGTTTTACTTCCCAAATAATATGATTATTTAAATTTCATAATAGGTCGTACTTTTGGAAGTAAGTAGTTAGTTAACACTGTCATGAATTGGATTGTAGATTGTCTAAGGGAATTAGACAAAGTAATAGTATTGCTGCAATGTTCATGAGTACTTAGAAATAAAGATTTAAGTATTTAATAAACCCACGCTCAGAGAATTACTTCATGGATTCTATCACGAGTAATTATGAGACAATAATATCTTATGATCTTGAAACAGAGATATATGAGTTGTAATTTACAATTTGGTTGTACATTGGTAATGTGTAAACGCATTAGTAACTTGATGTTTTAAAACGTATTGGCATGCATGATTTGATGTGTAAAAGATGCAAGCATGTGAGTCAAAGTTTATTCATTCCTTTTTCCATGACGGGAAAAGCAATATATGTGGGCCTCTCAGTGATTTGGTGTTGTCTTATAGTGTTGGGCCCAACCAGGATTAAATTGATGTGTTCGATTAGAAGTCATATATCATCATATAAGAAATCGGGAAACAAAGTCTTGGAAAATGATATTGAATCTATTCCATGACTCATGTACGAATGATATCTTGAAGAACGGATGATTATATGATCACTTATCTTAGGATACGTAACTGATTGGGTCAGAGTTCAGCAGTGGCTTTTAGATGCTACAATTTGCTGATCGATTCATAAGTTATACCAGAAATTATAGTTACATACTTATCCAAGTGGGAGACTATTGTACTAGGTGTCTAATCCCACAACTATAATTGGTATATACTTGAATTTATGGTAGCATAGTCCTTTTGGGTTGCCCTCAAACCTAGCAATTTAACAAGATGACTTTTAGAGAGAGAGAGAGAGAGAGAGAGAGAGAGATTAATTTATTATATAAATAATAAATTAAAATAAAAATTTTATTAATGTATTATGAAAATAATATATTAATTAGAAAATCTATTATTTAATTAATAATTGATCATAAATTAATTAGAATTAATTTTGGGATTAATGGAATTATTTAAAAGTATAGGGTCTAAAGTACAATTGTTCAATAGTTGAACAAAAGGCTCCAGAACCTTCCAACCCTAGGGGTGGACGGTTTCAAGGAGGATATTCTAGGGTTTATAGAATATCCCATGTGGATAAATAAGGAATGAGAAAAATACCAGATATGAAATATTAATTTAATATTCAAATAAGGGTTATCTAGGATTTCCTTGCACCACTATTTATACCTTAGGTTTTCATCCACTCCATCTCCTTAAGGAGTAGCCAAAATTCTTACTCTCCCTTCTCCTCTCTCTTAAGCCTCATACTTGCTAGCTTGGGTGTGAGCTATTAGTGGCATGACAGTTATGGTGCTTGCTTCCAAGAGATTTACAAGTAAAGGATTCATGTTATTTACTATAATAACAACAAGGTATGTAAACTAACCCTTTTATGATATTCGAAATATGATTAGAGTTTATATGGTTTCTTATTTGATTTTCTTAATTATAGGTTCAATAGAGAAAACATAGATCCTTAGGTTGCATGTAAACTTAAGGGTTTTAAGTTTATTTGTTTTACCTAAAACCTATCAAAAAGTGTCGCTTCCGACTTCTTGCATGAAATAATTATTTTTGTTTAGTATGTTTTAAGTGAAAGGTAATCAAATAGGGTTGTGGGTCTCGTTAATATCTTTCTGTTCATATAAAGATCGCCGAAAACGGAGTTGAAACGAAGAACTTATAGTTGTTTGAAGCTGCAATGGATTGGGGTGAAAAACCATCGCCATGAAGTGGATATTAGATCTCCACGGAGTGGAGAAATGTTGCCACTGAGTGGAGAAACATAGCCACAAAGTGGCAGTCTGTCAGGCCCAAACCCATGATTTTTAGGGTTTTCAACGTATTTAAGTATAAGATGTTGAATTTGTGGACATTCTATAAGTCTCCATCATATCTAGAACCCCTTGGGAGATACCTTAGCCTCAATATTCAAGATTTGAGCTCCTCCCTCTCCTCTCTCCTATTTTTGATGCTTTGTATGATATTTGATGAAGCTTAAAGATCAAGAAGGTTCTTTTGGTTACAAGGAATGATGATTCAAGTTTGGATCCATCAAAGGCACTACATTTCTGGACTATTATGAGTATAGAGTTCTAATCTTGCGCTTTAGTTCTTTAATCTCTTCATTTGTGATTTTTGGTACTTTTGGTCCATTTTATGGGTGATATTGGAGTTAAGTGGAGTCCAACATCTTTTGATCAGTTTGGAATGCTGCTTGGATCTCATGGACTAGGAAAGTTGTGATCTTTTTCCTTCCCTTATAGCCATGAAAGTTATCTTGGTCCTTTAGGTCATTTTGGTGCATTAAAGTTTAGATCTTGAAAGGTTGAGACATTATTATGGATAAAGCTGGAAACTTTATCCATCTAAGCATCTTGTTAATTCAAACCTGAAAGTGGGAGACTTGGACTTAATGGATTTAGTTCAAAAAAATGCATTTTTGGTCCCTTTAAGACTTAAAGTCTAGATCTTGGTGGTTTGGACCATACTAGTGGATAAAGTTGGAAACTTTATCCATTATAAAGCTATTAGGAATCAGATCTGATGTTTTTTGCTTTGGTCATTATGGATTAAGCTCTTATCGAAGAAAAGATTTTCAGATTGAAAACCACGGTGTGGTCAAGGAAGGCCACAACATTGTGGCATGCCTTATCACGATTGTTTTGTCCGGACATGCCCACGATGTGGCACAATGCTCACCACAACGTGGCGATGGGTTTCTTCGCAACTGTTTTTCTAGTATTCTTCCGCGACATGGTAGCATATTTTGATCGAGACTAAGATGAGTGAACATGGCGTGTCCATAGGTTGTCCACGACGAGGAGGTCAGCTGGAGTTGACTTTGACCGGTGACTTTTGACCAGCTTGACTAGAATTGAGTATTTGACTACGGACTGGTCTCGATTTGATTTTAGGAAGCTTGGTTTGGCTAGTCTTCTCACTATACTCGTGGGTCTAAGGCACCAATGTTGTCCTACTAGATTGTGTATGTAGGATGCTAGCTGTCTTTGTGACTCTTGAATGTATGTATGATGGGTTGGGCCCAATTATATGGGTTGGGCCCGATGATATGGGATGTGTCCGAATGCATAGGATGGACCCAATAGCATCTATGTTGGGTTGGGCCTGTTACTTGTATGGTGTGTGGTATTTTGGGGGAACTCACTAAGCTTTGTGCTTATAGTTTTTTGTTTAAAGTCTTTTTAGGTACGTTTGGTTTCAAAAGGAAGGGCTTGACTTGATCGCACTGCATCCAAAGGAGATTTGTTCCATATTGAATATTTATGATTCACTCTAATGTTTTGGAAATACTTTTACTCTGATTATTTTTTGGAATAAATGAATGAATGGTTTTGATTTAATTAAATAAAATTTTTACTCAATATTTTCGGGACATTACACTTAATATATTATTAAAGAATTTGGAGTAGAAATCAAGGAGAATTTATAGGCAAACTCATTATTACCTGAAATAAGGTTAACTCCTCTATTCTTTTTATGATTCTTAGTTGTGCTAATGGAATTGAAAAAGGGTTTGTAAACCCTAAGTTATATTTGTCTTTGTATAATGAAAATCTTAATAGACAAGGATTAGTAAAGGAGTAATTACTTATTTTTTCATTTAAAACGTTTCAAAATAAAGTATGGAATTGTTGTTATGATGAAATTATAAGTAATCGATCATATACTGAGAGTTGAAGAATGCAACACATTCATTAGTCCTACGTGTATGCCTTCTACGTTGGTCATTTAAACTATAAATAGAGCTTATTCTTTTACCCAAAAAAGAATGAAAGGGATATGTTTTTAGTGATTTTGGAGTGACCAAAAACCATTATTAATAGATTTCAAGGTTAAAGATGAGATTTGGAGAAAGGATCTAAGGGTCAGGAGTGGAATCATTTGGTTTGCTTAATCGATAATGTTTAGCATACTTTTGATATTTTTTAAAAAAAATCTATGTATGAGCTAAAAACCCCTTGTTTCATTTAAAATAGATGGACCCACCCACTTGGGTTGTAGTGACTTGGTAAGATATGTGGAAGATATGGTGTAGCACCTGGTTCTTGGTACGTATTCTTTTATTAATTCTTTAAAATGTTTTGCATTTTGGCCTTGGACTCGGCGAGTTGAAGGACCAACTCGCCGAGTAGAAGCGGGATGAGACGCGGGGTTTAAGCAGTGGGCTCGACGAGTCGGGTCCCGGACTCGGCGAGTAGGCCCTGTGTGGAAAAAAACCCTAACCCGAGGGTTTGCACCCTATTTAAACACCTTAACTCGGCCTCCTTCGTCCCATTTGCTCCCAGAAGACCCCCATAGCAAACCCTAGCCGTTATTGAAGCAATCTAAGGCATTTGGAGTGATTTTGGTGCTTTTGTGACCCAAGGAAGGAAGGAAAAGCTTGAAGGATCAAGAGGAGGCTAGAAGGATCCGATTTTGAGCATCATTTGTAGTCTACAGAAGGTATAAAGTCTATACCTTGTTTGTTCTTTTGATAGATCCCATTTTGTGGAGTTTTAGGGCTTTTCTAAGCCATTTTGGTCACCAACCATGATTGCAAGCTTGGTTAGGGGTTGATGTTTCAGATCTAGGCCCTTAGAGGGGTTACAAGGCAGAAAGGAGTGGCTCTTCCACTCAAAGAAGGCACCATGCATTGTAAGAGGTTGTTTTAGGACCTTTTGAGCTCAAAGTCCCATGCAAGCACGTAAAGGTTGTAACTTTATGTGCTAGATCGATTGTAGAAGCATAGATCTATCTTTTGATCAAGGGTTGTACATCAGAAATCGAAGATTTAGTGAGAGGATGTGACCGACTCGACGAGTCCACTCTTGGACTCAGCGAGTCCAAGGTTTCTGCCCCATATCAATTGAGAGTCATAAGGACCCAGTTGAGTGTGGAAAGGTTTTAGGGGGTCCAGGGGAGTCACCCAACGTTCTGGACTAAGCCATTGTTCTGGAAGTTCATGGGACTCGGCAAGTGCATGAGCAGACTCGGTGAGTCCAAGGAAATCTTCTTAAGGATGAAGATGAACTCGACGAGTTGTTATACAACTCGGCGAGTCAAGGACAGGACCTGTGTATCAGTTGAAGGTGAACTCGACGAGTTGTTTATACAACTCGGCGAGTCGGATGAGTATTCAGTCGATGTTCATTAAGAAGGAAAACTCGTCGAGTCATCGCTTAACTCGACGAGTAGAGACGGGTATAAGGACAAATGGAAGGATAGTGACTCGGCGAGTTGGCGAGCCAACTCAGCGAGTCAGGTCAACTAGAAGTTGACTTTGACTTTGATTTGGTCAGGGGTAAAATGGTCATTTTACCCTAAGAACAGTTAGCAGTGTATGACTAAGTGTTTTGTGGGAATTATAGCCAGAGGATTTCCAGAGCAGCAGCGACAGCAGTTAGAGGATTCCCGCACAGATCGTGAGTTACCTTCCAGTAACGGTGGGTCTACGGCCACAATGCCGGCTCACTAGTAGGAGTTGTATGTTAGAGTTCGGTTGTTAGGACCGAAGAGTAGGTCAGACACCCCAGATATGTCTGACAGTATGTGATGATATATTTATATGCTGGCACGATATGTTATATGTGATAGTGGTAGTAGGAGGGGAATAGTCCCCAAGTTCGGTTGTTAGGACCGAAAGGTAGTTCGGACACCCCATATATGTTTGATAGTATGTTTATGTTATGATATATGTGATAGCAGCAGTAGGGGTGGATTAGTCCCCGAGGGTCAGTTGTCAGGACCGATGGGTAGGTCAGCACCCCATAATGGCTCGACATGGGTAGGTCAGCACCCCAGAATGGCTTGAAATGGGTAGGTTGGCACCCCAGAATAGCCGTACGGGTAGGTCGGCACCCCAGAATGCCCGTACGGGTAGTTCGGCACCCCAGAATGGCCCAACAGTATGTATGCTATGTGATTGTATAGTATGTGGTACGATGGGTGTAACGACCGTAGATCCGGGCTAGTTAATTTATAGGCAATAGGGGTCGAAAACGACTTTTCGACAAAAGATTATTTAGAATAAATAATCTTAACCAAGTTGTAGAGTATGTCACAAGGTTTCCGTACATATAAAGAACGCCGAAATCTGAGTTATAACGAAGAAGTTATGGCCCGTCGAAGTTTTACGGCAAAACCGGCACCGCACCGGGAAGCGTAAATAGTGAATTTATGATAGATCGAGATTTAGCCTTAGCAATCTAAACGAAAGTTTTAGAATATGTTAAACTAAGAGCGTCAATAAAAAGAACACCCAAATCTGACTTCGTATGAGGAAGTTATGATTTTTCTAAGATTCGGCTTAGCAGTGCATGACCCGAAACTCGAATTTTAGTTCGAGCGGTTTTTGGCTTACCCGACCTAAATGATAGTTGAAGATCTCATTCATAGGAACTCAACGGTAAAAAGACAGACGAAAACGGAGTTCGTATGAAGGAGTTATGAATTCTTCGCGGTCATTTAACAGTCTAAACGCCTCCTACTGTTAAATTTGAGATCGGTCGAGAATTAGCCGACGGAGTCTAAATGAAAGTTGTAGATCTTGATTTTACCTACGCGTGGATATAAAGAACGTCGAAAACGGAGCTCGTATGCGAGAGTTATGATTTTTCTAAGTTCGAAGGCTGATACGTCATAGGGGGTGACGTGGCACCACCAGAATTGGACACGTGGCACCACCAGAAGGCCACCACATGGACCAACTCGGCGAGTAGGTCCTCCCTACTCGGCGAGTCCATTAGATTTTGCACTATAAATAGAGGTGCCGGGTCTAGTCTTCTCTTCACACCTCCTAAACTCACTTTCTCTCTCTAGTTTCTCTCTCTAACCTCCCTAACCCCCCTAAAAGCCTAGGTAAACCCCCTAGCACCCGAAGGAAGCCCCGAGGCTCCCGGAGTCCCGAGAAAAGAGCCTTTCGGCTCGGGAACGCTGCTCCAGCGAAGCCCGGTTTTGCAAAAAACCCGCTGTAAGTGAGCTGTACCTACCATATCTTTAGTATAGCTTATGTTTTAATATAGTAACATTATTAGGAACTTATAATGAGTATTTGGGCTATTATTATGAGTTATATTGAGTGGTATTTAACTCTTATATAATAATAATAATAGCTAGACTATTAGTTTGTCGCGGTTATCGTTAGACTAAACCCTAGTGGTATTGATACTAGGTTTTCTCGAAGGAAATTGTTTTGAGAGTATCGAAGCGCTGTTCGAGTGTTGAGTCACCACCTACTCAGGTGAGTGCATAGTCCCTTTCATCTTACACATAGATATGAAGTATTTTATATAAACTACGTGCTATGTGTGCATATTATCTGAATACTTGTTGTCTATGCTGGTTGAACGTTTTATACATGTTTTAAAGGACTTAAACTGTATACGTATTTTGTATATACGAAAATGTTGGGTATGAGATGGGTAGATGAATGATGAGGGATAGAAGATGACGTGAGTATACATTGGCAGCTATAGACTTAGTGCCTATGGGACAAATACCGGTAGCTATGGAATTAGTACCTGTTGGACGTTGGTAGCTATGGATTTAGTACCTGTTGGGAATTGGTAGCTATGGACTTAGTCCCTATTAGTTAGACGTTGGTAGCTAAGGATTTAGTACCTGTAGGAATTGGTAGCTATGGACTTAGTACCTGTTGAACATTGGTAGCTATGGACTTAGTACCTATTAGATAAAGACTGGTAGCTATGGATTTAGTACCCGATGAATAGACTATAGCAGCTATGGAATTAGTGCTTTATGAACGAACATTGGCAGCTATGGATTTAGTGCCAGTCCTATAACCCTGGAAGTAAGAGAATTCGGAATAAACGAATGCAGGATAGACGACTCTTAGGTTAAATCCTTAAGAGTAAAGAAGATAACGGGGATGGGTAATTGGGTTAATTGTTTGATGATTGAACATAACAATTATATTATTGTGGGTTGAAAATCCTATGTACTCACCAGGTTTCCCAACCTGACCCACTCAGTTTATGTATATCACAGGTGACGAAGTGAAGTGACATTACACTGAGAGATTTAAAGAGATGTAGATCACTAGTGTAAATCATTGTAAGTTCTATTTATGCTTATGTTTCGGTATTAACGATGACATCCCAAACGTTTTAAAACGACATAAATACGTTTCTTCGAAAATGTTTTGATAACGTATTTACCATGTTTTTCTGGGAACAAATTCCGCAACCTTTTTATAAAATGAAGTACTCTGATTTTTACAAAGCATAAACCAACCGGTCTTTTCTGGCCATGATTTTGGGGATGTCACAGTTGGTATCAGAGCATTAGTTTAAGCGAACTAGGAATATGGATTTATTTCTAAACTTAAACTTAGAATGCTAAGCGATGATTGTGAGGTGTGAGCACTAGCTTATTTTAGGAATGATGCCTAAATTGCTTTTATGTGCTAAATGCTTTGTGCATGATATGTTGTTAATTGTTCGGATCTATGGTCTGTTGCCGACCGGATCTGGAAACCTTATGTGTTTAGGATTCTAAACGTACGAATACGATATTAGAACTAGCATATAAATGTTTCGGGGTGATAAGGATGATTCAACCGTCAATCCTAAGTAGAAATCTAGATTCACCTTATTCGGTGTGTAGATCAAGATGGTAAGGACCCGTAGCGGAAACGTAAACGCAAATGGGAACAGGAACCAACCCCCAATGGTTCAGCAAATACATGTTGTAGAAGAAGTTGCGCCTGAGCCAGTCACCATGGCTGGAGTTCAAGCCATGATTCGGGCTATGTTGGCTGAACAAAAGGAAGAAATGAGACGGATGTTGAATAGGGACGAACCTACCGTACATGTTGAACCAACGGAGCCAGTTCTCGAGCAATCTGAGGAAGGGAACTACAACCGCCAAGTGAGTCAAGTAGGGACTCAAGGTGAGCAAAGGGATGGCCCAGAAGGGAGAAACAACAAGGATGGGCAGATGTACAAGAATTTCTTGGGTGCGAAACCACCAAGCCTCTCAGGAAGCCCAAAGCCGGTTGAGATTATGGATTGGATCTCTGAGATGGAGATGGTGTTTGAGAGCTACAGCTGTAATGAGATACAGAAGACTGTCTTTGCAGTAAGACAGCTGAAAACTGGAGTCTTGAGCTGGTGGAAGCTGTTGGTAGATACGATGCCACGAGGAGAAGCCTTAAGGATGTCGTGGGAAGAGTTTTTGGAACAGTTGAAAATGCAGTACTGCTCGGAGGTAGATCTGATAGACCTAAACAATGAGTTTCAGAACCTGAAGAAAGGGAAGATGAGTGTTGATGAGTATGCCACCGCATTCACCGAGAGGATGAAGCTATTCCCCTACTTGGTGCCTACTGAACTCTCCAAGATTGATAGGTTTGCTAACGGACTGCCCACTGACTTTGGCCCAATGGTCAAAATGACAACTACCTTGAAAGCAGCTGTTAGGGCAGCTAAGAACGTAGAGGCCCAGATAAGAGAAAAGGGTCTAGAAAAAGATAAGGCAGGAGAGAAGCGGAAGTTTGAAGGATCTTCGAGGTCGAACAAGGAAAGAAAATTCTCAAAGTTTGGAGGAGGAGATGGAAGTGAAGCGAGATGGTGTGATAAATGCAAGAAGAAGCATGGTGGGAAGTGCAATGAAGAAGTGACTTGTTACAAGTGTGGGAGGACTGGTCACTATTCCAAAGACTGCACACATAATGACAAAGTATGCTACGGATGTGGAGGCAAAGGGCACATGTCCAGAGACTGCCCAAAGAAAAATAAAGCAGCAAGACCAGAAACGCCACCAAGGCCAAGGGCATTTCACATGATCCTTGACGAAGCAGAGAACCATGCAAGGAATCAAGAATGAGGACTTCTTACCTGAAGATCGGATTATGCAGTAGCCATAGTTTCGTATGATGTAGCCTAGTAGAGGCATAGTCTAGGGTGAACTTGAACACCTATGTAATCGTTTCAAGAATTAATATAAAACCTTCGTTTTGTTATCTAATGTGTTGAATGATTGCGTGATTTGCTGCATGGCGACTTGGGAAACTGTGAGACACTACTTGGAACAAGTATGAGTAGGTGTGAATGGTAGTAGAGGCCTATACTACCAAAAGCACAGGACTCACACTTGGATCAGGGAAAGTCACGAGGGTACCAAGAAGCTAGTAATTGATTTTGTTTTATTCAAGTATGTCGTTACCATTGTTTCGGTAATGACTAAGAAGATTGTTGTTATCCCGACTCTAGTGGTCATATCACATTAAGTCCGACTACGGTGAGTAGGTTACGCGGTTCAGAGAACCAAGTTTGATGTAGTGTCCGACTTAAACCAAACGATTGAAATCAAGGCGATCAATAGAAATATAGCGCTCGTTGTTAAAGAAGTTGGTAGCTAGAAATGCCAAATGTTAAAGTGTGATTATATCACATTAGAACATGAAGGAAGGAATATCTTGTTTTATAACTTAACTCTAAGAGACCTAAGTCTAAGTGTTGCAACATACGATGATAGGTCATTAGAATATGACACATCAATCCATAGTAGTAATAAAAGAAGTTATCTCAAGTTCATATCCAGTAAGGATGGAGATTGTGACTTGAAGGTTATAATTTGGAGTCTAACCTTAGGTAGAGAGCAGGTGCACGATCAAGTACTGCTTGCAGTTAATGAGTCTGAAGAGATAGACTTGAAGGAATATAGAAGCTATAAATTATTACCTAGGATGAAGAGATGACGTATGGAGTCAATATACGAGCCCTGTTTCGTTGATGATTCCGGGACGTAATCATCCTAAGGGGGAGATAATTGTAACGACCGTAGATCCGGGCTAGTTAATTTAGAGGCAATAGGGGTCGAAAACGACTTTTTGACAAAAGATTATTTAGAATAAATAATCTTAACCAAGTTGTATAGTATGTCACAAGGTTTCCGTACATATAAAGAACGCCGAAATCCGAGTTATAACGAAGAAGTTATGGCCCGTCGAAGTTTTACGGCAAAACCGGCACGACACCGGGAAGCGTAAATACTGAATTTATGATAGAGCGAGATTTAGCCTTAGCAATCTAAACGAAAGTTTTAGAATATGTTAAACTAAGAGCGTCAATAAAAAGAACACCCAAATCTGACTTCGTATGAGGAAGTTATGATTTTTCTAAGATTCGGCTTAGCAGTGCATGACCCGAAACTCGAATTTTAGTTCGAGCGGTTTTTGGCTTACGCGACCTAAATGATAGTTGAAGATCTCATTAATAGGAACTCAACGGTAAAAAGACAGACGAAAACGGAGTTCGTATGAAGGAGTTACGAATTCTTCGCGGTCATTTAACAGTCTAAACGCCTCCTACTGTTAAATTTGAGATCGGTCGAGAATTAGCCGACGGAGTCTAAATGAAAGTTGTAGATCTTGATTTTACCTACGCGTGGATATAAAGAACGTCGAAAACGGAGCTCATATGCGAGAGTTATGATTTTTCTAAGTTCGAAGGCTGATACGCGATAGGGGGTGACGTGGCACCACCAGAATTGGACACGTGGCACCACCAGAAGGCCACCACATGGACCAACTCGGCGAGTAGGTCCCCCCTACTCGGCGAGTCCATCAGATTTTGCACTATAAATAGAGGTGTCGGGTCTAGCCTTCTCTTCACACCTCCCAAACTTGCTTTCTCTCTCTAACCTCCCTAACCCCCCTAAAAGCCTAGGTAAACCCCCTAGCACCCGAAGGAAGCCCCGAGGCTCCCGGAATCCCGAGAAAAGAGCCTTTCGGCTCGGGAACGCTGCTCCAGCGAAGCCCGGTTTAGCGAAAAACCCGCTGTAAGTGAGCTGTACCTACCCTATCTTTAGTATAGCTTATGTTTTAATATAGTAACATTATTAGGAACTTATAAAGAGTATTTGGGCTATTATTATGAGTTATATTGAGTGTTATTTAACGCTTATATAATAATAATAATAGCTAGACTATTAGTTTGTCGCGGTTATCGTTAGACTAAACCCTAGTGGTATTGATACTAGGTTTTCTCGAAGGAAATTGTTTTGAGAGTATCGAAGCGTTGTTCGAGTGTTGAGTCACCACCTACTCAGGTGAGTGCATAGTCCCTTTCATCTTACACATAGATATGAAGTATTTTATATAAACTACGTGCTATGTGTGCATATTATCTGAATACTTGTTGTCTATGCTGGTTGAACGTTTTGTACATGTTTTAAAGGACTTAAACTGTATACATATTTTATATATACAAAAATGTTGGGTATGAGATGGGTAGATGAATGATGAGGGATAGAAGATGACGTGAGTATACATTGGCAGCTATAGACTTAGTGCCTATGGGACAAACACCGGTAGCTATGGAATTAGTACCTGTTAGACGTTGGTAGCTATGGATTTAGTACCTGTTGGGAATTGGTAGCTATGGACTTAGTACCTATTAGTTAGACGTTGGTAGCTAAGGATTTAGTACCTGTAGGAATTGGTAGCTATGGACTTAGTACCTCTTGAACATTGGTAGCTATGGACTTAGTACCTATTAGATAAAGACTGGTAGCTATGGATTTAGTACCCGATGAATAGACTATAGCAGCTATGGAATTAGTGCTTTATGAACGAACATTGGCAGCTATGGATTTAGTGCCAGTCCTATAACCCTGGAAGTAAGGGAATTCGGAATAAACGAATGCAGGATAGACGACTCTTAGGTTAAATCCTTAAGAGTAAAGAAGATAACGGGGATGAGTAATTGGGTTAATTGTTTGATGATTGAACATAACAATTATATTATTGTGGGTTGAAAACCCTATGTACTCACCAGGTTTCCCAACCTGACCCACTCAGTTTATGTATATCACAGGTGACGAAGTGAAGTGACATTACACTGAGAGATTTAAAGAGATGTAGATCACTAGTGTAAATCATTGTAAGTTCTGTTTATGCTTATGTTTCAGTATTAACGATGACATCCCAAACGTTTTAAAATGAAATAAATACGTTTCTTCAAAAATGTTTTGATAACGTATTTACCATGTTTTTCTGGGAACAAATTCCGCAACCTTTTTATAAAATGAAGTACTCTGATTTTTACAAAGCATAAACAAACCGGTCTTTTCTGGCCATGATTTTGGGGATGTCACAATGGGCGAACTCACTAAGCTTCGTGCTTACAGTTTTGGTTTCAAGTACCTCTTCAGCGAAGGGGAAGGAGCTGGCGTGGTAGCGACACATCATACATACACTCTTTATTTTCCGCACTATGAGTTATTCCGGGATTTGTACTCTGACATTATTATGTTTTTACGATTCGATTTTCAGATACGAGACATGTTTTTATTAAATGCTATGATCGGATGATATTTTGTTACAAATGTTTTGCAAATCACTTAATCAAAAATGAAATTTTTGGACCTGAAATATGGGTCGTTACATATGGTGAATAACCTATTGACCTATGTTCAAATCCTGGCACTACTAGGTCCTCGTGGCCATGGAGGTTCACCTACAGTGACTCCAGAGCATGAGGCAAAACCTCATGTTTGCAGCGGGGGATTAGTCGGTATGTGAAAGCTGGTTCGGAAACCCTTGTTAGGCAAGTTCCCTTTCCGAAAACATAGATGGAACCTTAAGTTTTGGTGCAATTTCCATGATTTGAGTATTTAACAGTTGTTAAATTTATATGTTTGTTTGATTATAAATCCATATGTGTTAAAGTTTTTGTCTTTATGAACTACTTTTGACTTAATATAGTTTAGATGACCATTCAAATTGTGTTGGCTTGAATATTAAATTCCTAAGTGTTTTATGACCATTAAGACAATTATTATTAGAGATGTACAAAATCTTAAGATTAGATTATTAAGTAATTAACTTTAATGTGTATGAACTACATAAGATAATAATGAATAATGGTGAAGACCATGTAATTTGTCTTATAATCTAATTGTCTATTCAACAAATTCATGTGTATGAACTACATATGATAATATTGAATAATGGTGATGACCATGTAAGTTGTCTTATAATCTAATTTTCTGTCACTACTAGAAAACAGCCCATTAATGACGCGCAAGCAATGACACGCGCTGATAGAGAACGCGCATTTGTGCGTGCCCTAAAAAATAATGTTAGTTTTGCAAAATTTGAAGGATAGAAGACATGCATTTGTGCGTGCCCTAAAATTAATGTCCAACAAAAAAAATTACAAACATAGAGGGCGCTTATGTTAAATGTGTGTGTCATCTAGAAACGTCGCTTTATAATTTTTTAGTTAGACGCGCGTTTTTAAGTGGGGAAAATGAAATCTCTAAAATTCTAAAATTTTTAAGTGCTCGCTTCTCCACTCTATCCTCTTGATGTCCTTCCATTCTCTCCCTCTATTCTCTCTGCAAACCCTAAAATAAAAAACCTTGTCTCTTTTGAAGGAAGACCTGTGCACTTTCCTTTTGGCGGGCCATCGCCATCTTCCTTGTATCTTAGGGTTTTATTTTATTTTATGCTGAACTTCTCCTGATTTACTCTCTCTCTCTCTCTCTCTCTCTCTCTCTCTGCCACCTATTGCTCGACAACCACCCACCACCCTTCGTCTTCTCTCTGGCTCACCACCGCCTCCAATAAAGCCCCATTATACCACCGGCACAACATATCACAACATCACCACCCCTCTTTCACACCACCGTCATTGGTTACTAACACCACCATTTGTATAAAAACCCTAGAACCACCAGGCCACCCTTTTCCTCCATCCATGTCCCTCCTTTGTGTCTATCTCTAACAGACCACTGCAACATTACATTCACCTCTCCTGCCATGCGACTGCGACTCCCAAAAGATTTAGTGTTATGCTTGATGCTTCTCAACAAAATCGATCCAGGTGTCATCGCTCCTATCTCATAGAGATTTAGGGCTTTCTTGGTTCAAGGTATCGAATCTCATACATCGACAACTTTTATTGCTGACTCTGTCAGATAAAGACGTTTGATGAACTAAATTCGTGTATCTGACTCGGGAATCTTAATCTGATCGGGTAAGATGGAAAAAATCGACTGACTGAGAAAGGAGGAAGAAAGGGAGAAAGGTTTCCAATTGTACCCTTGCCCTACTGAAGGAAGAAATCAGCGACTCTATCGTTTCTTCTCCTACTTCAGCGCCGATTTTCTTCTCCCGCAACAAGCAATCGTCGACGATCCTCTTCTCATTTGTTCCAATTTTTTGAAGTCTCCTTCCCCTTCTCATCAGGTATGCTTCTTCCCTTTTCCTCTTCTCATCAGGTCTGATTTTTTGATAATATATAGGTTTTGATTTATGATTTTTATGTTGAACATGTATGGTTCTTCATTGAATTCTGAAAATTTCTCAAAGAATTTAGGCGCTGTGTTCAATTTCATCATATTTCTTTTGTTTTAGACTTGTGCTCAATTTCAAGGAGGGAGAGAAACCTGCGATATTTGTTGCTCTTATTTTCTTGATTTGTAGCTGCAATTTGTATTAGATAACAAAGAAAACATGTTAGTAAGGAATGATCGATTGCAACCTGTTGGTAAGTCCAATTGCATATTCCGTTTTATAAATCCATGTTTATAATCATAAAAAAGTTTGTTGGTAGTGCTATAACAGATGATTGATGTGAAATTGGAAAAATTATATCGTTGAAAAACTTTTAAGCTTTTGGAGCTCCTGATGCATGTTACATGTTTGATAAATGTGTGAACCAATATTTATATTTTATTAATAGGTATACAAGATCCTGTTGTATGCTATATGTTGAGGCATTTGTGATTGATATATAATTGTCTATTAGGGACACCAATTCTGTCAATTTTATCAAAAAATGCAAAACATGGTAATATTTGTTTCTTTTTTTAGTTTATCTGAGTTCGAAATTGAAAAGACTATATTCTTTTATTGATTTTTTTAAAACAAGGGTAATGTGAGCAAGAGAATTGGCACTATGATTGGGTTTCATCAAAAAGCTATGCGTGCTCCAGTTTCAAAAGATGCTAAATTGTTTGAATTTAGGGTTAAAGAAATGTCTTTAAAACTTCAAAACTGATTGTTGGACGTGGTCTTGATATGGATCAATGTCTGGTTCTGTAAATCAGGTTCCTCCTGCAACAACTCATATAGGGCAAGTTCAACTAACTAGTCAACAAAAGGTTGTAGAGATTTCTGCTCTATGAGAAATTGGTCATCTTATCATCCTCAAACACCAATAAACAAACACACAAGGACCACTGTCCAATCCTCTTTCAACTTGTGTCTTTCCTTCTTATGATATATTCTTGATTGTGAGGAAGTATACAGTCACTCAGGAACCATTGGTGTTACCAGAAAGCAGGTTCCCCTGTTCTGCTGTTAAACTTTTCACCATTCCTTTAAAATTACACATACTAGTTAAACTTTTCACCATTCCTTCCATGTTTTGAATTTATTCAACTTTACTTTTTCCCTAATCTATTTAAAAGACTAAAATGCCCCTTATTGATATTACAACCCCTTCATACATTGGCGAACCTGAACCTGAATCATTTGAAAATGTTTTTTACCATTTTACCATTACTTGACATACTCACACACAACAACCGAAAACTAGAGGTTATTTTAATATTGTTGAACTGTATGAGGTACTATTTTTGAGGTATTAGCATTTTAAATAACAATAATAATAATAATTGTTGTTGATTCTATTTTTCATCATTTCCTTCTCCACAATAATCTCAATGTAACCTCAGATCATCAGAAGGGAATAGGAGGGCTTAGTGATGTTATGACTACTCTTTCTCCCGCTGTTCAGGATTTAAACAATAATGCAGGTATCATTCTTCCAAAGTATAATTGCTTGAATCTTAGCAATGTAAGTAAGCCTCTTATAAGCCTTTCTTGAATGCTTATGATTCTTGAATCAAAATTGGATTCTAAACTTTTCCTGTAGCTATACTTTTTTATGAGCATAAAAACTTTTCCTGTAGCTATATTTTTTTATGAGCATAAAAAGAATCAAATTGGTGATATCTTCTTTTGGTTCTTATCAGGTGGTTTCCTTTGATGTGCCAAAGAATGTATCAGTTTTGCCTACATCTTTGCAACCTCTTGTTCCTGGATAGCTGCCACATCAAGTTGCTTGGAGATGTAGGGTTCCAGGTACAGTTTATGCCAATGGGTTCATTTTTCATATTTGCAGTGCTTCCAGATACTTGCAAACTTATAGAAGAGTGGATATCTACACGTAAATTCAGCAGATATCCAATCAAGGTAGAATGTTTCTTTTTCTTTTAACTTATTTGTATTTATATAAGGATGTGTCTTTTTCACTTTGAGTTGTATATTAACTTGGATAGTTAAAAGTTTATTTTTTTGTGGACATCTTTAGGATAAAGACAAACTGATTAGCATCACTTGTTTTTCTCTTAAATTAACGACATCCATTTTTAATCAACATCTCATATTTTTCTTATTCATGTTAACAGGGCTCAGAAGTAGCCAACATATCTACAACAACTTTCCCCCAAACGTTTGGGATATCTTTTTCTTAATATGAAAAGTGATGTTATATATTTATTTATTTATTTATTTGTTGGATAAATATTGTTCAGGATGAATATGCTCAGTGGATGGTGTCAAGCCAAAGAAGCCTTCTTGAAGTCATGGAGGCTTTCCCTTCAGCTAAACCTCCACTTGGTGTTTTCTTTGCATTTGTTGCCCCTCGCTTACAACCCAGATACTACTCAATTTCTTCCTCCCCTAAGTAAGTTTATTTCCATAATCTTGATTTTATTTATTAAAATAATAATTCAAGAATGTAATAATATTTAAATGTTATTAATCTTACAGAATGGCACCAGAAAGGATTCATGATACTTGTGCATTAGTGTATGAGAAAACACCATCAGGACGTGTCCACAAAGGAGTTTGTTCCACCTAGATAAAGGTATCAATTATCAATTACTTTTTCTTTTCTTCCTATAAATAGCAACCAAAAGGGTAAACGTGAGATTTGAAGTTTATGGTTTTATTTTTCAGATGCAGTGCCAATGACAGAAAGTGAAGATTGTAGTTGGGCACCTATTTTTGTTAGAACATCAAATTTTAGACTTCCATCTTCTTTCAAGAGGAAAAAAACTTACAAATTTTTTGTCCCATACTCATGGTAAGACCTCTTTCGCCTATTTTTGTTAGATCTCAATGACTATAAGCTTCTATATTCTTATCCAAAGCACATGTCTTTATGGCCTTTCTCGTATGCTTATCTTCAAAAAGATCTTCAATTTTATAGTTTCAAGAAACCCCCAGTAGTGGATTTCGCTTTTTCATTTCTAGATGTTCTTCTTTTTTATTATCCACAGCTTTTAGAATTGTAAGTTTTGTTTAGTTATAAGTTGGTTGGAGTTCATTTTTAGTTGAAATCATGTCAAACTCGACTTATTGATAGATGTTTGGATTCCAACTTTTTTTTTACTGATAAGGTTGTTCTTGTTACTGAGAAGAAAATGCCATATAAAAAATGATGTCAGACTCGATTATAAATCCTAACTTATATATATATATATATATATATATATATATATATATATATATATTATAATTTACATATGTATAGAGGTGCAACAACTATTCTTCAAGACTAGCTATGCACAGTGAAAGTGTGATTGGGTGATTATTATCTAGGTTAACTAAACGGGATATTTATCTAATTAATACCCAGATTTTGTCTACTTATGTTTGCTTGCAGATGATTCTAAAATATTCTTAATGATCTTTATATAACTTATTTGCTGCATGAAATCAGGGTGTTATGATCTTCAGTATATTAAGTTTTGTAAAAATGCAACTTTGTGCAGTTTCTATTAGTATTTACTTAAAGTGTGGATACAAGGACACAAAGCTTCAACTGTGAAGCCTTATAAGTGAGTTGGTAATTTTAATTCTAGATAAAATTACAATTGTAGTTGTATATATAACACAAACTAATGAGTTATTAAAATAGAGATATGTGGGAGACATTAATGAAAGTTCCTGAATCTGGCTGAAGAGGTTTGTTATTTTTGTTGCTTTTTTAGTTGCTAATAATTTTGATATGTATTATTTGCAGCTTGCTAGGACATGCTATAAATTTTATCAGTCCACACCAACAAAGTTGGCTGGAGAAAACTACTTCCTCCATTAAGGGCAGGTTAGTAGTTTCTCATGATGATGTGTTGTTTCTTGTGTAATTAAAAGCTTTTTGGTTTCAGCTTTTTGATTGTGTGATTAATAAAAGTTTTTTGGTTTCAGCTAATGTTCAAGTCATTATTTGTCACCTACACTCGATGGACAACAACCAATTTTTTGACATGGAGGATTTGTTTTTTACATGATATCTGAAACAAGGTGTCCCTTAATAGCAATGTAATAATAGGTTAGATAGTTAGGGATTGTATTTTATGCAATGGATTGTATTTTTTGTATATGATTATTTGTATGACATTAAATTTTATGCAATGGATTGTATTTTTTGTATATGAAATTTTATTTTCTGTTATGAGACATTAAATACAAATTTAATTTGAAAATCAGTAAATCTATAAATAATATATTTTTTTAAACATTTAAAATTATGATAAGCAAAAATGTGTGTCATCTTCATTTATGACATGGCCTTTCTTGACAGGGGCTTTCTTTGATACGCATTGCGTGTCATTAACACGCGTGTTGTAAGGTTACGACATG
Organism: Lactuca sativa; assembly: GCF_002870075.4. Lineage (NCBI taxonomy): Eukaryota > Viridiplantae > Streptophyta > Magnoliopsida > Asterales > Asteraceae > Lactuca > Lactuca sativa. The sequence continues at coordinate 293,120,675 of NC_056625.2, forward strand.
CGAATACGTGTCGTCTTCCTTTATGACAGGGCCTTTCTTGATACGCATTGCGTGTCGTAAACGCGCAACATAATTTGCATCGTAAATGAGCGTCGTAAATGCGCATCGTCTCTCTTTATGACAGGGCCTTCCTTGACGCGCATTTGCGCGTCGTTTGAGCCCTTTACGACGCGCAATGAGCGTCGTAAAAGGTTGTTTTTCTAGTAGTGTGTTCGACAAAATTAGACTAATTTACCTACTTTCATGTTTATCAAGATCGATGTTCTTAGTATATTGCGATTCAAACATCTTTTCTTTAGATCTTCATGATGGTGTTATAATGTTTTGGGGTGTATCGTCTTCTTAATGATAGCGAATCTGAAACCGTGCTTCATGAATGATCACTTTATTATTTTGAAATTAATAGTATGATGTAAGCACGAAGCTTAGTGAGCTCCCCCAAACTACCACATACCATACAATAACATATAAAGCACATACTGGGCCTTGCCCACTGCATCAGACCGAAGTCCGGACTAACTGGGGCCTTGCCCCCTGCATCGGACCGAAGTCCGGAAACTGACTGGGACCTTGTCCCCTGCATCGGACCGAAGTCCGGACTAACTGACTGGGACCTTCTCCCCTGCATCGGACCGAAGTCCGGACTAACTGGGGCCTTGCCCCCTGCATCGGACCGAAGTCCGGAAACTGACTGGGACCTTGTCCCCTGCATCGGACTGAAGTCCGGACTAACTGACTGGGACCTTGTCCCCTGCATCGGACCGAAGTCCGGACTAACTGGGGCCTTGCCCCCTGCATCGGACCAAAGTCCGGAACTAACTGAACATCACATAACATAAACATATCAACTAGCATGAACACACATATACTGCATACTACATCGGGCCGTAGCCCGGAACACATAACACATAAATCCTGTCTGAGCCACGAAGGCATCAAACATACTAACTACTGCATCGGATCAAAATCCGGAAACTACTGCTGGCTAAACGGGCCGGCATTATGGCCTTAGACCCGTTCCTACTGGAAGGAAACTCACCTCACACTGCTGAAGTCCCGTAGACACAATCCCACACTGATGAAGTCCCACAGACTCCACCCCAGCTGCTGGCTGACAGATTCCCGAACTGTCAACACCAAATAACACCCAATTAATAATTGGGTTCTAACACATAACTAAAAATACATGCTTTGGATAATTACTACATTACCCCTAGCTTGGCTTACCCAAGCCCAAGGCCCAAACCATAGGCCCAAAGTCAACTAGGGTTCAAAGCCCAACATATGGCCTAATTTTCCAAATTGGGCCCAAACCTCTACATGGACATCCCTTAAGGCCCAATTGATCAGTCCAGTCCAACATGTATCATTCTAGGGCCCAATATCATACAACCATCTAGGCCCCAACTATGGCCCATCTATGGCCCAATTTTCCAAATTGGGCCCAATCCTTCATATGGGCCTTACCCTAAAGCCCAACTAATTACTCTAGCCCATTTGATTATTCTCGGATGGCCCAACACAAAGCCCAAGTGAAATTAGGGTTTCACATCAAATGATAACTAGGGTTAAGTGTTTCTTACTTAACCCACTAAGGACTTAACACACTAGGGACTTAATCCATTAAGGACTTAATCCATTAAGTCCATTATTGCTTACATTAATTTCTGCCAATGATTATTATTTAATATTCACTTATTAAATAATTCTCGTGTGTGTGCTGATAATCTCAAATATTAGTATTTTCTCAATTAGCTCATTAAGGACTTAGTCCATTAAGTTCTTTACTCTACTAGATAAATGAGATGGAGTGATTGGGCTTAATACATAATCCCCTCTCAATGGCCCAAAAGTGGGTCCAACAAGTCTAAGGCCCAAACACTCACAATTAGGGTTTTCTAAACCCTAATTAGGGTTCCTCATCCAAACGCGACCCAATAGGCCCAAAATAAATCTCTAAGCCCATTAGGGTTTGCTAGCGGGGCACCACCCACTACCACCTCGGGTAGTGGTGGTTGATGGCGGCTCACGGCAACGGCCACCACCTTACGGTGGTGGTTATTATTATTTTTTTTATTATTAACAAAAGCCAATTACAATTACAATGTTTAATCCAAACATAAACACACACACTAACACCCACTAACTAACACACCCATAGTCACACCATGGTGGCCGGCGGCGGTGCTTGGCGGCAGCAAGCGGCGAAACGACAGCAAAAGGGCAGAAAACGGTGGCAACAGGTGGTGGTGATGAGTCCCTTTCATTTCCTGGCTAAACAAAGAATTACACGATGTTATCTTTCCAAATACAGTCATACCCACCACAAAACACGCACACAGCCACAACCGCATGGTGGCTGGTGGCGGCAGAAAGAGACAACAGCTCCCAACCACCGACTAGGTGGCTGAGGAGGCAAGAATCAATGCTATTGACTTCTATCCACCGAGAAAAACGAAAGAGGAGAGAAACGGTGGCAGAAAACCTTACCCGGAGATTCCTTGTTTCTCACAACCACCCAACAGCGAACAAAATCTATTCTTCAACCTCCATCGGTCATGCGAGTAGCGCACAACGCCTCCGGTAGCGGCACCATGGCGGCGGCGGCCAATGGAAAGGAAATGGCTATTCTAGACGACCTCGACGGTAGCAGCGGCGGCCGGGCTTGTCGTTGTCAACGGGAATGGAGGCGGCAATTCGACGATTGGGAACGGCAGTAGGTGGCGGTCGTCGGAACTCCATCTGGTCGGAGCACAATGGGGAAAGCCGGTGATGGCGGCTGGAGGAGAGCTTGGGTTAGGGTTTTGGGAGTGATGACCTTATGACGGGAATGATATACCACCGGGTTCAATCCCGTGTTCATTCAAACTTCAAGCGAAATTGACACTTCCAGTCCCTCCTTCTCATAGCTCTTCAAAACAAATCCGTAATTTACACTTCAGCCCCCAACACTCCTAATTCCTTTCAATTTAGATCTAAAAATTACCAAGCAGCCCCCAATTCTAAAACCTTTTTCAAATTATATCCGAAACTTACTCTTTTAACCCCCGACTTCTAAAATTCTTCACAAATTAGTCCGGGACTTACATTTACTAATTATTTAAATAAACGGGACGTTACACAAGTTTTGGAATTTAAAAGTTGATTAAAAGTTTAATTTTGAAATGTTAAATTCTCAAAACCCTAGTAATTTGAAAAGTTCAAATCACACCCGTATGGTTTTATTAATTAATTAAAGTGCATGTATAATTAAAAGTGATTTAATAAACCCATAAATTTTTGGTTTACATTTAACTAAATTAGAAGTATAATTCACTAAATTGAACCACCTAGTATTTTAAAAGTGTAAAATACACCCTATACTATATATAACATTAAAAGTCTAATATTATATATATGTATGAGTAAACAGTCAGTCTTACCGTTAGTAGGCCTCATTCACGAACCTGGTCTATAAGGGGTGTTTAAGGAAATTGCCTATAAAATGGCGATCGAATGGGTATCCACTCTTACCCACCGCACTCTTGACTAGTGGAGGGTCGTTAGCCGAATGGGTAGGATAGGAAAGAAACCTTCCATTATAAGTATAATGAAGTAAAAAGTAACTAAATGCTTATACAAATTCCCAAATCATAGTTACTTTAGGCAAAATGTGAAATTGTATGCTAACCCATGGAATTACACTTCGTACCCTTGTCAAACATTAGTGGAGCGTGTGTGGTTAACCGACACACTAATTTAGGGATGGCATTGGTAGCGAAGGGTGGCTCGATGTTTATCATAGATCAATGGAGTGTGTGTGGCTAACCGGCACATTGATTATGTGATAGTAGCATTGGGTGCACCACGTGATTCGTATGGTTATTCACACCTTGTTTGAGATCCTCGACATCCCAGTCACAAATAGTAGGGCATAATCGAGATTAAACATGCCATTGAAAACTTCAATGAATCTCAATAGATCTAGGAGTTTCAATTCATTTAAAACTTAAACTTCCTTTTCGTTTTTCATGGTGGAAATTGGTAAATCGTCATTTACCTACCTTCAAATATTCTACGACTAGGTTACAGCATCCCTCTTCTAGGTTGTAGAATATTGTGTTGGATCCTAGCCTTAATAACTCATTTGGGTGTTTTATTAAGGACTCAATCAACTTAAATTGAATTTTCTCCCATTTTGTAGATGTCTGAATCTTACAATGGTCTTCCCAAATCCTTTGGAACAAGCTTTCCAAATGAAGATGACGTTCCAAGATACGATCAAGGAAATGAGAGTCATGCTTCACTTCCTCCACCTCCTCTAATTGTTCTCCCTGACCCACAAGTTCGAAGGCTTGAAAAGTTCAAGCTCACTCAAGCCCTTTTGGTAAGTAAACACGAAGATGGGAAACCTGTGTGTGCACACGTCTTAGAGATGAAGTCACACATTGATAGGTTAAGCATGTTGGGTGTCGAGATTTCAAGTGAGTTGGTTGTTGACTGGGTTCTTCAGTCACTTCCTGAATCATATAGTGAGTTCGTTAGAGAGTACTATATGATGGATCGCGACGTGACCCTCAATGATCTCACCTATTTGCTTGTAGCTGTTGAATCAGCAATGATTTGGCATGCTGGTCAAGCAAATTTGTCTGGTGAATCAAACTCCCAAACTTCAATGGACACTGGCAACATTGGAAGTCCAGAAAGAACTAAGTTTGTGATTCTCCGGTGTGCTGTGTCAAAGGAGTCCATTTGCTTTTATTTCCAAGAGAAGGGGCATTGGAGACGAAGCTGCCCTAACTAATTGAGAGATCTAAGAGATGGGAGAGTCAAGACGTATGGCTCTGCTTTAGGTATAATCCATTAACTAACTCTTTTAAGTTCCTATTCTAGATTCTGAATACATGATGTGATAAGATTACATTTTGATGTTTTGTAGGATTAAAGAAAAGAGAGGAAGCTTAAGGGAAGAAGATGCTAAATCTGATCACGAAGAAATGGATTTCGATCGCATGGATTCCAAGATCGGATTTTTGAGCTGCTACTTTAGAGTTAGGGTAGATTGCTAAGAAATATGTAATAGCATAGTTTTTCAGTTGAGTTGCATTGTAAGGACAAGTTTTTTCCACAATAAAATAAAATTTCATTTTATCTTATTTATTTATCCTTGCAATGGCGTGTATGAGAAATTGATGTTTGAAGGTTTCTATTATTAGCAATAATGGATTTAATTCTTAATTATGTTATTTGTGGAAATGTCGAGAATTTACCAAATAGGGAGAGTTTCTCATCGCCCAAGTTTCAATTGGACAGAAACTTAGAATCATACATCTTGGTTGCGTGATTAATGAGAAATTTCATATTTGGAAATTAGACTAATTCTTTGACAAAGTGTCAAGTGAAGGACTAGAAAATCAAGTACACTAGGTTGTGCGTTGATTTAGTCCACCACAAGAGTGATAAAAAATATTCATCATGATTTACTAATGTTTAGTAAATATGATTATACTTAAAAGAATAAGTGTAATTCTGAGTTAATTGAAAGAGTTTCAATGAATAGCAGAACGAATAAAGAAGAATCAAGTAGGCAGAAAGATAAAAGTTTCTCTATTCTAAGAAAAGGGAGAGTACCTTTTATTGTGTTTTATGATAAGTCTTAATGATTAAGAACCATATCTCAATTGATTCTCTAAGTAACTCTTAGTGCATTTGTATGTCTAAGAAGAGAAATCAAGAATTGTGGAAATGGTTAAATCAAGAAGTCAATCATACTTCGTTCCAATATCGAATCTTAGAATCATACTCCAAGATTGCGAATTGAGTGACAAGTCTTAAGTAGGTTTATAACACTCATAAAATGTGGAATTTGGAAAAGGTTTTCTTATTCTTGCACATTTGAAATTGGTAAGTTGTGATGTCTTGGATAAGACAAAGACCAACTAGGACCAATTTGTGAAGTGTTTTGTCTTGATAAAAGCTACACTGACTCTTGAATATTTGTTTGTCAAGAAATGTTTCTTGAGAAGAGAACTTTATATGTCAAAGAGTCAATGGGAGTTTGAATGTTTTTGAAAAAGTTTCAAGAACAAATCAAGAATAAACCTTATCAATCATCACTAGCACACGACTTGAGGTTTGCAACCTATCGTGTTGATATTATTTTGTTTTCTGTGCCATTCCAATTGAGTTAATTATGCATGTAAGTTCTATGAGTTCTCATTTGAATGCATAAAGACAAAGTACCTTGATCGATGGAAAGTACATTGATATGTAAGGATAAGTTGCTAAATTACTTGGAAGACATGGTGGGCACTCGTGTTACCATAAGGCAAGAAATCAAGATTAAGAAAGTTCAGTCCATATGAGTTTGGATTTGTCGCCAACTTTGGTTTTGGAAAATTCACATGGATAGGAACTCATACACCATAATATCTAAGTGTCATAAGATTCCTTCCTTCATGAAAATGACTACGAGGAAATGCTTTCACTAAGAGAGATTTTAAGAAGATAGCAATTGTGAAAATTGTATTCTCAAATTCGATTATGGTTACGACATCCCTTTCTATAGTTCGAATTGTGAGATTTGGCAATTAGTTTGAACATTTGGAACTTAGTAACATAAGTTCTGAATTGTTTAAACACAAATATGAGCTATCTAAGGCAAAGGTGTATAAGTTTGAGAAGCTTAGATAAAGGATTATTGAAGCATATGGTATTAGAAATATGTATTTTGTGGAATTCAATTAGCATTGTTTTTCTAGAAGTTCATTTGTTTTCTGAATACATGTCAAAGCTAGTGGGAGCATAAGTGTTATGCTTATATGATAATAATCATCATGATAGTGGGAGCATAAGTGTTATGCTTGTATGATTATTATGGCGAGTATTGCAAGTTAGCAATATTAATTATAGAAAAGCAAAGATTCAATTTGTAAAGTTGCATGGGTTGAAAAGTTGTTTTGCTATAATTAAGGGAGAGAATATTATACTTTGTTTCAAAATCTAAAGCTTAGATTGAGAAATTTTAATAAATTTAGTCGAAGGATACATAGTGTGTTCTCAAATTTCGATTATGATTATGACATCCCGCTTCATAGTTCGAATTGTGAGAACGTGACACATAAAATATTATGGCCGAAGATTGATAAAGTATCATATCTTTATGTAAGACATTATGCACCATGTCCTATAGGCTTCGGGTATAGGATCGATTGCAAATGCTATAATATTTGACCGTTCTAAAATTTTCCAAATGTCTAGCGCATTAAGAGGGGAAAAGGACTAGAATCAGTTTTGACTAAAATAATTAGATAACTATCAAAGAACAATCCAAAGTTCGCTGAGGATTGGTCGCTTGTGAGTAGTTGGAAGTATGGTATTGGATGGACCGTATCGACATTATTATGAATAGATAAGATTCTATTAAGAATGAGTTGTCATATGGAAATGTTTCCATATTGGGAGTTGGATATTGAGAGTTTTTGTCTAGATTAGAAACTTCTATGCAAGAAGGATGTTCAAAGCAATGTACTTTGAATGTGAGACTTCACATCTATGGAATTGTCTTGTAACAATTTCTAAGAGAGTACTTTGTAATTTCATTAGCCAAGTCTTGGTGACTTTTGTGCTATGACTTTACGAAAGGATCGTTGCATAAAATGTTAAAAATCTAGCATATTCTAATAATAGCAAAGAACCTTGTGTTCTCACACTAATGATAAGGATTGGGAATTGTGAAATGAGCATCATTGGAAAAGTTTTTCAATTGATCTATTTCACAAAGCATGGACCATAGGAAACAAAGTGTGCATGCTTGGAGCATGGAACAATTGTTGTTGTAATTCAAGTAATGAGTTGATTATCCGAAACATTAAATGATAAATAATGAGTAATCAATATGGTGGATAAATAGAAGTGTTTTATTTACTCTCACAAGTTTGGGGCCATATAGGATTAAGTATTATTGTTATGTTTCAGTTTGCATGTTTTGACTTCTAGAATAACTAAGTTATTCAAACATCCACAGTCGTTCATACATTGGAAGTTGGTATGAAGGAAGATTGTCATGAAGAGTCTGTAGATTGTCTGAAGAGTTTAGACATAGCACAAGTTTGCTGCAGAGTTCATGAGTGCTTTGATAAGATTAGAGTATCGGATTAAACCCACGCTCACGTGAATCACTTCATGGTTTATATCGAGAGTGATTGTGAGTCGATAATATTGTATATTATTGAAACCGAGACGTGTGAGTTGTTATTTGTTGGTCGGTTGCACATTGATAATAAGTAAACGCACCAGTAACTTGGTGTTATAAAACTTATTGTTGTGTGTGATTCGATCAGTAAATGCAAGAGAGCATTTGAGTCAAAGTTTATCCATTCCTTTTACCCAAGGTGGATAAAAGCGATATCTATGGGCCCCTCGATGATTTTGTGATGACACCTAAGCACTTGGCCAAGCCGGGACGAAGTTGATGTGTTCAATTGTAGTCTGTTGTCAGTCGTCATAAATCAGAAGTCGGGAAACAGTATAGTGAGAATGATTGAAATTCATGTCTTATGTCTATACGATATCTTGAGAATGGAGGAATATATGATCCCTTATCTAAAGGACAAGCTATCTGATAAGATCAGAATTGACAGCGGCTTTTTAAAGCTACGATTGCTTATCAGGTTCTGAAGTTATACGGAAAATAGTTATTATGAGCATGGTCCTTTTGAGTTGCCTTCACCATAGCAATATGTAGGATGAATTAAGGAGAGAAAGGTAAACTTAGGGGACTGGAGTTGTAATTATAAGATAATTACAATTGGGCTATGGATTACCTAATAATATATAGGTTGGACGAATTCTATGGGAAGCCCATTAGAAATCGTCCAAGGGATATGTTAAAGGAGTCCATGGGCTGCTTAGGGCTTAAGCAGCCAGATTAGGGTTTCCTAGTTGTAAACCCTAATAACCTACATGTATATAAAGGACCCTTAATCCCCAAAAACGTGGACAAGAGTTCCTTTAGGGTTTCTAGACATTTTGGGCAGCCTCATCTCTTCTCCTCTTCATCCAAGTTGCTTAGTGGTGTTTGTGACTCCATTAGAGGTGCAACATTTGAGGCACTAAGCTTTTGAAGCCAATCAAAGCAAGGAATTGATTGTTATTGCAATATAACAATCAAAGGTAATTACTAAACCCTTAATTCAGTTTATTATATGTTAGATCTAGGGTTTATAGCTTTGGATATTCAATTGCATGTTCATTAGACAAACTAGATCCAAAAGCTTTTAGGGTTTGCATGTACACCATAGGATTGATGCTTTGCTTGAAACCCATCACACGATTGGTTCCTTGGTTCTTTGGTTAGTTATGGTTCTCTATTGAACCTCACCCTATATATATATATATATATATATATATATATATATATATATATATATATAGAGAGAGAGAGAGAGAGAGAGAGTTATGTTCAAATGAGAACATTTGAGAACATTTTTTAGACATTCTTTCTCTATGTATCCCTCCTCTTTTTCTATCTACATTTCTCTTTCTACATATCTCTCTTCTCCTCTTTCTTTCTCTACGATGCATACTATCCATTATGAACCTTACAATTCATAATCCATTATATCAGTTGTGCATTGTTTTCTTTCAGAAAGATGCTTATAAAATTATTACGATGCATCATAAGTTCTCTATCTTCTTATGTTAGTTTTGATCTTGAGCAATTTTTTAAGCATCAGAAGTTGGAAATCATGCCACCGATCTACAAATGTGATGTTTAATCTTAGCTATTGCAACTAGAAATTAGTTCATTGGTGGTCTCTTCTCATACTTACCTCTAGTACATGGTTTACCCGTCGAAGCTCAATCTAAATGCATGTTTCATGTTTTGGGTTTAATATTGTCATAACTAGGAATTCTATAACATGTAACAACAACAATGATAACATTTGTGAACCAAAAATGCGAAAGCACGCATGATGTTTATTCAATAACGACAAATTGTCCATCAAACGCTCTATGCAAGCACTTCAAATAGTCAACAAAGAATTGGAAACCCTAGAAATCCTAGTTTAAGTCCATTATGGACTAGGATTTCCTTATTGGGCCTAATGGGCCAATAAGCTTCCAATTTGACTATTTTGGGCTTAGAACTCTTAAATGGGCTCTAATTGGACCCACTTCCATTTATTTTAACATTTTGGGTCATATTGGGCCTAGAATGAAATAAAATACCCTAATGGACGTTATTGGGCCATAATTAGCCTAATTAACTTTAATGGACTATGAAGCCCATTATTTTTGACAAATTGGGCTGTAAACCATCATGGGAGCCAAATGGGCCGAAAAATCATCAAATTGGGCCCACAATATGGATTTAAGCAAAAAGGCCCAAAACTCTCTTCTCTTTTCTCTAATTCTCAGCCCAAGTGGGAAAACAAAAAAAAATGGAAATTAATGAAATAAGGTGGATTAGCCACCTCCTTATTATATTTTGGTCTTCCATGCAACCATCTCATGTTACCATGCATCCCTCACATCCTTATATCTCTCTTATCCCCTCTCTTTTCTTCTTCGGCCGAGAAAACAAAGGAAAAACACACACACACCTCACAAATTCTCTCCAAACACTCTCAAAGAACACTCTTCACTTCTTCTTCAAAGTTTTCGAGATTAAGAGCTTTTCAAGGAGGTTATTCCACAAATTTCATCATTCTATGTAAGACTTTACTTGAATCCATGGCTTAACTTCTATATTTCATCAAACATTTCATCTTAACTCATGCAAATTCATAATCTAACTCCCTAGAGCCATCTAAGTTCAAAAACATCCTCAAGAAGTTGCTAGGGCCGAAATCTTCTCTCAAATCTTCATCAAAAACCAAATCCAAATCTCAAGGTGAGTTCATACCCCTCTATTTTTGGTTTTCATATGTTTTATGGGGGAGAATACAAGTAAAATGTGTAGATCTATGTGAATGTGTATGTTATGTGTGATTTCATGTGTTTTTGTGGTAAATGTGTAACAAAAAGAATAGAAATTCGAGATCTATGACTCTAAGAGGAAGATAAACATGATCTAAGAAGTATTACACTAAAACAAGTCAAGAAAAATTATCCTTTAAGATTAAAATATATATATTTCAACATAAAACCCATTTTTGGGCTAAAATTGTCAAACAAACAAAAGTTGGGTTGAAAAATTGCTACTCACGGTTTTCTCAGGGGTTAAAAGAGTCAAAACAGTAAAAATAAGTGTTTTTATGAATACCATACTCTTTTAAAGGATATAAGTGTAAATTGTAGCTTATTGGGCCAAATTTGGGGTTTTCGGCCCATTAAGCCATAACTTGCGAAAATCTCAACTTTCAAGGGGGTGAAATGATAAACTTTTCAAAAAAAAAAGGGTAAAAAGGGTAAATAAAACTATTTCAGGGGTTAAAATGATATATATATATATATATATATATATATATATATATATATATATATATATATATATATATATATATATATATATATATATATATATATATATATATATATATTTCTTTTATTTCCCAAAAATGTGCCATCATATTCTCAAATCTGATTTAAACATTTTTTTCGAAACAATAAAAAGAAACACGACTTTAATAATATTAGTCCAAAGTCGCATAGGAGGGAGCTCTTGTGGGCTTAGCATGATGGGTGCGAGTAGCCCCCACTATATATTGTTGTCCGATTCCTTTTGGCTTAATTTCTTGATTTCATATCTATGTCGAACATTGTCAAATTTAATTACTATTTATAATGAAGTCTTTGAAATCCCCTTAATATTAGTGGTGTTTGAACGTGCATTGACACAATATCAAAGAGCTTCTAGCTTATCAGTATCTAGGACATTATGACAATATAATTAGTTTAAAAATATATTAGATTGCCGCTCAAAAAAAAAATTAAAATGATTATTGTGACTTGAAATGATCATTAATCAAATTCTGATAATTTATGTTCAGAATAATCCAGATAAACGGTTGTCATATGAAAACTTATTATTTGGATAAATATAAAACGGGTTGGCTAAAAGACACCATATTTACCATATAAACACCCTACTTAGTTTTAAAATATTTTTATTAGTTGAAATTGCATTGTTTTCCGAAAAAACTAGTTATAAATAGTTAATTATAAGTTGACTTTTGATAAAAGTGTCAATAAGGTGTCTAAATGTGTCAATTTAACATATATTTTTTGAACTTTACAAACATAATTATATGATAACCATTATGAGTGGTAATGTTCGAACAAGTATAAACACCTTCTTGCCTATGTCCTCACTGACGGATTTAGTATAGGGCACACGGTGGTCCGTGCAACATTTGACTTTTCCGGATGCAGTGCAAAATTTTTCGAATTTTTTTTTCTATTATTATGCAACCTCTGATTTTTCCGTGACACCCCTATTATGCAATCATGCGTCCGTCCCAAATAATGTCCTTTACTTTTGTGGGCGCCTTATCAATTCTTAAAGCCCAAAATCCTACTTTTGTTGAGTCTCTTGTTGCATGTAGTTTTCTTTGTTAACAGAAAAATATAACACTTCTTTTGATGATTGACAAACACAAATTCTAATTCGTATAAGTTTCCGTTTTAGTTTTATATTGTTGGTAGATTTGATTTATTTATGCATAACAAAGATTGATCAGTATTTAGCTAAAATATTTGAGTTATCATAAGGCCATGTGCAAACACATGGCTTTTGTCCATCTCTTTATGACTATTGTTTGAAGTTAATTTGAAAGTTGCAACATTATTGTATACACCGTCCAAGCATTATTTGAAAGTGCACATTACAATAAAAGAATACATACGTTTCTAATTTGGTCACTATTTAAAAAGTCGTGAACCAAAACGATATACTTTCCAGACTTGATTATTTTGGATAATGTCCACCTAAAAAATGTATCGAATACCACGGAGATTTCAAAAACATCATGGTTAGGCCGGAAGGTGTCCTCATAACTCACAATTCATTTTTTTTGTATTACGTCATTTTTTTTTTCTGTTTTTTCACTAATTCACATTCCACTCACCAAAAGCCTGAAAAAATGATCTTATTTCACTATCTTTTACTTTTATTTTTTAAATATAAAATTAATTTAATTTTAAAGTCTACAACTAAAAAATAAATAGAACTAATTAAAAAATAATTAATAAACACAAACATCATTTAACATAGAAATAGTTCATTACTTAAAAATAAAAAGTACATCATAAAACCTACAAAACATAATTACAAATTACATAATAAAAATAATAAACCATTACTAAAAAAGTATGTCACTCCGAATGGCCGTCCTCTTGATCCGAATTCTCGTCCGAGCCCTTGACGAACATATTGAATCTTAATCTGATTCGTCAAACAAATCATCGTGCCAGTATTCGGCCTCAGGTTGTATGTCGGCCTCAAGTTGTATGTGAGCCTTATAAATGTGCTCTACCAAATCACACGGAGGGAGTGATGAATGTCACGATCATCTGCTTCTCTTCTATTTGTCACATACTCTTGCGTACTAACAGCTACTCCTTCGACATTTGGCAAACTTTGTTTTTGTCGTAGCAACATATATTTATTCATTTGTAACATCCCAAAAATACGGTCCAAAAATTTCGTTTTCAATTATTAATAAAATCATAGTTATCAAATCATCATATAAAAACCATAAGTCATGTATCTCAAAATATCATAAACATCTGTCAAACATATCAGAGTAAAAACATCCCGGTCTAAAATAATGATGTGTGCACTGCAGTTATCCCGAGCTCTTCCCCTTGCTACGGGAAGTACATGAAACTAAAACTGAAAAATGTAAGCACACGAAGCATAGCGAGTCTCCCCAAACTACCACATACCATACACAAAATCACATAATCATATAATAACATTACATTGGACCTTGCCCGCTACATCGGACCGAAATCCCGGTATACATAATAACATATCAACAAATACATATATATATATATATATATATATATATATATATATATATATATATATAATCACATAACATAAACATATAAACCATCATCGGGCCCGACCAGACATCAGACCATAGTCCGAAAGCATACAACATAACATATAAACATTCCTCGGGCTTTCCCCAACCTCGGACTGAAGTTCGGAACATATAAACAAACACATGCAAGAATCAAAAAGACATCAAACATACAAACATTCCTCAGGCTTTCCTCGGCATCAGACCGAAGTCCGGAAACATAGAAACCTACATCGGTGTCACACCCCAAAACCAGGAACGGCGGAAACGTTCTGGGGCGGAGGACATCATGTATAATATCAACAACAATGTAAAGTAGTAATCAAGCAACAACATCATCCATTGCATTAATAAAATAATTATTATACAATTGTATTCTGTCAAATTTTGATAAACACTAAAGCATAAATCAAAATGAAAGATAAGTCTTGAATAAGCTCCATCTTCCTTTCTCCTTGCATCGGTACCTGTCTATGATGACCTGAGGATACAAGTAATTTTGAAAGCGAGTATCAGCTTTAAAGCTGGTGAGATCATAAGTAATAATGTGTCTTATCTTGTAAAACTTATAATTTTTAAGACTTGACATTGTTTTGAAAGAAAGCTCATATAAGTATGAAAAGATTTGTAGATCAACTGTAAATGTTTGAAAATCCCTAGAAATCCCTATGATTCCTATTAGTAACAAAATGAGTCTTCTACCAATACTTAACTGTTCTCATTGTTAACTTTGGTACTAGGGTAACTATCATCGTTAACTTTAAGCCATCCGTAGACGTACTCTTACCTCTGTTGCTAACAGCTGGGTATAGGAATAGTTAATCCCTTAATCGTATACCTGTAATGGTACCAACCGTTTGACATCCGTGGATGTGCTTTTACCTCTGTAGCTAACAGAGATTCTAGGAATGGTCAATCCCCCAATCGTATCCTCTGGCACTAGGATAATAAATCCATTCTATCTCGTCGAATATGTGATTGTATCACAAGTTAAAGGTAAGAATGAGGATTTGATAACAGAGTCGATACATATAAAATGTAATAGGACTCCTATTGATATATATATATATATATATATATATATATATATATATATATATATATATGCACAAGTACTCCTATAAGTATAATAATGTAAATATTATAGTAGAGTACGGTAAGGTTCTACGTGTGCTAGATGTAATGTGTGTTCTCCCTATCTAGCAAGTATAGTAATTGTACTGTAATGTTCAAGAAAGTATTGACTCATGAATGAACTGACTCATTGTATGATATCTCGTTCTAGTAATGGTTCTAGTATCTTCCTGAACTACCCATATGGTAGCTTACTAGTAATCTAAGTGGTACGTATGGACGTGGATGTATACCCTTGCTACCCAAGGGCATAAGATGAACTGGAAGGAACCTTTTATGACTTTATATGTACACATGATATATAACTAATATTTAAACGACCTTCGGACGAGTATCTGATATACCACCAGACCACATCTCAAGCGCGAAAAGGAAATAGGGTGGATAGCCTTCTTAAGTCTTTTAAACATTTCTTATATAACTATACATATAGAGGCATGCAATTTATAATATAAAAGCATAAGTAAGTTTAGTAAAACATTTGAAATATGAAATATAAATATTAGTCTAAGGAAAGATCGACTTGATGTCAATCTATAAAACAATTTGAAGGCATAAGTTTGATAAAACAATATTGTAACACCCCAAAGTTTGGAAAGCCAAGAAAAGAAAGAAAACTTCAAGTTTAGGGGAGACTCGGCGAGTCCATGGAGGGACTCGGCGAGTCCGAGCGGGATCCGGGTTGTGGTGGAAGCGACCGACTCGGCGAGTCGGCCAAGGAGACTCGACGAGTTGGGTCTGATCGAGGAAAACCCTAAATCCGGGACTTGGAGCCCATTTAAGCGTCTCATTCTCTTTCCTAGGGTTCCTTTACTGCCTCTTTATCCCCCAGAACATCAACCCTAGCCGCCAAATCTGTTTTTGAGCTAGATCTTGCATTTAAGAGTGCACTAAAAGATTGGAGAAGGAAGAAAAGCCTTGGAAGTGCAAGAAGGGACTATAGATCCGAGATTGAGAAGACATTTTAGATCAATTGGAGGTAATAAGCTGTTGTTTGGAATCCCTTTGCATCTAGATCTATTCTTATGTATGAGTTTTGGTCATTGTTGGTATGATATGTAACCATTTCGAGTTGGAGGTTCAGATCTGAGGTTGCTACCTCAGATCCATGTTGGTTTTGGTCTTGAATCCCCTAAAGTATTAGCCCTTGGTACGTTGAAGAAGCATGTTTGCCATAAACCCTAGTTTAGTGTGTTTTGAGCATAGATCTCTCAATCTACACGTAAAGTTTGCCACTTTACGTGGGGAATAGGCCCTAGAAGTATGGATCTATGAGTTGGAAGTTCTGTTTGGCTCGAAAAGCCACTGCATGGATTGAGGACTGGATAGACTCGGCGAGTCCTTCGAGTGGACTCGGCGAGTATCTTGAAGATGAGGGGGAACTCGACGAGTAGGATGAACAGCTCGTCGAGTCGGTTGAAGTTAGGCATGGACTCGGCGAGTTGGACGAGCAACTCGACGAGTTGGTTGAAGATTGTCTTGGACTCGGCGAGTCTGTTCTTGGACTCGGCGAGTCAGATCTGCGAAACCCTAAACCCTTTGAGTTGAGACTCGAATCAGTGAGTCGGGTGGTGACTCAGCGAGTTGGACAGGACAGGACTTGGAGCTAGTTGGACTCGGCGAGTCGGGTCGCGAATAAGAAAGACCCTGAGCTTATGAACTCGGCGAGTCTTTAGGAAGACTCGGCGAGTAGGGTTGACCTGGAAGGTTGACTTTGACCAGGATTTTGACCTTGACCAGAGTTGACCTAGTGACCTTTGGAGGTCAGTTGGACTAAGTGTTATATTGGCTTTTGAAGCTCGAAGAGCTAGTGAAGCAGCAGTTCGGAGTCAGAGGTCAGGTAGCAGTCAAAAGGATTAGCAGCATCAGTTCAGCAGTCTCAGGTGAGTTTCCTTCAAGTAGGAACGGGTCTAAGGCCACAATGCCGGCCCGTTTAGCTAGCAGTAGTTTTCGGATGTTGATCTGATTCAGTAGTTAGTATGTTTGATGCCTTTGTGGCTCAAACAGGATTTATGTGTTATGTGTTCCGGGCTACGGCCCGATGTAGTATGCAGTATATGTGAGTTTATGCCAGTTGATATGTTATGATATGCTGTGTTCAGTTAGCTTCGGACTTCGGTCCGATGGAGGGGACAAGGTCCCAGACAGTTAGCTTCGGACTTCGGTCCGATGGAGGGGACAAGGTCCCAGACAGTCAGCTTCGGACTTCGGTCCGATGGAGGGGGCAAGGCCCCAGTTAGTTAGCTTCGGACTTCGGTCCGATGTTAGCTTCGGACTTCGGTCCGATGGAGGGGGCAAGGCCCCAGTCAGTTAGCTTCGGACTTCGGTCCGATGTCAGCTTCGGACTTCGGTTCGATGTAGGGGGCAAGGCCCCGTTAGTCCGGACTTCGGTCCGATGCAGTGGGCAAGGCCCAATATGTGCTTTATATGTTTTTGTGTGATATGTGGTAGATTGGGGGAGCTCACTAAGCTTCGTGCTTACGGTTTTCAGTTTTGGTTTCAGGTACTCGGTTTTCAAAAGAGGAGCTCGGGAAGATTGCAGAGCACACACCATAGTCAGTTAGCCTGGGAATGTTTGACTCTGATAATGATATTATGTTTTGAATTTAATACTCGAAAGTTATGTTTGACTTATGATACGTTTTATAAATCCAGTTTTAGTAATGTTTTAAAAGAAATTTTTAGTCGTGATTTTTGGGTCGTTACAAGTTGGTATCAGAGCCTTGGTTTGAGGGATTCGGGCGCACTCCTGAGTGTGTCTGAACTCAAACTAAGGAAGTGGTATATAGTTTTCAAAAGAAAAATCGTAGTTACAAAAGAATTTTGAGAAAAGAAAAGAATTTTTTTTAGAAAAACCAAAAAGAGTTTTGAAAAGAGAAAAGGGTGTGGTGCATGCAATCAGCCGAGCTCAAGTAAGTACTCCCAATTTACCCATACAAGTTATGTTATTATTTTCAGTATCAGTATCAGTTTCAGTTTCAGTTTCAGTTCCAGCTTCAGTAGAACAACATGCTAGAATAGGACTAAGGATCTAGGATGATGCCTTATGTGTCTGCTTTATGTGTTCCAGCTTGATGAGAATTGCATGCTAGTAATGAGTAGACAGCAGTAGGATAGCCTGTGTAGGTTATGCCTGATAGTATGAGCTTAGCATTATATGCTAGTGCAGTTTCTTATTATGAGAATTGTTTTGCCTGAGTATGTTTCCCTTATCCGAATGTTGCTTGCTTTGTGCTTTGTGGGACTCTGAGTGGTGGGAGTTAGCCATTAGGTGAATACGTCACATCACATGTGAGCAGGGTTGAATAATCTCAGAGTGCTGGATTTGGCCCTACTGCGTAGCTCTCGTTTGAGTCCAACCGTTGTAGGGACGAGACTTTTACTCGAAGGATTATCCAAGCCTCATTACATGTGATGGTATTCAGGTGGTGGCTAATTGGCATTACAATGAGACCTTCAGCAGCTGAGGACTGGTTTGAGTAGAGTCAGAAGTTCCCTAGGGCAAGCCTGGGATGAGAGCCGCAGAGATTAGTAGTAGAGGAAAGGGGATTTGGTGGAGTTGAGGTAACTCTTGAGGAAAGTGTGGATAGATGTGGAAGGTAGTAGGGGCCCATACTACTGGAAGCAGAGGATCCGTACTCGATTCAAGAGGGGCCAAGACGAAACCAGGAAATGGTGTAGCGAGTGAGAAATCCCTCAGCAGTAGGGTGTAAATTGACCAGGATTTTGTTATATTTTCAGCATGGTGACATTGCGCGAGCTACCAGTTAGCAGTTCAGGCATCGAGGGGGGATCTGGCTCGGGTTTTGGAGCCGGGCAGCTTGATGATCAGATGAGGGATTTCATTTCCGCAGAGATCATGCGCAACATCATCGATCAGACTCCAGTGATTTTCGGTTCGGTTAGAGAGGCCATCATGGAGCTTATGGACAGCCGACTTAAGGCCTTAGGGGCCGGGGCAGTTTCAGGACAGTTTGGGGCTCATCTAGAGCCCGATTCTCATGGATCCCAGGGATCCATCAGGGAGGGGAGTCCCATTTTTAGCACTTGTCATCCGGGGTCGGGAGTGAGTGGTCCACCTTACCCCCAAGAGGGTTCCCTGCAGGATTGGATTGCTGCAGAGGTTTCGCAGGCTCTCCAGGAAGAGTTACCAAACACCATTGGGCGTATCACCGATAGTGTGGTCGACGGGATTGAAAGGCGGACCTCAGCTGTCCAGGCAATGGGTGAAATGGTCACTATGACCCATGAGCGGGAGATTGGCTCGGATAGTCAGCTTAGGAAGAGGAAGCGGTCTTCCGGTCTAGTTAGGCAAGATGGGCAGTCGGACACTGTCGTAGTGGATGTCAGGGGCCCGCAAGGTCGAGATAGTTGCACGAGGGAGAATGGAGCACGAGCTGGCGTGCACAGCAAGTCTAAATGCGGCAGATGCGGATGGAAGGGTCACAAACGTCAGGAATGCACAGTAGAAGTAGAGTTATGCCATCGTTGTCATCAGTCTGGCCATGTTAGGGTGAACTGCCCCGTTCAGCGGTTGGGACAGCCTCATTGTCATAGTAGAGTTCGTAAGTCAGAGGGATTTGAGGATCCTTCAGAGCAGGTTGCAGGTATGATTCTTTTCCTTCTATTTTTATTATTCACAATATTATTGCTATGTTGCTGCATTGATGTCAATAAGCTTATGTGTTGTGTTATGGTGTGGTTTGTTTGTGATTGTGTTATATGCCATTTGCATACCTCGGAAAATTGGTTGGTGGTTAGGGGATGTGCTCTTATGAAGAAGGTTTCGGAGGATGCAGTAACTGTAGCATGGTTGGGAGAGATTTGGTTCGTTTTGCTAGTTCGGAGCGGTTAGTGTTTGGGATGGATTGGTTAGACCCCTAGCTATGGCAGGCTTGGGTTCCTTAGCAGAATGATCATGGAATGGCAGCAAAGATCGGGATCTCTTTTGAGTATCAAGTGATAAGGGGTAAGCAAGATCGAAGTGGGGGAGAATCCTCCGAGTGTGCCCAGGTAAGAGCACGCATACCCAGAGCGAGTATGTGGCCTCCGAGAAAGAAAGGAAGTAGTTCATCGTTTGATGGACTAAGGATTCAGGGTTAGGAGTTTGGGAAACTCCCCACTAGTTAGCGCGTGCGAACGAGATGGTCGGAAGCTGGTTGAGAATCCAAGATTGGAGGACCACCTGTAGGGGCTCAAGTGAGTCGGAATGAGGATCCTGAGAACGAGTAGCAAGAGATGTTTTCATATTAGTAGCCAGTGTCAGCGTCAGCATGCAGGATTGTGTAGATTCAGGAGTAGAGAATGTGGAAACTTCCCAACAATAGCTTCTTGTATCCGGATTAGTAGACGGTTGATTTGGGAACCAAGCCGAAGAATTCCTCGATGAAGCGCTAAGAATATCAAGGATATAAGATGTTGAGGTTGATGCAGTATTCGAAGACTGAGGGCTGTTTTGAGGAATCAAGATGAGGAATCACTAGCGGGACTAGGGATAGTCAGGATGTCCTCGGGACAGCAGTAGTAGTGTTGTAAGTCTGCGGGGGTAGCCGTAGCATTCACTAGCAGTCAGGTAGTAGTAGTGTTGTAAGTCTGCGAGGGTAGCCGTAGCATTCACTAGCAGTCAGGTAGTAGTAGTGTTGTAAGTCTGCGGGGGTAGCCGTAGCATTCACTAGCAGGCAGGTAGTAGTAGTGTTGTAAGTCTGCGGGGGTAGCCGTAGCATTCACTAGCAGTCAGGTAGTAGTAGTGTTGTAAGTTTGCGGGGGTAGCCATAGCATTCACTAGCAGTCAGGTAGTAGTAGTGTTGTAAGTCTGCGGGGGTAGCCGTAGCATTCACTAGCAGTCAGGTAGTAGTAGTGTTGTAAGTCTGCGGGGGTAGCCGTAGCATTCACTAGCAGTCAGGTAGTAGTAGTGTTGTAAGTCTGCGGGGGTAGCCGTAGCATTCACTAGCAGGCAGGTAGTAGTAGTGTTGTAAGTCTGCGGGGGTAGCCGTAGCATTCACTAGCAGGCAGGTGGTAGTAGTGTTGTAAGTCTGCGGGGGTAGCCGTAGCATCCTCTAGCAGCCAGATAGTATTAGAGAGTTGTAAGTCCGCGAGCGTAGTCGCGGCCTTTTATCAGATTGGTAGGTAGCATGAGCGCGTGTTAGACGCGGGAAAGCAGTAGTACCCACCAGTTCGGGTGCAGCAGTGAGAATATGGGAATCCACGGGTTAGATTTCGGATTTCCCCAAATGGATCAGTTATGGCTAGGTCAGCAATTTGGGCTATAGATCGTCACATCAGTTATGAGATCAGAGTAGCAGTGGACTGTTGGGGTTCGAGTATGTTGCGGGCTACCGTCAGTCTGGGAGCCATCATGTTGTTAGTCGTGGAATTGATGATGTCAGGATGTGACGTATGGACCCGATCGGTTGGATCGGAAGGTTGCTAGAGCCACAGTGACAAGATAACTAGTGGAAACTAGTCCTAGAGGAAGATTTCGTTCAGAAGTCGTGGAAGCGACTAAGTGAGGAGTCCCTTGACTCCACAGTTGGGTTGGAGTTCAGTGTTTTAGCCAGTTCAGTGTTTCAGGCAGCTCAGTGTTTCAGCCAGTTCAGTGTTTCAGGCAGCTCAGTGTTTCAGTCAGCTCAGTATTTCAGGCAGCTCAGTGTTTCAGTCAGTTCAGTGTTTCAGGCCGTTCAGCGTTTCAGTCGTTTCAGGCAGTTTAGTGTTTCAGGCATGTTCAGTATTGCAGGCAGTTCAGTGTTTGGAAGGTTTCAGGGTTTTGGGTCAGTATTGTATTTGCGTTGGAATGCAAGTGCTGACGATATGGTTGGTTGATTTGGAAATGGCAAGTCCCTCTCAACAGGACCAGTTGAGCCTTTTGCCGAGTATAAGTGATCTGTAAGGATAGCTAGGCAGGTAGCTTTTCATGCAGGAGGGAAGGCTCGAGTTAGTAGGAGATGAGTAATCAAGTGGGTTAAAAGCAAGCTGGTTCCAGCAACATCGTTTCAGTATGAGCGGCAGAATGGATAGAACAGTCATAGATAGTCGAAGTATCTTCAGGAGTCACTGGAAGAGACTAGGAGTTTGCGATGGAGTGTAGTGACCGGTGGGAGTCCGGTAACTCAGATATCGGGAGATTGGTTAGACCAGAGTAGTCTCAGTGCATCCGGTAGGCAGCAGGATTTTCCGTCGAAGGAAGTAACGTTGAGGAAATTATGGAAAAGAGAAGGATTCAGTATGTTCCAATGGTAATGATCGGCGTGCTGAGTGGCTGGAGTGACGGACAAAAGGGTGTTAGATTTTCCAGACAGAGAATTGGAGGCAGTTCGCAGGCGGTTGATCATAGCATACTTCGAGGACGAAGTTTAGTTTAAGTGGGGGAGAGTTGTAACACCCCAAAGTTTGGAAAGCCAAGAAAAGAAAGAAAACTTCAAGTTTAGGGGAGACTCGGCGAGTCCATGGAGGGACTCGGCGAGTCCGAGCGGGATCCGGGTTGTGGTGGAAGCGACCGACTCGGCGAGTCGGCCAAGGAGACTCGACGAGTTGGGTCTGATCGAGGAAAACCCTAAATCCGGGACTTGGAGCCCATTTAAGCGTCTCATTCTCTTTCCTAGGGTTCCTTTACTGCCTCTTTATCCCCCAGAACATCAACCCTAGCCGCCAAATCTGTTTTTGAGCTAGATCTTGCATTTAAGAGTGCACTAAAAGATTGGAGAAGGAAGAAAAGCCTTGGAAGTGCAAGAAGGGACTATAGATCCGAGATTGAGAAGACATTTTAGATCAATTGGAGGTAATAAGCTGTTGTTTGGAATCCCTTTGCATCTAGATCTATTCTTATGTATGAGTTTTGGTCATTGTTGGTATGATATGTAGCCATTTCGAGTTGGAGGTTCAGATCTGAGGTTGCTACCTCAGATCCATGTTGGTTTTGGTCTTGAATCCCCTAAAGTATTAGCCCTTGGTACGTTGAAGAAGCATGTTTGCCATAAACCCTAGTTTAGTGTGTTTTGAGCATAGATCTCTCAATCTACACGTAAAGTTTGCCACTTTACGTGGGGAATAGGCCCTAGAAGTATGGATCTATGAGTTGGAAGTTTTGTTTGGCTCGAAAAGCCACTGCATGGATTGAGGACTGGATAGACTCGGCGAGTCCTTCGAGTGGACTCGGCGAGTATCTTGAAGATGAGGGGGAACTCGACGAGTAGGATGAACAGCTCGTCGAGTCGGTTGAAGTTAGGCATGGACTCGGCGAGTTGGACGAGCAACTTGACGAGTTGGTTGAAGATTGTCTTGGACTCGGCGAGTCTGTTCTTGGACTCGGCGAGTCAGATCTGCGAAACCCTAAACCCTTTGAGTTGAGACTCGAATCAGTGAGTCAGGTGGTGACTCAGCGAGTTGGACAGGACAGGACTTGGAGCTAGTTGGACTCGGCGAGTCATAGACTGACTCGGCGAGTCGGGTCGCGAATAAGAAAGACCCTGAGCTTATGAACTCGACGAGTCTTTAGGAAGACTCGGCGAGTAGGGTTGACCTGGAAGGTTGACTTTGACCAGGATTTTGACCTTGACCAGAGTTGACCTAGTGACCTTTGGAGGTCAGTTGGACTAAGTGTTATATTGGCTTTTGAAGCTCGAAGAGCTAGTGAAGCAGCAGTTCGGAGTCAGAGGTCAGGTAGCAGTCAAAAGGATTAGCAACATCAGTTCAGCAGTCTCAGGTGAGTTTCCTTCAAGTAGGAACGGGTCTAAGGCCACAATGCCGGCCCGTTTAGCTAGCAGTAGTTTTCGGATGTTGATCTGATTCAGTAGTTAGTATGTTTGATGTCTTTGTGGCTCAAACAGGATTTATGTGTTATGTGTTCCGGGCTACGGCCCGATGTAGTATGCAGTATATGTGAGTTTATGCCAGTTGATATGTTATGATATGCTGTGTTCAGTTAGCTTCGGACTTCGGTCCGATGGAGGGGACAAGGTCCCAGACAGTTAGCTTCGGACTTCGGTCCGATGGAGGGGACAAGGTCCCAGACAGTCAGCTTCGGACTTCGGTCCGATGGAGGGGGCAAGGCCACAGTTAGTTAGCTTCGGACTTCGGTCCGATGTTAGCTTCGGACTTCGGTCCGATGGAGGGGGCAAGGCCCCAGTCAGTTAGCTTCGGACTTCGGTCCGATGTCAGCTTCGAACTTCGGTTCGATGTAGGGGGCAAGGCCCCGTTAGTCCGGACTTCGGTCCGATGCAGTGGGCAAGGCCCAATATGTGCTTTATATGTTTTTGTGTGATATGTGGTAGATTGGGGGAGCTCACTAAGCTTCGTGCTTACGGTTTTCAGTTTTGGTTTCAGGTACTCGGTTTTCAAAAGAGGAGCTCGGGAAGATTGCAGAGCACACACCATAGTCAGTTAGCCTGGGAATGTTTGACTCTGATAATGATATTATGTTTTGAATTTAATACTCGAAAGTTATGTTTGACTTATGATACGTTTTATAAATCCAGTTTTAGTAATGTTTTAAAAGAAATTTTTAGTCGTGATTTTTGGGTCGTTACAAATATAAGTACACGGAACATTTGTTTGATAAAACAATATAAGTACCAGGAACATTTGTTTGAAAACACAGTTGTAAATAAGTTTGAAATATGATAAATAGAGTAAGAGGTACAGTGCAATAAGTAGTTTGAAACATATAAAATGTTTATAAAAATCATTTGAAGGAAACTGTTTGGTAAAACGTCTAATGAGTAGCCAAATCTTTTGAATG
This sequence comes from Lactuca sativa, assembly GCF_002870075.4. NCBI lineage: Eukaryota > Viridiplantae > Streptophyta > Magnoliopsida > Asterales > Asteraceae > Lactuca > Lactuca sativa. Next base: position 293,145,560 of record NC_056625.2, read on the forward strand.
CTGTATATTAATCACATGTGATTGATGTAATAAGTAATATAATCCTACTTACTAATCACATGTGATTGACATAATAAGTAGCATGATTCTACTTGTATTCCCCCCATAAAACATTTAAAATAGTTTAAAACATTAGTTAAGGGGTATGAACTCACCTGCAGTAAGTGACTGGAATTGGACGGGCTGTTATCGTACGGAAGGATCGGACAAGTGCTTGGTGTCAAGTGAAGACTTAGACACACACAATGATCCTAATTACATATGAAACATATGTATATAAATAATTAGTGATTATAACACTAATTATACAAGTAATAACATTTAAGCGCGAGGACAACACTTTTGGTCAAGTGCTAGGAGGCTAATGGGTTGCAACAAAGGAGTGCAATGCCCCTAATGGGAGTTTAAGGTCAAAAGACCATATTCATTAGAGTTTACGGCCCAGGGGAGTAAGCTCCTGGCCGTAAACTCTCAACCAAGTCATGAAATGGAGTTTAGAAGTACTACAACCTTAGAGGGGAATTGTTTCAAGGCTATACAAGTGTTTGGGCACCACATTGACTCCTTTGAGGAGTTTACGGCCCAAAGACCCTTTTCCCTTGGAGTTTACGGCCGTAAACTCCCTTGGGAGGGTTCTTATTGTTCTTTCAAGTCTCCAAAAATTCTAGGAACAAGTCTAGGCTTCAACACTTGGCTTAAGGAAGGTTTAAGGCACTAAATGGAACCATTTGATGGAGTTTACGGCCATAGAACTCTTTGGGCCGTAAACTCCCTCACACATGAGGTTCTAAGAATTTTAACTAGTCCAAAACTCATCTAGGTACTTGCCCTAAAAGTCTCTTGGCCTAAGGAAGTGTCTAGGGTGTCCTTTGACCCCTTAATAGGAGTTTACGGCCCAAGAAATACTCTTGGTCGTAAACTCTTCAACACTTGAGCTTTTCATGAGTTTTCTAGGTCCTAAACACTTTAAGGCATTTGCCTAAAATGAAGACTAAGCCTTAGGAAGAGTTTGAAGGGATTTTGGCCCTAAATCTTGGAGTTTACGGCCTAAGGAGCATCTTGGCCGTAAACTCCCTTCCAAAGTTGGTTTCTAATTGTTTTGTTGGTCTAAGAAATGAGTTTAAGGCTTCTAGGTTCTTGTTCTAAGGCTAAAGGATCACTAGGCACTCATTTGTGCCCTTTATTTGGAGTTTACGGCCCAAGAGGTGGTTCCTTGGCCGTAAACTCCTCAAACTAAGTGGTTTTGATTTGTTTCTAGCCTCTAATGTTCATACTTAAGGTCCTTAGCTAGATGCCTAACACGGAAATGGGCCTAGGTGGCCTTTAGGCTTGATTTTGGAGTTTACTCCCTAAGAACGTTCTCGGGCGGTAAACTCCCGGATCTTGTACTTTGGACATGTAAATAATGTTATTAAGCATATAACAAGTATTAAAACACATCTATGAAAGTAGACTCACAATCTGGGATGAAAACCCGAAGATCCGTGAGAGAGTATTTGGCTTTTCTCTAATTGGAAATCAAATAATGAACCAATTTGGTTCAGAATTCTATTTATAGTCCAGAGATTTTTGGCAGAAAATATTTCTATTCTCGGAATGTATTCTAATGACTTAGAGTAATGGAATTACAGTGTTGCACAAAATCCTAGTGCATCCACTCTCCTAATAACTCCTTAGGTGTAAAACACTAAAACCGCCAAACTTATTCCATAAGTCTGAATTTTCACTGTAACTGCTCTACTTCTATAGGATTGAAATGGTTTGATTTAGAATGGAAATTTCGGGTTGTCACATCATCCCCCTGTTAAAGGGAATTTCGTCCCGAAATTAGAATTTAGGCAAGGAAGTATGCACGAATGATCGAGACGTGAGGAGTAACTTCCTAATCGATTTGTTCTAGCGCACCTAAGTGAAATCGGGCTCTCGGTTGGTATCCCAACGAACCTTCACTAACTGGCAACGGCGTTGCTTCCTCCACTTGACCTCTCGGTCGAGGGTCACTACGGTTCTGATACGAAGGCAAGGATCTCGACGAGTGGACTTGTAAGAGTCCAAACGGAAAGGTATGGTTTCACGATCGAGATGCGAAGGGTAGAATGTACGTTACTGAGTTCGCGGAGTAGGTCTAGTTTGTGCGAGGCACAGGACAGATTCCGATAAGAATCTCGGAGGTCCTAACTATATTGGATTTAGCTTTTCCACGATTTACGAAGTGTATTAAGCCATTCCCCAAGTGAGTTATCCTAAAGAACTTGGTCACTCACTTGGAATCTCAAACGTTCCTTTTCTTGCGTAACTTCCCAGTCAAAGGCCACCCCTCGCTGGGTCAAAGTCGTACGAGTTTCTGTAACTTGCGAGGAGTTCTGAATGAACTAAGGCGGTAGGTCGGTAAAACCTAAAATTTGGCGAAAACTGTCGGTGTGTCTGGTGTTGATAAATGCTCAATGGTTTTTGACAAATTGAAAGAGTACTCAAAATTTCCCACATTACTAACAGTGTGTCCTAGAAATTTGACTCTTCAATTTCCAAATCTCGTTCCTAGAGAACTTTACTAAAAGTTCCTCTGTAGGAAATGTTTTCATGGGTTTTCTTCTTAATACGAGGGTAGATAAGTAAGTCATTTCATGGAGAAATAACGAATCGATCCAAGTAAGAAAGACGTAACCCTAATCATTTATCTCATGAAAACCATGGGCGTACTGGTCCTATCCGAAAGGTATCACTACGGACTCGAAGCGTCCGCATCGAATTCGGAAGATAGTCTTCCAGACATCCTTCTCTAACACATCGAATTGGTGATATTCGGATCTCAGGTCCATTCCTGAAAGTAGATTCTTTCCTTACGTGTGATCAATCATTTTGTCTATGTGAGGTAGAGATAACGATTTCTATGAAAATCTTGACGGAATCCTCGATATCCGAGGCACATACGATGCGATCCATCGATCTCTGGAAGAATCTGACCGGGGTTCTCGAAGGTGAGAAACCTAGTCTTCTAATTCTATTTCTGTGTGGTTCGCTAAGTTGTTCGTATTGTTCTTGTATCTCCGTGGGTGTTTAAACTATAGGGGGATCTGTTTTCGGGAGTCGTACTGGGTTCGAAGTTTGTTCACATGACGATGTGATTACTCGTATACTTAGGCAGTTTCTCCGTCCTGAAGTCCATTTTAGAATTCATACAGGGCTTCACGATCGCAATTTTGTGTATACGAGTCGTATATAATTAAGATTGAAAAGGTAGTCGAATAACTGATTCTTCCTTACCCTCACATCCCAAGGAGGAAAAGAGTTAAGGCGAAATCATTAATTCTAAACCTGTAGAACCTTGATTATATAACACTCTTATGTATACCTTCCTCAGTGATAGATCATCCGCATGAATTCCTGGATTAAACTTGACGTACTGCACGAGTGGTACTTCGGGGATTTCTTCGGAAAGAAAATAACTAAGAGGTACTCCTGGAATGAGTACTTCGGCGTTCTGACATGACGGCTTCGCTGGAAAAGTGATCTAAAAGAAAGAGATGTACGCATGAAGCTGTTTTCGTGAGGATCAAATTTAATCGAGTCGTATGATAATGTCGGGATCATACTGAAATTTAAAGACATTAGATTTGAACATAAGACGTTTACAGACAAGAGACAACCGTGCAACCATGAACAGAGTTACAGTACTTTAGATTTACCACAAGACTATTGTTGCGAATAAGATATACTACAAAAGACAAGTATACGCAGCATGAGAATTCCTATACAGACAGGATCTCGCAAAAGGTAAGACTCTAGTTACACTAGTTCTAGATGGTTTATAAATCTGTTACAACGAAACGCCTTAAATACATTAACGTGGTTCCTGAGCAGGCTCTCCTGCAGCTGTGATCCTGAGAATCCTCCCATCTATGCCAAAGTTTTGCGTTATCGGGCAATCCTTCTGGAGGTGTCCAATTTCACCACATTGGTGACATATATGGACAGTACCCACATTGGTGGTGGAAGTGAAACATCGAGTAGGAGTTATGGGGACGCAGGTTCTTTCCTTTTTCGGGCAATCTCTTTTATAGTGCCCAAACTCACCACAGTGATAGCAAGTCTGGTTTCCATCGGCGTTGGGCGAGTTGTTGATCGGTTTTGATAGACTCTTGCGGTAACGTTTGGTATGCCTCTTTTTGTTGCAGTTTGAGCACTGCTTCCCCCGACAAGGTCCAAGGTGGTGATAATTACATTTGACGCAATTTGGTAGATTTCCAGCATATTGTCGGGCTGGGTTAGGGACAACTGGTGTTTCTGAAGGGGTGGTAGTAGGAGGTACAGATGTCGTAGTTATGAAGGTCGTTACCCGAGGTTGTTTCTTGTTCGTTCCTTTACGCGATTTGTCCTTCTTTCTATCCCAAAACTTCCATTTGTTACTCTTCATCTCGGAACTCGGGGTGTCGTGGTAGTTTGCTGCTCGTTGCGGTGTTTGATTGCTACTTGGATTGGAATTGTTGTTAATAATCCCGCTAACATTCGCATTGTTAGCGTTAAGGTGCGTCAGAAAAGCTGACACGGCAGCCGAGACTGCAGCTTGAACGGTAGCTGCATCAATCTGGAGGGTTGGTGTTTGGTTGATGGGTTACTCGTCTTTCTTTGGCGACATGATTCTGTAATACGAAAGATAAGGATTTGTGAGCGATTCTGGTTGACCCTGATGTACTTAGATTGTTCATGAAAAGAGTAAGAGTATGTTCTCGAAAGTTTGACCTACATCACTATGATGCAGTCCTGGTTAAAGAATGAAAGTATGTTCGCAAAGGTTTGACCTACATCCCTATGATGCAGTCCTAGTACAGAATGGAAGTATGTTCGCAGAATGGTATCAAGACGTTTGTCGTTCGAGCTGAGGTATCGTGGGTTGGTGAATAACAAGATCCAACCGCTGAAAGAGACTTGGAATGCCTCTGGAGATAAATCACCATAGTCCAATGACTTGACTAAAGTATGATTCTGATAGACTCCAATGAAAGTAAGATAAAAGTACTTGAATGAAGAATGACACAGAAGTTAGCCGGCTGTCAATATCTTTGATATTCACGATGTAAAGATTCTGGAAAACGACCTTGTAAAGGTCTTACATCATATCCACAAAAGATAGTTCCTGACAGCATAAAGACCTAACTAAAGTACTTACTGTAAAAGATAATTTCATAGAAAATACCACATCGGGCATAGACAGAAAACACGATTTCTTTTTATAAGGGAAATGAAGTAAAGCGTCTACTACTGGCGACGGTCATCCCTCTGGTGAACTCTTAGTTCAACCAATTGACGTTCCATTGTCAAGTAGGTGTCTTTCGCACACCATCTGGCGTACTCGGAGCTCTATGACTTCGGCTCGTGATTCAGCCAGTGCTTGCAACAGGGTTTCAAGGTTTCTCACCGATCTCTCGTGAGTATCTTCTGGATGAATGGTGTGGAGGTTATGCATTCTAGCATAGGCGACTACTTCCGAAATCTGACGTAAGGCTGTCCTGCCTTGAATCTCATTTTGGGCCCTTTTGCGGACCAAGATTGGCAAGACTCTGTCTGCTGAGCCCCCATTGCTCAAGTCGTAAAAGCTTCAGTCGCCATCAAATAGCATAAGCTGATCTTGTCCTTGGCCCCCTGTTTCCAAGCATTCCACTCACTCAGGGTCGGGCCATGAAAAGCCGGAAGAGGGTTAGGAATTGAAACGGGAGCTGCTCGGGGTAAGTTCTCAACCTCTGGCTCGGGGTTAGTATCATATGAAAAGTCTTCATAACGGTGATCATCCAGGGGATAGGATGATCATTCTCTGGTTCTTCTCCAAACCAACCCGCTATGAGTTCATTCGGAAGATACTGGTTGTCAAGGGGATGGAGTCCAGCTATGATTTCTATGCGAGAATTTAGGGTAAGTGGATAATTATTAGACGAACTATCTAGATAATTATTTAGAAAAAATTCATTAGTTACATCGCTATTTGTGAAGTGCATACCAGCTATGTGTAATCTAAACAGTATAGACCTTCGAATAAGTGACCTTAACTCCTTATTCACACAGAATAGGGGTAAGGCAAAATTATCACAGATTCTGAGTCTATAACATCCTAATTACATGTAGCCTTAGTGTATCCACTTAGCAACTATCAACTTAGTAATGAAGATCCCGTTTTAATTCTCAAGTATAAAGTACTTATAGTAACACCAAAATACACCTATAGTATTTTAAATTTATTGTTATGTTCTATTGTTCTCATTGTGGTAGGGTTGGTAAGATTTTAGCATTGTTGCAACCACACACTTAAACTTAGGCACATGCTAGTCAACCCTCGAATAATATAGGTGATCAGGCTATATCTTCCCAATTTTGACCATATGTCTCTAAGCCCACTTGTGTTGCCCAACAATCGTAATTCTTTTGTACTGTCCTAATGACATTGATTTTAGTATGAATGCAGCACGTATACTTACTTAAATATTTTACTATTTAAAGTATAAACTCTTGGTCAGAGTATTTTAAATCCCTTATGTATTTATAGTTAGTATATCTTTTATGGGTTGATATACTTAATTCACTATAAACAATGCTCTGATACCAATCTGTCACACCCCAAAACCAGGAACGGCGGAAACTTTCTGGGGCGGAGGACGTCATGTATAATAACAACAACAATGTAAAGTAGTAATCAAGCAACAACATCATCCATTGCATTAATAAAATAATTATTATACAATTGTATTCTGTCAAATTTTGATAAACACTAAAGCATAAATCAAAATGAAAGATAAGTCTTGAATAAGCTCCATCTTCCTTTCTCCTTGCATCGGTACCTGTCTATGATGACCTGAGGATACAAGTAATTTGGAAAGCGAGTATCAGCTTGAAAGCTGGTGAGATCATAAGTAATAATGTGTCTTATCTTGTAAAACTTATAATTTTTAAGACTTGACATTGTTTTGAAAGAAAGGTCATATAAGTACGAAAAGATTTGTAGATCAACTGTAAATGTTTGAAAATCCCTAGAAATCCCTATGATTCCTATTAGTAACAGAAGGAGTCTTCTACCAAGACTTAACTGTTCTCATTGTAATCTTCTACCAAGATCTAATTGTGTTACTATTATTATCATTATAAGAAATTGTATCCTTTGGTACTAGGATACCTAAATATAATTTACCTCATTGGTTATGTGAATGAGTCACAAAATATGGGTAATAATATAACTAACCTGAATAATACCCTTTGGTACTAGGGTAACTGTCATCGTTAACTTTAAGCCATCCGTAGACGTACTCTTACCTCTGTTGCTAACAGCTGGGTATAGGAATAGTTAATCCCTTAATCGTATACCTGTAATGGTACCAACCGTTTGACATCCGTGGATGTGCTTTTACCTCTGTAGCTAACAGAGATTCTAGGAATGGTCAATCCCCCAATCGTATCCTCTGGCACTAGGATAATAAATCCATTCTATCTCGTCGAATATGTGATTGTATCACAAGTTAAAGGTAAGAATGAGGATTTGATAACAGAGTCGATACATATAAAATGTAATAGGACTCCTATTGATATATATATATATATATATATATATATATATATATATATATATATATATATGCACAAGTACTCCTATAAGTATAATAATGTAAATATTATAGTAGAGTACGGTAAGGTTCTACGTGTGCTAGATGTAATGTGTGTTCTCCCTATCTAGCAAGTATAGTAATTGTACTGTAATGTTCAAGAAAGTATTGACTCATGAATGAACTGACTCATTGTATGATATCTCGTTCTAGTAATGGTTCTAGTATCTTCCTGAACTACCCATATGGTAGCTTACTAGTAATCTAAGTGGTACGTATGGACGTGGATGTATACCCTTGCTACCCAAGGGCATAAGATGAACTGGAAGGACCCTTTTATGACTTTATATGTACACATGATATATAACTAATATTTAAACGACCTTCGGACGAGTATCCGATATCCCACCAGACCACATCTCAAGCGCGAAAAGGAAATAGGGTGGATAGCCTTCTTAAGTCTTTTAAACATTTCTTATATAACTATACATATAGAGGCATGCAATTTATAATATAAAAGCATAAGTAAGTTTAGTAAAACATTTGAAATATGAAATATAAATATTAGTCTAAGGAAAGATCGACTTGATGTCAATCTATAAAACAATTTGAAGGCATAAGTTTGATAAAACAATATAAGTACACGGAACATTTGTTTGATAAAACAATATAAGTACCAGGAACATTTGTTTGAAAACACGGTTGTAAATAAGTTTGAAATATGATAAATAGAGTAAGAGGTACAGTGTAATAAGTAGTTTGAAACATATAAAATGTTTATAAAAATCATTTGAAGGAAACTGTTTGGTAAAACGGCTAATGAGTAGCCAAATCTTTTGAATGCTATATATTAATCACATGTGATTAATGTAATAAGTAATATAATCCTACTTACTAATCACTTGTGATTGAAATAATAAGTAGCATGATTCTACTTGTATTCCCCCCATAAAACATTTAAAATAGTTTAAAACATTAGTTAAGGGGTATGAACTCACCTGCAGTAAGTGACTGGAATTGGACGGGCTGTTATCGTACGGAAGGATCGGACAAGTGCTTGGTGTCAAGTGAAGACTTAGACACACACAATGATCCTAATTACATATGAAACATATGTATATAAATAATTAGTGATTATAACACTAATTATACAAGTAATAACATTTAAGCGCGAGGACAACACTTTTGGTCAAGTGCTAGGAGGCTAATGGGTTGCAACAAAGGAGTGCAATGCCCCTAATGGGAGTTTAAGGTCAAAAGACCATATTCATTAGAGTTTACGGCCCAGGGGAGTAAGCTCCTGGCCGTAAACTCTCAACCAAGTCATGAAATGGAGTTTAGAAGTACTACAACCTTAGAGGGGAATTGTTTCAAGGCTATACAAGTGTTTGGGCACCACATTGACTCCTTTGAGGAGTTTACGGCCCAAAGTCCCTTTTCCCTTGGAGTTTACGGCCGTAAACTCCCTTGGGAGGGTTCTTATTGTTCTTTCAAGTCTCCAACAATTCTAGGAACAAGTCTAGGCTTCAACACTTGGCTTAAGGAAGGTTTAAGGCACTAAATGGAACCATTTGATGGAGTTTACGGCCATAGAACTCTTTGGGCCGTAAACTCCCTCACACATGAGGTTCTAAGAATTTTAACTAGTCCAAAACTCATCTAGGTACTTGCCCTAAAAGTCTCTTGGCCTAAGGAAGTGTCTAGGGTGTCCTTTGACCCCTTAATAGGAGTTTACGGCTCAAGAAATACTCTTGGCCGTAAACTCTTCAACACTTGAGCTTTTCATGAGTTTTCTAGGTCCTAAACACTTTAAGGCATTTGCCTAAAATGAAGACTAAGCCTTAGGAAGAGTTTGAAGGGATTTTGGCCCTAAATCTTGGAGTTTACGGCCTAAGGAGCATCTTGGCCGTAAACTCCCTTCCAAAGTTGGTTTCTAATTGTTTTGTTGGTCTAAGACATGAGTTTAAGGCTTCTAGGTTCTTGTTCTAAGGCTAAAGGATCACTAGGCACTCATTTGTGCCCTTTATTTGGAGTTTACGGCCCAAGAGGTGGTTCCTTGGCCGTAAACTCCTCAAACTAAGTGGTTTTGATTTGTTTCTAGCCTCTAATGTTCATACTTAAGGTCCTTAGCTAGATGCCTAACACGGAAATGGGCCTAGGTGGCCTTTAGGCTTGATTTTGGAGTTTACTCCCCAAGAACGTTCTTAGGCGGTAAACTCCCGGATCTTGTACTTTGGACATGTAAATAATGTTATTAAGCATATAAAAAGTATTAAAACACATCTATGAAAGTAGACTCACAATCTGGGATGAAAACCCGAAGATCCGTGAGAGAGTATTTGGCTTTTCTCTAATTGGAAATCAAATAATGAACCAATTTGGTTCAGAATTCTATTTATAGTCCAGAGATTTTTGGCAGAAAATATTTCTATTCTCGGAATGGATTCTAATGACTTAGAGTAATGGAATTACAGTGTTGCACAAAATCCTAGTGCATCCACTCTCTTAATAACTCTTTAGGTGTAAAACCCTAAAACTGCCAAACTTATTCCATAAGTCTGAATTTTCACTGTAACTGCTCTACTTCTATAGGATTGAAATGGTTTGATTTAGAATGGAAATTTCGGGTTGTCACAATCGGGCACTGACCGACATTGGACCTTACCCCGAAATACACTAACATACATAAACGGGCCGGCATTGGTGCCTTCGACGCGTTCCTACAGGAGGAAACTCACCTCAATGTTGTGTGAAAAGCCGAACGTCTCTACTCCGCACTCGGCTCTACTCACACCCTATACATAGCAACCTCTTAGTTATCATTCCATACTCAAAATCCCTTCATGGGTCAACCTTGGTCAAAGTAAAAGTCAAAGTCAACATTCTGGTCAAAGTCAACATTCTAGGGTGACTCAACTCGCCGAGTTGGCCCATCAACTCGTCGAGTTCCATAAATCATAAACATTGAAATCTCTCACGAGCTCGTCGAGTTCTCTCACAAACTCGTCGAATTTCTCCTATCAACAAAATCGGGACACCCCGACCCAACTCGTCGAGTTCCTCCATGAACTCGCTGAGTTCTTCTGTCTGTTAATCTTTCTTAATGGATTAAGTTCCTATCCTTCAGATCTAAGTTCCTTACTTTATCTACATACTGAAAATGTCCTTTTAAGGGTAAAGTTTCCAACTTTACCCGTTAATACCCTTCCTTAATGGGTTTAGCTCAAATCCTAACTCTTTAAGACCTAGATCTTGATCCAAAAGCCATTAATACTTCAAGCTAGGGCATACAAACTGAGATCTGGACCATAGACACTACATGAATACGTGAAGTCTCTGACTTTCTCTCCATGCATGGCCTTTTGGAGCTTAAAAGGACAAAATGACATCCTAAAGCTTACATGGGGCTTCATTCGCCATAAAGTTTTCACCTTTATGCCATGAAAGGCCTTCAAGCTGCTAGATTTGGAAGTATACTCACTTGGGACGTCCATTTACCAAGTGTTGAGTATTTAGTGTTGCGTCTTGGGCCTTTTGATTTTGTAATCGGATTGGGCGTGTCCATCCGTAGTTATCTAGAATAGTTTCCTTTTATCTAGATAAGTTGTTAGGTTTTTAATATAAATATATGCATGCATGTATGCATATATAATAGAATAGTCGATTACGTTGTTTCTCTACAGATTGAAGTTCTTTATAGAGCTCTTCTGGGGTATCTTTGCATTAATCATTCGACATATTCAGTGCAATACTTGTGTTCATTATTACGTTCTTATTTATATTTTGCTTAGAATCATACGATCCTGATAGAACATTGTTCTAACAATTGGTATCAGAGCAGGAGATTGTGTGTTCAATACACTTTACTTCTGTATTCTCAAATCTTTAGGGTTTCCGCTTTTATCGAAGCCGTCGTCTTCTTAACGACGACTACTCAGTTTTTGATAAAACCCTAATCTCAAGTTTACAGGTAAGATTCTAGCAGCTCACCATGTCTCACGACGATACGCATACAAACCCAATTAACATCTCAAACAACATCGGATCTACAACTAGAGTTCCCATACTCTACACTCAAGACTACGAAGTGTGGGCTCATCACTTTGAACATTACGTGGTTGGATCTGAAGATAATGGCTATCTCATCTGGGAAGCTATCATTCTTGGACCATTTGTGCATTCAGAAACAAACACGATCGTTAAGAGTCAGAAGGATTACAACAAACTGGTGACAGATGTTCAGAAGATGCCACAAGATGAGAAGGACAAGATCCTGTGTAATGTTAAGGCCATGCGAATGATAAGATTCGCCTTACAATTTGACACTTTTCGGCTTGTAGGCTCATGCACAACTGCTAAAGAGATCTGGGATAGGTTGAAGGAACTTTACTCAACTGATGAAGATCTAGAACACTCCATTCAAACTTTGTTGCTGTCAGAATTTGGAGTTTTTGAACAGAAACCTGAAGAGAAGCTCAATCAAACCTTTGATCGGTTCAATCATCTTTTAAGTAAGATGATCAAGAATGGAATTGAGAGGAAGCTGATCGAGCAGAAAGTTACATTCATGAACGGGCTCATACCAGAATAGATGGCTGTGGTTTCCACTGTGAAGGCGCATGAACAGTTCAAATCCTACTCATTGGCGAAACTAGTTAGGATACTAAAGTCACATGAAAGTGTTGTAACTAAGGAGGTGAAAGTGGTCTCTGGCATGGGATTGCTGGCTCTTGTCTCTAAAGGAAAAAGCGCTGTTGAGGAAGAAGAAGAGTCAGACATGTCAGAATGTGATCTTACAAGTGAGGAGTATGCTTTAATGATAACAAATCCAAAGAAATTCGCAAGAAGAAAATTCCCCACCAATAAGAACCGAAATTGGCAGGGAAGTTATAATTCTGAGAAAACAAAAGATGAACCGAAAGTCTCTTCTCAAAAGGTGGAAGAGAAAAAGGAAAACAAGCTTGCCGGAGACTCTGGATACGACTGCAACTATTGTCACGGCAAGAACCACTTTGCCAAAGACTGCATGCTAAGAAAGATGGCTGAAAAGAGAGAGGGTGAAGATGATGAAGCGTATTACATGCGTAAATTAGAAGAAGTCAAGAAGAAAAAGGCTTCCAACAGCTCGATGAACGCACTAATTGTACAAGAAAATGCAGGGGAAGATGAGTTCGGTGGAATAGAAGTCTGGTCAACAGACTCTGAAGACGAAGAGGTAAGAAGACCCACTCATGGAAAGGCGCTAGTGGCAAAGAATGAAGGTTCGGGTGGAAAATGCTTCATTGTCACTAATGGTCCATCAACAGAAAGTGCAGACACAGAACCGAACCTGACAGAAAACAAGTGTTTTGCAGCCAAGCCGGTAAGTAAGAAGATCAACGACTGCGATCGATTGATCAAAAAGGTACATTCTATCCTTGAATCTCTTAAAATTCCCAAAGCTGAATATCTAGAAGAATTAAATGAACTAAACTCTAAATTTTCCAACCTAAGTAATAGCCTCATGCAAACCCGCTTAGCAAACTCTAACCTAACTGACCAACTCGACAGGGTGTCTTCAAAAAGTGAGGAGAGGAGGATCTGGATTGAGCAAAAGGAAGCAGAGTTAGTTAGGGCTAAGGATGAGAGTATTTATTTGCAAAGACACAATTTGAAATTGTTAAAACAAAGAAATATTTTCTGTTTAATTGCTAAGCGTCTTTATACTAATATTGCTCAATTACATCTAAATTGTGAAATTGGAAAGAAAATACATAAAATGATTTTGCCCTTCCTTGAATTTAAGGAAGGTGAGGTTATAGCAGAGTGTGAATCAGAAGTATCCTCTGAAGAAACATCCATGTCATATAGGCTAGGTTTAGATAAGATAGAAGCTTTCATCGATTCTAAGGAACATAAAAGTATGTTAAAAGATATCTTAGATGAAAATGACAAGTTAAAGATTAAAACCGAAACGATTCGAACATTCGATGAGTCAAATGCCAAAATTGTTAAAGATAATAAAATAAACTTAGATAATTCATCTGAATTTGATGCGGAGAGTGAAATGAGTGAAATCTCAGTAGAGGACGTTGTTGATTGTTCTAAGTTTGTGAAAAATGAAACCCAGAGTGACAAACCTCTAATTTCAAAAAATTCGGTTGAGTTTGCTCGTTTGTCAAAGGAACAGCAACCGAAACTCAAAGAAAAAGCCTTGGTCTATCAAAAGGTATAGACCGTGCCAAATCAGGTTTATGCTGTGACTGGAGTCACTCAAAGACAAACAGCAGAATTAAGGATAATAGTTGATGAGGATAACGCTGAGGGATGTGAAGACTATTTCTGGTCTGCTCCCATTGATAATGCAGATGAAACCGTGGGATTTTCTGAGAAAACCACATGGAGAGTCAAAGGACGATACATACCAGAACCCATCAATAATCCTTCTAGTTTCGATATTCCCAGCACAAGCGGAACTAAAGACGTTCCTGAAGAACCGATAGTCGAACCTGATGTTCCAATCGAGAGGAAAGAACCGAGAGGTCCACTCAAGAGACAGGAAACACTGAAAGTTCAACCACAGGCCAGCTTCAATGTTCACAAATCTCAGAAGGAACTAGCTGAACAGAAAAGACTTAGAAATCAAAGATATGCCTCGAATCTGAATGAACGGAAAAGGCATTGGAATTCTCAAAATCCTAACTATGAGCCTTCTAGGAAAGAATCCATGGATAAAGGAAAGGAAAAGTCAAAGGAAAATTTTAGTCCAAATTCCTATTATTCCAAATCCCAAAACCGTAAGTTAAGTCTCGGTTCTCAACCCAAGTTCGCTTCTCAACCCAAGTTCGCTTCTCAACCCAATTTCGGTCCTCGACCCAAGTTCGGTTCTAAACCCAGATTCGGCTCTCAATCCAGATTCGGTCTAAAACCAGTTTTGGTCCCAATTCTAGACATGGATCCTCCAGATCCCAAGATGAAACAAATTCCTTAAAGGACATTAAAGGAAAAGGAAAGTTGTTTTCAGACTCTGATAATGAAAATAAAAGATCCTCCACTAAACCTAAGAATCCAGCGAAAAACACTAAACCATCTAAAGAAACACCAAAAGATACATTAAAATTTAAAGAAGATAAAACAAAAATCAAAGTGTTTACCATCAAAAGAAAAGATCAAACGACTCTTGTTAAACGAACTTATTTAGTTGATGCTTCTATTGTTATTCCTTTCTCTGTGAAAAACTCACCAGGACCCAAGAAACTTTGGGTTCCTAAATCTGCTTAAATTTGCAGGTAATCAGTGACGAGCAGTTTGATGACGAATGGTATATAGACAGTGGCTGCTCACGTCACATGACAGGAAGAAAGGAGGAACTAAGGGAATTTCGGTCTCTAAAGGATGGTGGATCGGTGAAGTTTGGAAACAATTCCTATGGAACAATCAAAGGATATGGGATGATAACTAATGGAGACTTCTCCATCAGAAAGGTGCCTTATGTAGAAGGATTGCAACACAACCTCATCAGTGTATCACAATTAGTTGTGGGCACAGGCCTGAAGGTATCATTTGATGATGAAGGATCTGAGATAATAGAAAAACAAACCAAGAAAGTTCTGCTGAAATCTGCACGAAAAGGAGAAATGTATCCTCTGAATCTTAATCCTATTCGGGGGACACCAGCAATCTGTCTGCTATCAAAGGCAAACACTGATGAAAGTTGGCTTTGGCATCGACGTCTATCTCACCTGAACTTCAAAGATATCAACAAATTAGTGATTGGTGATCACGTTCGAGGTCTTCCTTTTCTCAAATTTGAAAAGGAGCATTTGTGTGCAGCATGTGAGATGGGCAAGCAGAGTAGAAAAAGTCAGCCTACACGCATTAATACTAAGATAGTGGAAGCACTTGAGCTGTTACATATCGACTTGTGTGGACCTTCTGCTATAGAGAGCATCGGTGGAAGTAAGTATATTCTGGTTATTATAGATGATTTTTCACGCTTCACGTGGGTTTTCTTTCTTAAACAGAAATCAGATGTAACTCCCAAGCTGAAGATGTTCATTAAGCAAGTGGAAGTTCAATTAAAGAAGACAGTGAGAAACATCAGAAGTGACAATGGGTTGGAATTCAAAAACAAGGATTTCGAAGACTTTCTGGCTGATAAGGGGATAACACACAATTTTTCGGCCCCTTATACACCACAACAAAATGGGATTGTTGAAAGACGAAACCGATCATTGTGTGAAGCAGCAAGAACCATGCTCAGTTATGCCTCTCTACCTCTATACTTTTGGGCTGATGCCATTGCTGCTGCCTGTTATACTCAGAATCGGTGCCTGCTCAACAAGAGATTCTCGATAACTCCTTATGAGATCTTAAACAATCGGAAACCAAACGTCAAGTTTTTCCACATTTTCGGTTCTAGGTGCTTTATCTTTAATTCTAAAGAAAACCGAAATAAGTTTGATGTTAAAGCCGATGAGGGGATCTTTCTGGGTTACTCTCTGTCATCAAAAGCATACCGGGTGTTGAACAAGCGTTCTAAAAGAATAGAAGAAACTTACTATGTCACCTTTGATGACAATTACATGAAGAAAGTTCAAAGAACAGAAAACGCTTCAGGAGACATCTTTCCGGAATCTGGACAGGTCTCAGTTCCAATATCCAACCTGTTTGAAGAATACATTCGGTTATTTGATGAACCAGAAAAGGCAATACATTCGGAGGCAACAGCAGCAGACAACAAAGTAGATAATCTGAAGAAAGTCATAGACGAAGCTGCCAAATCAATGGAAAATGAAACACCTACTCCTAAACCATCACCCAATACCTCAAATACCGATTCAATGTTCCAGGGGGAGAACTCTACCACTTTCAAATCATCTGAAGTTCCTGCTGAGGGGGAGAATCCCAATTCCGCCTCAATATCTACTAGTTCAAAAGATACTCAAACAACCGAACCGAAATCAACATGTAATAGTCCAATCGAGGGGGAGATACCCACTGCTGATTCTGCTGAAAACAAAGACTTCACTTCGCCAGTCGAGTGGGAGAAGGAGAAAACAAGTGACAGTTCTACTGACGAAGGTGAAAGGGATCAGTCAGATGTTGAAGTTGAAGTTGAAGCAGAACTAAATCCAGAATATGATCCGCTCTATCCTCCGTTCACAAAATGGACAAAAGACCATCCCAAAGAGCAAATTATTGGTGAATCCTCCGAAAGTGTTCTTACTAGATCTTAGCTGAAGGCGAAACAAACAGCAATATTCTCTAAAGTGGAATTTTGTATGAATAATTCATTTATTTCCAAAATAGAGCCGAAAACCGTAAATGTTTCACTTGATCATTCTGATTGGGTTCAAGCAATGCAGGATGAGCTCAATGAATTCGAACGAAACAGAGTTTGGAGATTGATTCCTACACTGAAAGATGCCTCTGTTGTCGGCTTGAAATGGGTGTTTAGGAATAAGCTGGACAAAGAAGGGAATGTCATTCGTAACAAGGCTCGGTTGGTTGTAAAAGGCTATTGTCAAGAAGAAGGGATCGATTATGAAGAAACTTTTGCTCCTGTTGCAAGGTTAGAGTCTGTTCGAATTTTTCTAGCATATGTCGCTCACAAGAACTTTGAAGTTTTCCAAATGGATGTCAAATGTGCATTCTTGAATGGAGAATTAGAAGAAACTGTCTATGTTGAGCAACCACCTGGTTTTGTGAATGAAAAGTACCCGGATCATTGCTATGTGCTGGATAAAGCTGTCTATGGGCTAAAGCAAGCACCAAGAGCCTGGTATGAAACGCTTACTCGCTTTCTAAAAATGTCAAAGTTTAAACAAGGTTCAGTTGACCCAACCTTCTTTCGAAAGAAGGAAGGCGAACATTTGATGATTGTTCAGATTTATGTCGATGATATCATCTTCGGTTCCACGAATCCTAGCCTAACCGCTGAATTCAGAACGTTGATGGAGACTAAATTTGAAATGCGCACAATGGGTCCAATTATCTTTTTCCTCGGTTTGAATATTAGACAGGGACCAGAAGGTATCTTTATAAACCAGGAAGCATACACCAAAAATTAGCTGACTAAATTTGGAATGAAGGGAGATTCAAAAGTAAAGGTTCCTATGGCATTCGGCACCAAGCTAACTCCATCCCTGGAGAAACCGGCTGTGGACATAACTCTTTATCCACAAATGATAGGATCCCTTATGTATCTAATAGCTAGTAGACCAGATATCATGTTTTCTGTTTGTTATTGTGCCAGGTTTCAAGCTAATCCAAGAGAACCTCACATGCTTGCTGTGAAGAATATTTTTCGATATCTAAAGAAGACTTCATCTCTCGGTCTCTGGTATCCTGCAAGATCTGGATTCTTCATACAAGCCTTTTCAGATGCTGATCTTGGAGGATGTGGACTGGACAGGAAAAGCACTACTGGAGGATGTCAATTCCTTGACGGAAAACTTGTCAGTTGGCAATCAAAGAAACAAACTTGTGTTTCTTTATCCACAGCAGAAGTAGAATACATTGCTGCCGCATCATGTGCCTCTCAGGTTGTTTGGATTCAAAGTCAGTTAAGAGATTATGGGCTGAGTATGAAAAAGATCCCTCTCTATTGTGACTCTGAAAGTGCAATCAGGATCTGTCATAATCCAGTGCAACATTCGAAAACCAAGCACATTGCACTCGGGTATCATTTCATCAAGGATCATGTAGAAGACGGGAACGTAGAAATACATTTTGTTCGTTCTGCTGATCAACTGGCAGACATTTTTACTAAAGCCTTACCAGAAACAACCTTCAATAAAATCTTACAAGGTTTGGGTATGATGGAAGGAGAGTCGGTATCGAATCCTCAAATCTCTCTTTAAAATTAAGACAACCGAAATAGACAGACCGCTCGGTCTATCTCTGCTCTTGATTTTTGGGAACCGACATGGACAGACCGCTCTGTCCATTTCAGCTCCGTAAATCTCCGGAACAAAGGAAAATTGAATGATCGATCTATTTTGCTTCTCTCAAGATAAGGTTTCGGTTGTATATTTTGTAAGTCTTTTTGTTTTTATTCTTTTTCAGAAAAATTTCAAAATTCAAAAATATTTTATCTTTCTGTTTTTGTTCTTTTTCAGAAAAATTTCAAAATTCAAAAATATTTTATCTTTCTGTTTTTATTCTTTTTCATAAAAAAAAAATTTCAAAATTCAAAAATATTTATCTTTCTGTTTTTATTCTTTTTCAGAAAAATTTCAAAATTCAAAAATATTTTATCTTTTTGTTTTTATTCTTTTTCAGAAAAATTTCAAAAATTCAAAAATATTTTATCTTTTTTATTTGTTTCAATTGCTTGTTTGTTTTGTTTGGTGTTTGTCATTAATAGGTAAACACAAGGATAATCGTCCATAGCTCTAAAGCAGGTATGTTTCAACTTTCACACAACCTAGTTAAGCGTCCCTAGAAGCATGTTGTTGTATGTTGTCTTAAGCCTCTATGATCTTCAGTAAGCCTTAATGATTCGTTCGATACCCATCGTTTCTTTCAAATCAGGCTATTTTACCTCATTCGGTCTAGAGCTACCTTACTCTTCTCATATGAGTTAAGAGTTTCTTTGCTCTGTCACGCTTATCTAGCAGAAGGTACATTCGGTTCCTAAACCATCTCCTTATATTCTCCATCTACCTTCGATTCACTAACGTAAACCTTGAGACTCTCGGTCTTTGCCACTGAGGTTTAAGGTTACACAACATCTGTGTTTATGATCTTGGATACGATAACCACGTTCTAAGTGAAACCCAAAATCCGACACCAAAAACGAATTGACGGTGAGTGATATACTCAAGCATTTACTGGTTACCGAAGGAAATCTCTTTTTATTTTGCGTGATCTTTTATGAAATTGCGTCACAACTGGAAATTTTGTGTCATGTAATCTATACATTCAAGCTAATGTGAATCAAAAACTTAAGGACATGATTGACACCTATGATTATGACTTCAAAAACTTCAATCAAATACATTATACAAGTACTACAAATAGTCATCAAACAATTGGAAACCCTAGAAGTCCTTGTTTAAGTCCATTTTGGGCTAGGACTCCCTTATTGGATCCAAATGGACCAATAAGCTTCCAATTAGACTATCATGGGCTTAGAACCCTAAGTGGGCTCTAATTGGACCAACACTAATTTATTTCAACATTTTGGGCCATGTTGGGCCTAGAATGAAATGGATTGAAAGCTTTAATCCATGATTAACCTAATCTAGCTTATTAAAGCATAAAAATCACAATTTTATTTTATAAGGCCAATAAACACCCAAACTAACTCTAATATTGGGCTTAGGGGCAAAAAGCCCAAAAATCCTTTCTTCTCTCCCCATTCTCGGCCTAAGCCCAAGGAAAAAGGGAGAGTTGACCTTGGGTTGCCACCTCACTTTTATTTGTTGGGTTTCCATGCACATAACTCATGTTTCCAAGCAAGCATCACTTCAAAATCACTTCTATCCTCTTCTCTCTCTCACTCTCGGCCACATCTCAAACACACACACACATTTCACAAATTCTCTCAAAGGACATTCAAGAAAACTCTCTCATTTCCTCCCCATAATTTCGAGATTTTAAGAAGCTTTCAAGAGGATCTTTCAAGCTAATCACCATCTTAAGTAAGTATTTACTTATATATATGATCTAGCTATTTCATTCCATCAAAAACCTCTTCTAAATCTATTCCAACTTGTGAACATACATCTTAGAAGTCACCAAACTCGAGATCTACCAAGGAAGGGTGCTAAGGCCGAAAATCACTCCATTTTCCTTCCATTTTCTTTGCAAAACCGAGCCCCCACAACCAAGGTGAGCTTCATACCCCCTATTTTCTGTTTTTATGAGTTTTGTGGGGGGGGGGGGGGGGGGGAATACAAGTGAAAGTGTAGATCTATATGTGTTTTGTATGCCTTGTATGATTTCCATGCTTACATGTATGCTTTTGTGTGCTAAAATGTTGGATCTAGCCATAAAACCCCTCAAAACCGAGATATATCTTGTGTTAAATGATTTTTGCATCAAATATGTTTCTACATACAAAGTGTTTCAAGAAAAATGGCTAAGTAGTTTAGTAACAATTTTCTTTGGGCTAAAAACACAAATTTTGGGCCTAAAATGTGAAAAATACAAAATTAAGGGTCCAAATTGACATATCACGAATTCTGATGGATGAAGTGTGTCAAAACAGTTTCAATAAAACAATTTCTGGAAATATACTCATTTAGAGGATTAAAAATATAAATTTCAAGCTTAATGGGCTAAAAATGACAATTTCGGCCCAATAAGGCCCATTATGCGAATTTTTCTGTTTTGGAGGGCCAAAACTGTGATTTTCTGTAAAACAGTGGACCATAAGTGATCCAAGTCCTTTTCAAAGGTTTAAAATGCTTTTTAAATTAAAAAGGACCAAAGTTGCAAAAAAATTTCAATTTGGGCCACAATTGTCAAACTTGCGAAAAAGAAGGGTTATAACCAAGAAAACTGAAATTCAGGGACTTAAGCTGTTTTCTATGAAAAATATGCTGGAAAATATTTATTTCAATAATTTTTGGTGTTAAAATGTCAAGAAAATTGATTTAAGGACCAAACCGGAAAGTATTTGAATAAAGGGGTGAAAAAGTAAATTTTACAAACAAGGAGGGGCTGAAAACAGAAAATTTTCAAGACTAATTCAATACATGCAATTTGACCAAATAATGGTACCACGACTACCGACAAAATACAATACATTACAACACCAAAAGTCGTTGTTAAACGAATTGGTTCGGTCTCGAACCAATAAAAATCCGAAACTACTAACACGACGACACTATGATACTACAACACTACGATTCATACAACTAACGATTTGGAATTCATTATACATGCGAATGTGCACAGACGTCTACGCACTATCTTTGGGCCCCACAAGTGTAAAATCTTGTTCGTTGAGCCTAGCTAGCCCGACGACCTGATCTTAAGGCCCAAAGACTTCAATCTTACGAAGTGTTGGGTTTTACCGATCCGACACGACGTAACCGGACTTTCAATGGCTTGTAGACTACTGGTCCCCAAGGGTCCTTTAGTGTCGCTAGTAGAGTCTGCCTTTTATGCGAGGCGGGTCTGGGACCCCTCGTACCTTTTTATCCCCAACCGGCTAAGGGAGTCATCGAGGCCTTCGTGTCCTCTTTCTCTTCGGATGTGGGACTACACGTAGTCAGGACGGTTGGATAACGTGATTAGTACGGACGACGCCTACGGGATCGTTAGTATTGCTATAGACGAGTCGTTTGTGTAACGCGTGTTTGTAGCAGATAATCATGCTCAAAATAATCCAATGTCGTCTGGTAATGATAACTTCATGCGTTGCAATGGTTTCAAAATAAATTCATGGAATTCAAAGAATTAGGAAAACATCGGGTTTTCCTAGGGTTTTTCAATACATACAGATTCGAAATACATACAATTCCAATAAACAATTTTTACAAGTATAGAAAACAAACAAGCATACCTATGGATCTTCACACCTTTTTGACTATACTATTTTCAGAAAATATCGGATTTTCTGGTGGTTTTCAAACAATACAAAACATTGGATTTCAAACACTACTTATGAACTCACCAACATTTCATATGTTGACGTTTTTTCAAAATACTTGTATTCTCAGGGAACCAGTGAATCAAAGGAAATCAAATTCAGTGATGGCTTGCAGTTTATTTACGTACGACTCGAACAATTTATTTTGGGAATGTAATGTTTAAACAATGTACTTCATGTAAACTTACTGGTTGTACTATATTAATGCATGGTGACGAATGTTGTTATGTTTCATATATATTCAATGTTATGGTATACAATTGAGTCACAACAGCCCCCGAACGTTTCCGCCGCCTGGTTCGGGGGTGTGACAAATTGTCTACAGCCAAGACATTTCTTCCCAACCTACCTGTTCAATAGATCACATCAGTCTCACAGGTACCTCTACCAAACACTCAGTTTTATGTTAAAACTCGATGTTTGGTTGGAGGACAGCCACCCAATACCTATGATCAAAAGAAGTCTTTCAATGTTTATTAACAAACAGTTGATCGTATTTTTCGGGAAACCACACAAGCACTTCAAGTCTCTCTTGACTTTGAAGGAAATGATTCTTACCCGGAATCCTCTGCTTTCTGTCTTCTAGAAAGACATCACTCACGTCCAATACACACTTGCTTTATTTCTTTATCTTTCACACTCTTATGCACGAAAATTACTATTGTCCAACATTCTTATTGCTGTTTGGTATAAGTTTTGGTTATTGGTTGTGACCAAACAAGGGGATATATGGAATTTCAAACGATTTGAAGATAAGATTTCAGCGCGTACATTTGCTCCATTTCAAAACCCACGCGTGCTGACGTTTTCCTGGGATTACCACACTGTCAAATCGCGCTTTTTAAGGCGACGCTTTAGCAACCTCATCATCACATTTTTCTCTCTCCAGGCAACGGTATAAATAGGGGAGATCGTTTCATTTGTCATTTACCAATCACAAATTACCTCCTCCTCCACGTTCACACTGTTCATCTTCTTCTTCGTTTAACAATGGCGACTTCATCTTCTGCACATGATCAAACTGCAACATCTTCCTTGCTTTCAATCAAACCCAACCAAAACATGATCATCGAAATGACACCATTCCTATATGACTCATATATGCTGCATGTTGTGGAATGTCTAAAGTATTCCCCCTTGTTGTTGGCCCTAACCCAGGTTGAAGCGGTTCCAATGTCACTGCTATCTCAAGTCTACTCATCGGCGACTTATGACAAGAATAAAGATCGCATCTACTTCACCATTCATGACAAGAAATCCTCGATCTCTAAGGCGAAGTTTTGTTCCATTCTGGGGCTTGCAGTTGATTCTTCGATCATCTCGCCTGACTTCGTCACGACAACACAACTATTCACGATGATGTATGAGATGGGATACACAGATGTGCTTACATCGATTGCAAAGGTCAAGAAATCGTGTTTACCATCGCAATGGAATGGGTTGCTGACATTGCTAATCAAGGGTTTGGCAGAAAGATGTGGTGGTTCAGACACAACTAGCAAAGGCTTTCTTACCATTCTTTATGGTTTATACAACAGGATCAACCTAGATTATGGCACTATAATCTGGTCCCAAGTAGTGCAGAGTTTAAACACAACGACCCGTCATTCAGAGATCTCTTGTGGTCGTTTCTGGACCCTGATTACAAAGAAGGCCATGGATTCTTTGGAGATACCTGTCATGAAGGATGCTCTTCTTGCCTCTATTGCCTCATTCCATACAAAGAAGATCATCCTATCCGATCCAAGTAAGTTTCATCACTATGGATTGATTCCAGAATCCATGTACAGGTGTGTTTCGGCACAAAGCAATGTGATGGCTGAATACCGTAAACACTCTCCTCTTGGTCCAAGGGTTCTGACTGAAGAACAACAAGCCGCACCGGATGCCTTGGATCAACCTGCTAACAGAGGCAAACGGGTGACAAAGAAAGAGAAAGAAGACTCTAAGGAGGGTAAGCCCAAATCTTCAAAACGAAAGACTGGTGAAGGGAATTCTTCTCTACCAAAACCGAAGAAGATAAAGAAAATGGCTAACAGACCCAAGGGGAACCTTTCTCCTGGATCTGATACGGTTGAAGATCAAGAAGCAGAACCAGAGAATCCTCAGGTTTTAACCAGAGAGCCCACACCTCGAAGATCTCCAACCCCACCTCCATCTCCCAAATCTACCAAAATTCCAACTCCACCAGCCTCTCCCAAACCTACTAAAATTTCAACTCTTCCTCCATCACCAAAACAGAAAGCTCCACTTTCTGCTCCCACCGATATACCACCAATTCTTACTGAACCAACTTCTCTACCCCCTTCCACCATTATTACCTCTGTTCCTGTCTCCACTATACCTATCTCAACTCCTCTTATAACCGAATCCATCACTACCATCATTCCCAAAATCCCAGTGGAAGTCAATGTATCTGATACAGGGGCTACTACTATGATTGATACTCCTGTTATCAACATACCACCATCCCCGACCCCATCCTCTACCTCTGGTGCTACTCTCGGTGGAGATGATGAGGACTATGACTCACTGTATTACAGTCCTTATAGAATTCCAACAGATAATGATCCTGATGCTCCTGTCACCAGTCAACATATACAGGACATCAATGACAAGTTGGATCGACTGTTTGCAGATAGCAAAGCTTATGACAATGTTGTTTTAAAAGCCTTCTTGGAGACTGCCATTCAGCAATACACCGAGGCTATTGAGAAATCCACAGAAGCTGTTGATAAGTCAACCACTTCTTGTTCCAAGGCAACAAAGGAGGTTACTGAGGTTGTTCACACAACTCAGCTTTTCCTTGATTCTCTGAAAGCTCATACTGACACAAATGCGGCCAAATATCAAGCTTCGGTGGACTCCTTCTCTAAAACTCTTCAGGATGAAACCAATAAATTTGAAGCCCTTCGCACTGATCTCAAAACAGAATCCACATCTTTTCTCCAATCTCTGGATTCTCGTTTTGCTTCTCTTTCTGCAGAAAGTACGTTGAGGGAAGACCTGATAAAACACCAAGCTACAATTGATCTCCAGAAAGTTCAACTGGCCCAGGCAGAAAAAGAGATCTCTCTGTTAAAGACTCAAAGGGCAGTTTATTAAAGTTGTGCTAGTGATGTGAAGACTATCTTGACTACTCTTCTTGAAGCTCATGATCCCTTATTGACCTTAACCATCCGGAAGCATCTTCAGTCCAAACTCCTTCCTGCAATTACAATTCTCAGTCAGATGAAGGGTGTCTCGGAGAAGGTCTTTCTTCCGAAACAAGGGGGAGAAGAGAGTGTAGATCTGAAAGATAAAACAGAACTGAAGGATAATTTAGCTTCGGTTTCTGGAAAGCAAGTTCAAGTTGATAGTGATAGTGATACTGAAGAGACTATCGCTGAAGCCCTTAAAAGAAAGAAGAGGAACAAAGAGTTTGATGAACTGATGAAGGTGGAACAAGAGGCAAAGAATAAGGAAGAGGAGGATGTCTTGCAATGCAAGAAGACTCTGTTTCCAGAATGGGACAGAGATACACTCATCAATCAGGCGATTGAGTTTCCTGCTATGTACTGGTTGGAACCGATTGCTTCGTTTGATTGTGATAATTCAAAGGACTCGCAGTTCGACATGCCAATTACAAGAAAAGCATTTACCTTTCATTGTTTCGATGTAACTGCTGAGGTTCCTCATCCGAATCCGAAGGTTGACAGAGAGTTAGTAGATTTTTATTTGAAGAATGGTCAACCACAGTACTTGACTTGGAGTGCACAGAAAATTACAAAAGTCAAGGTACTGAAACTGTCACCTACTGGGAGGTTTGTGAATGTAAACTTCAAGATCAACCGTGGTACAGCAAATACGAAATACTTTATTTCTCTGGCAGATCTTCCCAACCTTAATCCACATGATTGGATTTTGCTATACAACATTCTGCTCTCAAATCAAAGGGAGTATGAGCCGATTCTAAAACATCTAAAAAGAATGTTGGCCTCCTATGTCCATGAGCTTACCACTATGGATCAGGAGATAGCAAAGGTGATGAACAAGAAACCGTCAGTCAAGCCAACGTCTAAGCCCGGTGATGTGAATCAGATGAAGTTAGGGCAAATTGATTCAACAAATTTGATTGTCATGTTCACGAAGGGTGAGAAGTTCAAGTTTCTGTTTGCATTGGTTGACAAGCATCTGTTTTCAACAGACTGTCTGGAGCATATAATCAATATCATTCATCGATGCAAGGAGAACTCAACAGCGGATAAAAAGAACTTCACAGATATGCTTCGGTGGTACATAACGTTCAGACATCACATTCTGGCCATCATACCGAGGATATTTGAAACCGTGAAAAAGTCT
Organism: Lactuca sativa; assembly: GCF_002870075.4. NCBI lineage: Eukaryota > Viridiplantae > Streptophyta > Magnoliopsida > Asterales > Asteraceae > Lactuca > Lactuca sativa. The sequence continues at coordinate 293,172,071 of NC_056625.2, forward strand.
TTTGTTGTGAAAAGGATATGAAGTTTCTGCTCCAAGGACGCAAAGGGGGAGATTGTTGAGTATTTTAGTGTTGCGTCTTGGGCCTTTTGATTTTGTAATCGGATTGGGCTTGTCCATCCGTAGTTATCTAGAATAGTTTCCTTTTATCTACATAAGTTGTTAGGGTTTTAATATAAATATATGCATGCATGTATGCGTATATAATAGAATAGTCGATTACGTTATTTCTTGTAACCCTATAATACCTGTACAGATTCAAGTTCTTTACAGAGCTATTCTGGGGTATCTTTGCATTAATCATTCGACATATTCAGTGCAATACTTGTGTTCATTATTATGTTCTTATTTATATTTTGCTTAGAATCATACGATCCTGATAGAACATTGTTCTAACAATCTCCTTTAGTCTCTCAGTGTAATGTAGCTTCATATCGACATCTGTAATACAAATAAACTGAGTGAGTACATAAGGTTTCCAACCCACAATAATAAAGTTATTATGTTTCATCATTAACCCAATTACCCATCCCCATTATCTTCTTTATTCTCAAGCATCTTCCATAAGAGCCATCTAATCCTCAATATTTATTCCCGAGGATTGTCATAAGTAAAAGGCACGAAGTCCACCGCTGCGAGGGTTCATACAATAGGCACTAAGTCCATATCGGCCAATGTTATCTGTTAGAAACTAAGTCCATAGCTACCAATATCCATTTATAGGGCACTAAATCCGTAGCTTCCAACATCATTTGTAAGTCACTAAGTCCATAGCTGCCATTGTTCATCCGTAAAGCACTAAGTCCATAGCTTCCAGGATTTATCTATTTGACACTAAGTCCATACAAGGGACAAAAATGAAACACCGGGCCAGACATGAAACACCGGAGGGCAGGACCATTTTGGCATATTGCACTTCTGAAATCCAACAACCCTATGCAGCCCTTCAAACCATAATCCATGTTGGGTCAAAATATGGTTTATACTTTGCTTTTCTGGGCAATTATATTTTTCTGTAATATTTTTGGAGTTTACGGCCGTAAACACCTTACAGCCGTAAACCCATTTACGGCCCATGTTCAGTTAGCCCATATTCTCCAAGTATATATATATATAGGTGTTAGGGTGAGGAGTAGAGATTGATGAACACGAAGAGAGTTTACGGCCAGAGAGAGAGAGAGAAGACTATTGTGTGTTAGTGTGTGTGTGAATCTCTTGTATCCGGATCATCATTCTATTCATCAATACATTGAGATTCATCATCTTCTTCTTCTCCTTCTCTTCTATTAGATCGGACATCATCCGTTTGATTGGGATTCCGCACCATCAAACGGATCTGATTGATACACAAGCTAATTAGGGGCTTACAATTGGTATCAGAGCCAAGTTGTATTAGTCAATTTTGTTATATTTGGGGCATTATTCGATCTTATTTTCGAAATTTTTTTGCTTTTTTGGATAGATCTCGCAAAAATATGGGGGGTTTGTTCTTCGTGTTTATCATAAAAAAAGGTTTTTGATCGAGTTTTGGAGCTTCATAGTCGAATATTCGGTGTTTTTGGTCGGAGTTTGCGGCCGGCGGCTAGGGTTTCAGAGTTCACGGCCTCGGCCTCGGTGGTTTACGGCCTCGCAACTCGCACCTCGTCCTCGCAAGCAGCTTCCTCGCATTCGCACTTAAAAAAATTGAAACAGAAATTGGGGGTGCTGGGATTCGAACCCAGGTCTCCTGCCTAATAAACCAACACTCCTTCCAACTCTTATAGGTTACTAGATGTAATGCTACTTCTGAATTTAATTCATAAACCATCCCTGTCGATTCTAACTTTAACTTTTTAACACTTTTAACCCCAAAAATTAAATTTCCTTTACTTTTAAATTTTTTTTCATAAAAAAATATATAAATTAATTAATTAAAAATAATAGTTTTTTTATTAATTTTTGATTTTAAATTTTGACTTTGACTTCCAAGTTTGACCTTTGACTTTAAACTTTGACTTTTTCATTTAATTTTTAAATTTTTAAATTTAGTTTTTCGGTTTGACTTTTGAGTTTAACTTTTTAAATTTGACTTTTATGGTTGACTTTTGAGGTTTATAATCAAAGGGTTTGACTTTTAAGTTTGACTTTTCAAGTTTGACTTTTGAGTTTAACTTTTTAAATTTGACTTTTAAGGTTGACTTTTGAGGTTTATAATCAAAGGGTTTGACTTTTAAGTTTGATTTTGATTTTTAGTTGTTCTTTTTAATTCATTTTAAGGTCTACAAGGGATTTGAAAACATGAAAGAGAGTCGTCAGGATATGTTAAGACAAAATTTCAACATTTTCGATTATATCCCTGGAGAAACCCTCAAAACTCAGTTGCAGCGATTTACTACACTTACTACTGAGATGAATATAGCTGGGATCTTCTTGACCAAATCAGAAATCAACAAGAAGCTATTAAATGCACTTCCGAAATCGTGGGATATGAATGTAGCTATCATCAAGAAGACAAAAGATCTCAATCATCTTAGTCTTGCTGATGTAATTAAAGAACTTGATGCTTTGAAGTGTAAAAAAACAATGAGTTCTGAAAACATTCCGGTCACTGAAGTTACATGTACTCCAACTTGTGAAGCTACGATTGAATTTCTTCGGGAACAAATTGATTTATTTAAAAGAGAAGTTGAGGACCTGAGATATGAAGGATATCAACTCAGGAAAGGACAGAAACCCCTGAAGGATGAACTAGAAGCAAAAACCAAGGACTTTAGGAAGCTTTAGGAAGAGTATAGCAACTAGTGTGAAAATTATGACTATATTAAGTGACAACTTGCTGTTGTAACTGAAGAACTTGACACTTTGAAAATTAAGAGTGGAAAAACAGATGTCAGTTTCAAAAATTATACTGCGTCAAGTCAGACAGTCGAGTCCTTATATGAAACCCAATTAAAATTCAAAGAAAATCAAAACAAGGGTCCAGGGTATGATAGTGTACCTCCTCCTTATAATCATAACTACACATCCATCCCTATGACATAGGACGAAACTAACAGGGAGCCACATCTTCGATATGGCAAACGAGCTGAATTTGTGTCAGGAGGAGTTATTAATGTTGAAAATACTGATGTTTCTGTTACATTTGCAGGTAAAGTAGCAGAGGATGAGAACAAAGAGAGTTCTTCTGAACAAACAAACGACCCCTTGAACTCTAAATCTGTTGCTTCTAATCAACCTGTTGTTGGTAAATACAGGCCACCATTTCAAGCTAAACAGAGTGCCTGTTGCAACTGTGCGTGTGGGAACAACAAGCAACGAGGCAAGGATACGCCACCAGGCGCAGGAATAAATAACTTCACAGTGAAGAAAAAGACTTGTTTCCACTATGGAACACCTGGACACATTGCCAGAAATTGTTCTTATCGTGCATACGTTCCCTACTATGCACAAGGATGGAAAACGCACCAAGTGGGAGATACTTCAAAAGAAATCCTTCCAGTTCACGTTCAGACAATGGTGACTGGAACGCACAGAAGGCCAAGAATCAAACCCACAAGGCAAAGAATCTGAATCCCAAGGGCAAAAAGGGAATGCCGGCCAAGAAGCCAAATCCAAGAGATGCTCCAGTGAAACAAAGACCGGCTAAGTCAAAGTCATCTCGAAGATCGGCTTCAAGTTCCAAATCAAGTGTCGAGGCGCCCATCGGATCGAAAAAGAAATGGGTTAAACTCGAATATAGATGGGTACCAAAGGTGAAAACTCCCAAATCTTCTAATGATTCTAATATTTCATCGTCTTCTGTTTGTGATAAGCAGGATATGTCATGGGAGAAAGTACCATGTGTTGACGACAAAGGTCGACCCAGTTTCAAAATGGGTTGGGTTCCAAAGACCAATTGATCCCGCTCTGTGCTAGAGCAGCTATGGAGGCATATCATCAGACTTCGGTTTTTTGGTAGTGGCTGCTCCAGGCACATAATAGGGGACATCTCTCAACTGTGCAACATTTTGACCTTTGCTTGAGAATATGTGTCCTTTTGCGGGAAAGGAAGAAAGGGAGAGATCACTCACGGGGTTTGTGCTTAATGATATGAAGAATTTTTGGATCTATTCTGAGATTATGCTTGTTGTTCTTAGACCTTCTGAATACAGATTCAATCGGTGAATTACGGTTTGCGTTTTCTTCTCTATACTCCTGAGTTTTTTTTCTTAAGTTGATTCTCTTTAAAGACTAATTTTTGTTTTAGGATAGTTTAAATTTGCGCATTTACTTTCGTTTCTCTCCTATGCACAAATTTAGGGGGAGAAATTAAAAAAAAAAAACAAAAATTAGAAAAGTTTCAAAAAAAAAAACATTAAAAAATCAGAAAATAAAAAAATATGTTGGTTATGGAATGGGAGATGTTTTGGGAAGTGATATTATCAAGTGATAACAAGCAACCTGAGTCTGCATAACGTACCCAAAGTTGAAGGGTCTTTGCTATGGTTTGATGTGTCGGTAGGCACAAAAGATTTTAAATGGACTTAACTAGGGAGAGTTGAATCTAATGAATTTAAGGACGTGACAAACTTTGACCTAGTTAGATCCGTTTAACCTGATGTCATGACGCTCGGATAGGTTGAGCAGGGAGATATACATGGGAATCTACCGGTCACATTAAATAACCTGTATCTAGAACTGTGGATTCACTTTTCCTCGATGTGCGGATTCTGTCCTTAATTCCGGTTGGATGGGGCGACTGGTAAATTCCGATAAATTAGGTCTGTAGAAAATCGTTTTCTTTCTTTCTGTCTGTTAGTCATATGTTGTCTCCTTTGCATGACTTCCAATCCGACCTGGTACACAACATATGCAACTCTATTTCTCTGCATGTTATATAGATGAAATTCCCCTTATCTGTTAGCCATATGTTGTCTCCTTTGCGTGTCTTCCAATCCGACCTGGTACATAGCATATGCAACCTTCTACTTCTCAACCCCTCTGAATCAATAAGTAATAGCAATAAGTAATAGCAATCTGAATTTGTTCTCTCTCTGAATGATTGTCTGCTCACCCGGTGTAAGGAGTACTCTGGAAGTTCTTGATGGCTGGGCCATATCAGGAAGCGGGAAACACGTTCTAGTACAAATAAAATTGAACACATACAGATTGTCTATAGATCTCGCTGTTCAATTTAGGTGGACAACAATATCCCTGGTCGTCGTCAGCTGAATGGTCCTTAAGAAATAGTTTTTAGGAACTTAGGATCAGATATAATATCTAGGAACTTAGGATCACATTGTCTTGTCACTTATAGTATGTCCTGATTTTGTCACAATTTTTCGTGTTTAAGTGGACAACAATACCGACGATCGACCAGACAAAGATGTGAAGATAGAAGGTACCGACAAGTGGATAAAGGTTGTCTAAAAACTTTGATCCCAAATCATTCTTAATGTTAGATATCATTTTATTTTTGTTAAATTTGTTCATAGTTTCTTCTAATGTAAATATTAGGGGAGATTTAAAAAAAAAATCAGAAAATTAAAAATCCAAAAATAGTGTTATTTCTGTTATATTTCTTTTTCAGAAAATATGAAAAATCCAAAAATATTGTGTGCTAAATTTTTCTTTTAGTTTTGTTTTGTCTTGAAAAGTGATTTCAGGTATAGATAAGACTCATGGAGTTTGTGTTGAAGATTTCTGAGTCATGTTTACGGTTGAGTTTACGGCCGTAAACCCATTTACGACCCATGTTCAATTAGCCCATATTCTCCAAGTATATATATAGGTGTTAGGGTGACGAGTAGAGATTGATGAACATTAGAGAGCTTACGGCCTAGAGAGAGAGAAATGTGTGTGTGTGAATCTTTTGTATCTGGAACTTTAATTCATATCAATACATACAAGATTCATATTATTCTTCTTCTCCTTCTCTTCTATTTGATCTGACATCATCCGTTTGATTGGGATTCCGCACCATCAATCGGATCTGATTGATACACAGGCATAATTAGGGACTTACATTCCCCGTATCGCGAGTAGTTAAAAGATATTATAATAACACTTTATATATTATATTTTATACTATATTTATTGTTTATAAGTTTATAATAACAATAATAAACTTAAACATAAGTTATACTTAAAGTAGGGTAACCATAACTCATTTACTGGGAGGTTTGCTAGAAACCGGGCTCTACAGGGGTAGAACTTCCAAGCCGAAAGCTCTTCTTCTCACAACCTTTTGGCGCTCCGAGGGCTTTCCTCTAGCATTTAGAAGTTACTAGGGCTTTGGGAGGGTTTAGAGAGAAGTTAAAGAGAGAAAGAGAAGCTAAGGTATGAGAAATGAAGGCATCCCTCGCATTCTATTTATAGGTCGGAGTTTCACATTATGTTGGGCGTACCCTCAGAGGTATGTTGGGCATACTTCGCTACGCAGGATTTTCAAGCATACGTTGCGCGTATGAGGACCACCTGTCGTTCATCGAATGGGGCGACGTGGAGACTGTTGGACCAAGCATGTGAGACCGTTGGGCGTACCTTCGGTGTACGATGGGCGTACTTAGTATGCGGGGCGTCCGAAGTGCTACGTTGAGCATACGAAGGTGAGTTGTTGCGATCTGAAGCGAAGAGTATATGGAGCAAGCAAGAGTCGAGATTCGACCATGTCCCCCTCCTCGCAATTGTTCATGCCCGACTTCTAAATTCTGTAACTTTTGTATACGAGTTCCGTTTTCTGCGTTCTTTATATCCACGCGTAGGTAGAAACATACTCTACAACTTTTGTTTAGACTACGTCGGCTAGTTTTGACTTTATTTTTAAAGTTATATTTTTTAACAGGCAGGGACATGTGAAGTTCGTTACAAATTCATAACTTTGTCACTCAACGTCCGTTTTCATCTGTCTTTTTATCGTTGAGCTCCTATGAATGAGATATTTGATTCTCGTTTAGGTTGTCTCTGCTAAAAATTAGTCGATCTCAAATTCAAATTATGGGTTGTGCACCACTATGTTAAATCTTATAAAATCATAACTTCCTCATACGAAGTCAGATTTGGACGTTCTTTTTATGCACTCTTGATATAATGTATACTACGAATTTACATTAGATTGGTAATGCTAAAAAGTACTTTATCATAAACTCACTTTTTACGTCACACCGTGTTGTGCCGGTTTTGTTGCGAAACTTCGACCGGTCATAACTTCTTCGTTATAACTCGGATTAAGCATTCTTTATATGTACGGAATCCTTGTGACTTATACTATAAGTTAGTTAATATTATTTACTCTAAATAACCTTCTATAAAAATACATTTTTGACGCTTATTGTCTCTAAAATGGCTAGCCCGAATCTGCGGGCGTTACGTGGAAAACACGAAATCCTCAATGTTACTGATGAGTATGTACAATCCCGACTTCACCTTCCTACAATCACCGATGATACCTGAAACCATAAACAACTATGTTAGCATAAATCTTAGTGAGTTTCCCCAAAAATACCCCATACGATAAACATACAAGCATGCATCGGGTCCACTCGGCCATCAGGCAGGAATACCCAGAGTTTGTTGGCCTACCACCTCAACCCAACCATTATTTCAAAGCCACCGTGCCTATAGCTTATAGCCGGCTCACACCGGGTATCTTGGCCTACAACACAAAGCAAGACTGCCTCAACCCACCACTACCATATGTCGACATATAAACAAACAAGGATCAAGTATACATATAATATAGACAAACAAAAACCATACAACTCAATACTACCTACTAGTCCTCTTACCACATACACTCCTAATAGCAGCTAACCTCCATGAAATGCATAACTATAAGTATCCAGATGTGAGATATCCACCCGAACAGATGATGCTACTCTCGAGCTACAACCAAACAAGGAACATGAAAGAAAGCTTAGATCAAGAGTTCCCAAGCTATCCTACGTAACCATAGACAATCCCAAGATCACTCCACCAGATGATAAACAGTAATTACAGATAACATAAAGATCCAACAGTACACCATAGCATAGCAACATCCTACATACCATGATACCGATCTAACAGATCACTACAACATAACAACATCCAATCTACCAGGATACCGATCTAGCAGATCACTACAACAGTACAACATACTCGATACCAAGATACAGATCTAGCAAATCGCTATAGCATACCAACATACATAATAGCAATAATCCAAGAAATGCATGACCGTATATAATCAGAGGTGAGATAGAAACCCGTACATGTGATCCTATTCTAGAACCACAACCAAACAAGGAATAGTTAAGAGAGCCTAGATAAAGACACCTTAGTCTATCCTACATGACTATATACAATCCCTAAGACATCCCTATACTAACAGATAACCGAAACTAGTAGGTTAACATTGGTACCTTCGACCCATGGTACAATGAAGTTGAACTCACCTGAAATGAAGAAACCCGAGAACACCGTGATACGCTCCCTGCTACACTACTTGCTCCTGCAGATCCACTAACATTAGAGCAATATAAAATCTTAATCACCAATCAAACCCTCATGTTTGACCTAAAGTTAAACTTGGTCAAAAAGTCAACAATCAAGAAGTCAATAGTAAAAAGGTCAACTCAAACCTAGTACACCCTGCGTACTCGGCCTGTACGCCCCGCGTACTTGGAATCCATATCGAGCTCCCTTAGGCATATGCCCGACGTATTACAAGCTATGCCCAACGTACGTAATGACTTAATATCTTCATTATGACAGCTTAATTCCTTAAGTCACTACGTCAAATTTTGTGTCTTAGCCCCAAATGGCATCCCAAACCATAAAGTTTCCAACTTTATGGTTCTACATGTCTAGATCAAGCCCAACAACAAAACCTTAACTTGTCTTAACCTCTAGAGCTCTTAATGGCTTGCATGAAGGAATCTCAAGGCCAAGATCATGTTTTTATGACTCAAGACATGGGAACACGTCCAAAAGGACAACCCAAACGTTCTATAGCATGTCATACATAAGAAAGGCCATATTTGGGGACAAAAGCTCATATTTTCATCATGCAAGATAGATCCAGCAACTTATTCATCAAGGTGGGAACTTTTTAGCTTCTGGAGATAGAGAATGATGCAAAACTTCTAAATCCAAGCTTGCTTCTAGCTTCCAAGCTTCACGACCACCTTCTTCTTCCTAAGGAACGCACAAAACACACATTCAAGCTTCAAAATGCAACAATGGGGCTAGGGTTTGAAAGAGAATACATTTCAATTTCATTCACCATGAATTGGAATAAGGAAATGTATGCATTGAGAAGGTTCATACAGATGATAAGCAAGCAGATCCATTCACGAAGCCTCTTTCTCAAAAAGAGTTTGAGAGCCATGAAAAAGGAATCTGTCTTTGATTAATTACTGATTGGATTTAAAATTCGTACTTTACTAAATATATGGATATTCAGAACTATGTAGCAATGATATGTAATCTCTTTTGATATATGAGATATCTCTTTTGTGTTGAATATTATTGTATTCTATGTTAGCATGTTAATTAATCCTTGAATAATGTAATTATTCAAAAATATCCATAGTCAGTCATTGTTGTGGGAGCAACTGTGAATTAAGACTAATATGAATCGACCTGGTTAATTTCAAGTGTGAAATAGCAAAGTGTTGCATCCAAATTCATATTTACATGTTAGATAACAACTATTGGGTATGACCTGTGTCAATAGCCACTTCATGGATTGTTATCATAAGTGAATCTTGAGCACAGGTAAATATCTTTTTGTCTTTTGACCTGAGATACATATTGGAGAACTCTAATATAAAGATTGTTATACTTTGACATGGTTAAATGATGTTCGTAACCGTGCACTCATAAAAGCTTTCGTTGGGTATATCATGAATCATGTAAGAGTGTGTATGTAGTCAAGATGGAATTTGTTCCTCTTCTGCGTTGAGAGTTATACATTTAAGGCGCATTACTTGAAGTTGGATGTCAAATGAGAATTATTGCGTCCCATCTCTCATATCCAACATGATTACAAAAAAAAAAAGAGAATATTGATACACTTTCCTTATAATTCAATTCTAGCTTTTGAGCTCTTGGAATTGGATGGTTATTGATGACACCCCTTCGTGCATCGTTAGGGGTAGTAGCCCGTTTCTAGACTCCAAGTACTGTCTATGCCAGTATGTAATGCATCTTGTGCAAGTAGGAGATTGTTAGATCTATATGCCCAAGAATCATTAATGACATATGATCATATAGGGTCACACCTTAATAAAGTTGGTACTTATTAAATATTTATTAAGAATTTGATTATTAATAAATAAATTCAACTCTTGTATTTAATTAGAGAATAATTGTTGTTTTATGAATACAATAACAAAGAAAAGAACAAACTAGTAATTATATCATGTAATATGATTAATAAGTCATGTACAAACTTTTAGACACTTTGGCTAACCACAGTTTAGTTGGTTAATTGGTCTTTGATTAAAATAAGTAGAAAGTTTTTTTGTCATCTTTTTTTGACCTATATGGCTGGAATTTTCAAGAGGCTATGGCGGTTGCTTGTCAACCTCCATGTCTTGACTCTATTCCTTGTCTCCCTTGCCTTTATGCTTTATAATACTTTGAAGTGTTATAATGAAAAGGCTTTACCTTGCGTTGAGAGTTATACATTTAAGGCGCTTTACTTTGGGTCTTCCTTTAGTGCTTATTCCTTCAAACACTTAATTTCTTAAAGAACAAAGTAATACAAGAAGAAACTAGCATTTTGGGTACCTTAACCTTAGTGGTGGATTACTTGTAGAGAAGTTTAGGCCATTTGTTCTTGCCATCAACTTCAACACCCCAAATCCAAGAGGGTCCAAAGGTTTCAAATGTTTTCATTCTAAAACATCCTAAGGTTCTTTTAATATCATTTTAACATCTTTAAAAGGATCATTGATGGTTTTGTTTTGCTATGAACTCGAAATTTACTAGAAAATTTTAAAGCTTCTATTGTCGGTTTTTATGAAAAACTATCTTATTTTTGTATCAAAACTCATCATGGTGGATCACTAATTGTTGGTTTGCAAAAATATTGTTTCACGTAAACAAGAGTAGTAGCTTTCATGAACTTGTACGTGGTATCCCGTGTGATACGCTCAAACATCCTCAAATACTCATCATATTTATCTATTTCCATGCAGTATGCTAACTAATGAATTGCGATTATGCATTTTTTAGTTGGAGAAAACCTTTTCAACTGCTCACATCCCACATGACATGGAAATATGAAAATCGGCCTTCTAATCGACAACAATATGTAAAAATAATTCTTTCCTTATTTAGAACCGTCGTCGTTATTCAGCGTACATGACATCATATGCAAAATAGTTTTCTATAAGACAATTGTGCCTAGATTCACGATTTCTCTTCAAAGGATTTCTTCTCCTTTTCTATAAGACAATTTGGTTTTGGAAATACACCACTTTTTTGCCATGAAGAAACCGACAAATGTAGCCTCTTATCATCGAATCGGACGATGAAGATTACGATGATACATTATGGCTTATTGAGTTTTTTTAGAGCAAATATAGAAATAGATGTGAATAATATCTTAGACATTTTTGATATTTATAATGGTATATATATATATATATATATATATATATATATATATATATATATATATATATATATATATATATATATATTAAATGTTTGTATGCGTTAACATTAAAAAAAAAACATTTTTTTTATTTCCGTAGCATTCAAATCAAAAAGGAAAAAATAAAAAGTATGGCCATCACATGAGAGAGAGAGAGAGAGAGATCCTCCCTTCACTCCTTTCCCGAACAACCTAAATCACACCCATGATGTACTGTAGCAGGGTATGGTTCCGGCTCCACTCGGTCCTTCCCGTTGCACTCCTTCCAACCTTAGTGAATTTCTTATAAGCCCTATTAGTAATTGCATATTTTTTTTGGCATTTCTTCATTGGTATCAGAGTCACCGTTGATTCAATGCAAATCAAATGTTGTAAAAATTATGTCTGGTCCTTTGTAACATCTTGGTAAAAAACCTCGATAATTTCGGGAGGATCTATGATTCCTCCATAGGGAATCAAATGAAGACATATGTGGTTATTTAACAAAAGCACACAATATTTCCAAAGTTATATATATATATATATATATATATATATATATATATATATATGGAAAAGTAAATATACCTAACAACCTTATATAAGCTTAGGTACCTAACTCCATAATACCACATCGGTTTGTATCATATTTACATTGTAAATGCCTAAGGTTCTTAAACTTAAACCCCATAACTTGATTGCTTCCAAAATCTTTGGACTTTCACCAATATCTTTCTTTTACATCACGTCTTTCTATCGAATACCACCTGATGGGCTTCATATCCTACCGCTACAAATGAAATGATGTAGGAGAAATATAATGATGAATTTCCAAATTTTTTTAAAGTAAATCAAGTTTAGGGATGAACTTTAAGAACCTTGGATGATTGTAATGAAAATTTAATGCAAAATGACGTAGTTTGATGAGGTTAGGTACCTAAGCTTATATAAGGTTGTTAGGTATATTCACTTTACCCATATATATATATATATATATATATATATATATATATATATATATATATATATATATATATATATATATATATATATATATATATATATATATATATATTCACATGAGGCATGACAGTATGACAGGAAGTAGAACGCCTTTTCTAAGGGAGCTCGAGACAAAAGAAGACTCGTCATAATTTGTTGATGCTAAAAATATGTTTCTGGTTACATTAGAATATTTAAAATTTTCGAATATAAGTTTCAAAAAGAGAATATCATAATTGAAGTAAAGTTTTCGTAAATTATTATATTGTGAATCGTTAAGGTTCCATAATCCATAAACTAAACAATTGATCAAAAGTTGTACTTTATTAACCGCAAACAAGTATACGATAGTTTCACTAATATATCTAAACTTTAGTTATTTGATATAAAAATATTGCCGTTTTGACATTTTATATATAAACTATACATAAAAAAATAGTTTTGCTAAGTTTAGTTAAATGAAAAGTGTGTCATACTGATTGGTATAGTGGTGAAAATATTTTGCTTAATTTTTTTTTACTGTTAATCATAACTTTCAGAACAAAATGAGTACTACCTATTTATAATCAACATCTTGTAAGAAAAATATCACGTTAACTACTTAACTAAGAGGTGAAATACTTTATGGCAAAGTGAATAACTAGAGGTACTCAAAATACGTACTTGATGAACTGAATAGCAAATAGTGGAGATCACAATAAGAAGGAATGATGATGAAAAGGACTTGAGCGCTTTAGTGCGCAATGGGGTTGACTCCAAGAAGACATACACCAAATCCTAAGACACTTGTATGGTGGTTAAAGAGAAGGAACATATTATGGATTTGTGGGCATCACAAACACAACCATCCATCTTTCTATGCATGTTGGTTTGAGTTTGACCACTAACGTTTGTATTTATGGTTGACATATCACTACAAATATCACAAAACTATCGTATCTTGTCATGTAATTTTTGCATTATTTGTTCTGAATGTCATAGCGCCCCAATTCTTACATAGCGTACTAAAAAAGGAATGTGTATTGTGATAGCAAAACAACAAATAGTATTATTTTCTATCACACCCATAAAGCTGAAAGAGAGATTCTTCGTCGATCTCTCATATGTGCAATAGTAGTGCATGCCCTCCATTATCATCGAAAATAGTCGCTTGAGCGGTCTTTACAACCTATTAGAAAACGAGAAGGGCATTTTAGTAATATAACTCTACAAGGGCAATTTAGTAATTTAACTATATCAGTTGGTTAGAATTTAGTATTAGAATTAGTTAGCTTCTTTGCTAATCACTAGTTGCATCTAGATGGTAGATGATGTAATCTTCCAATCTAATGAACTTATTTTTCATCTTTTCATCTTTCTTACTTAGTAAATCACAACAACAAACTTCAAAATTCCGTTTTTGATCTCGGAAGATTCATCCCTGTTCTTGAAGAATTTACTCGTTGGACTAGTTGAATCCCTTAACTCGTTGTATATAGTTTCTTGGCTCCCACAACCAACTACCGGCGGTTTCCTATCCACCTGTGTCTCCTCCTTCTTCTCCGCACGTTCGCATCCATCTCTACAACTTTCCACCATGGACCGGTTGAATCCAATCACCTTCAACTCCTTTTTACATATAAATAAAGCTCCATGAGACTATTGGAGCATATATCTACGCTTCCATCGAGATATAGGTATCGTATCTCTGTCCCTCTCAAATTAATTATTTAGTCCCAAATATGCATCTTATCTCGAATATTTCCCCTGCATCTTGAAACCCTTACTGAACTTCTGATCTAATTTTCGGTTTTGATTTGATTGATTTTTCCAGCAGGTGCGAGAAGATTTGTTCAATTGAAAATCATAGAAGAAATCAGAGCTCAATCGGGTGAAAGGAATATGAGGTGGATGCGGGTTGGTGTTTCTCACGAGCTCTCTCACACACATAATAGGTATCTTATGGATTATCATGCTTCATTTTGTTCCATTGAACATTTAAACTCCCTAAATATAGGTATTTTACGGTTTCTTGCGTTCCTCCTCCACAGATCATTCATCGATTGAAGCATCCTCACGGTTTTTCTTGACTTCCTCCAAAATCGCACGCAATGTAAAAGAAAAATGAAACCCTAATCCCAAAAACCATGAACTATGTAAACTCACCCACAGTCCCACACAATTACTTTATGTAAGGTTCGAAATATATAGTGAGGTGTCGAAGTATAGTTAGGCCTGGGTAGTATTGATGTCGAAGTCATGCACTTCGGATGTATGTATTATGAAAGGTGGTTTTAGAGGTCGAAGCTTAAATGTTTAACCCTTACTTATTTTTTGTCTGCGTCTGTATCACCCTATAAATAGGGTAAATCTAGGAGTTGAGAGTGAGCTATTGGAGAGCTTTTGTACTATTACTCTCTTGTGTTCTTTTGTACTGTTCAGACGTAATCAACGAGCAAAACAAAATTTATTTACATTTGTGTTCTTAACGCTTTCTGTTCTTGATTTCGTTCTTAATACTCAATTCAAACACACTTCATTTGGTATTAGAGCATAATACAATCAATCATTTCTGGTTTTCTCGTCTTTTTCAACAGTTTTGAATCGTTCTTTCCGATCCAAAAGATTTCCTCACATTTGATTAAGAAAACTAGTTTTATTTGATTGATTTGTTACGATTCTTCAATCGTTTGATTGATCAACTGTTTTCTGAAAGATTCATCCGTTAGATCTCATTTTATGAATCTTATTGTCATTTTATTCTATACAACAATGATGAATTTCAACATGAACACAATGTCTAGCTTTTCTCATCTGCTTGGATCTTCCACTAAGATCCAATGCTTAGCCTAGAGTACTACGGGCAATGGGCAGATCGCATGGAGGATTACCTCAACGGGATTGAAGAGGATCTATGGCATTGTGTTACAAGCGGAAATTACCATCCAGGAAGGCTAGAACAAATTGGAATAACAAGTTCTTCTACCAATGTTGCCTTGCAAGCTGAGAAAAAAAAGTTAATGATAAAAAGTGTCTTCGTGAACTTCGTGGTGCTCTTCCACCAGTTGTTTACAAGTTTGTTAGGGGTTGCAAAACTACTAAAGAGATATGGGATACTTTGAAGGAAAAGTATCAAGGAAGTGAGAAGACAAAGAAGAGCTTGGTGAAGCAGTGTTTATGTAACACCCGGAATATAAGGTTAATTATGGAAATAAAACCTTATTTCGAAAGGTCAACTAGTCGAGTTTAACGCATAAACCCTAATGTTATTGTGAGAGCCTGTGAGCCATTTTAAGTGTTTTAATGTGTTCTTGAAGCCATTAGAAAAAGGAAAAGGTTGAGGACAGAAGAAGGATTTTATAGATCCAGAATCCTTGTCTCATCCACAACATTTTTCTGGTGTAAAGCTTGAACCTTTTCTTGTAGTTGTTTAGATCTTCTTTTAGGGTCTTGAGGGGTTTTCATGGCATAAGGGTGCTAACTTTATGACCATGGAAGTCCCATGCAACCACTAAGCTCTTGTTTTGGCCTTTCAAGCCCCAAATGACCATGCATGTGGACCTAGTTTAGGACTTTACATTATATTTTGGTTCTTATGGTCCAGATCTATGACCTTATGGTCTACCTTGTAGTTTTGGTGGTTTTGGATTATGACCTTGGCCCTTTTGGGTTAGGGTTTGAGCTTATTCTATTTTGGAAGGGATTAATGTGTAAAGTTAGAAACTTTACCCTTCTAAAAGGTATTTCCAGTCTAGATCTTGAGTAATGGGTTTAGATCTGAACAATAAAGGCTTAATGCATTAAGAAGGGATAACAGACTGAAGAACTCGACGAGTTCATAGAGGAACTTGACGGGTTGGGTCGAAGTATCCCGATTATGTTAATAAGGAAGAACTCGACGTGTTCATGGAAGAACTCGATAAGTTGCATCGCGATTCACAATTATGTGATTCATGGGAACTTGGTGAGTTGAAGGGTAAACTCGACGAGTTAAGTCAACTTAGAGCGTTGACTTTGACTTAGACCTAGACTTGACTTTGACCATGGTTGACCTAATGGGTTATGAGTATGAAATTGCAGCTAAAGGATAGTTTGGTTCAGGGATTGCGTAGGTTTGATTTCGTGGCAGAGACGTTTCTGCTATCATCCGACATTTGAGGTGAGTTTCCTCCTGTTTGAACGGGTAGAAGGCACAAATGTCGGCCCGTATATATATGTTTATATGTTTTACGGATTATGATCCGATTCCAGGCGATGCCCGAGGAATGTTTGTTATGCTTGAGGTCTTTGTGATTCTTGCATGAGTTGGTATTTGTATGCTTCCAAATTATGATCCGATGTCGAACGGTGCCCGAGGAATGTTTATATGAATGCTTTTCCGGACGAAGGTCCGATGGCGGGCGGTGCCCGAGGAATGTTTATATGTGTGTTTCCGGACTACGGTTCGATGTCGGGTGGTACCCGATTACTATGTGCAAGTTAGATTATACTTGTTGTCTGTGTGATCCTTGTATGTACCTGGTAAGGAGGTGAGTGTGGGCGGGGTCCCATATCTCATCACTAGTTGAATGTGGACGGGGTTCCATATCTCATCATTAGCATAGCAAAGGAGGGGCCCATGATAAGCGAGGCCTTAGGATTGGAGAAATTAGTAATGTGTATGATTCTTTATGTGCTAGCATGATTATATGATATTGTTTGTATGTGTATAGCGGGCGAGGCCCAATGATAGGCGGGGCCTAGAAGAATCAAATTTGTATACCGAGCGGGGCTGCTAAGCGGGACCTGATGCCGGGCGGGGCCCAAGGAAGAGGCGGGGCCTAGTATATGTGATTATCTGTATGGTATACGGTAGTATGGTGAACTCACTAAGCTTCATGCTTACGATTTTCAGTTTTGGTATCAAGTGCTTCCAGTTGCAAAAGGAAGAGCTCGGGATGACTGCATTGCGCACACCATGATGTTTAGCCTAGGATGTTTACTCTGATGTTTTGTTTTGGAAAATCTGATAATAATGTTTGAAATATTTTGACTCGTGTTTTGATGGAATGTTCTGATAACTATGGTTTTATTTAAAAGCTATAAATGAAAATTTTGGGACCGTATTTTATGAGTGTTACAAGTTGGTATAAGAGCCTTGGTTTGAGGGATTCATGCATACTTTCGGGTGTGTCTGAACTCAAACTAAGGAATTGGTAAGACATTTTTCAAAAGAAAATCATTTTTATAAAAAGGATTTCAAAAAGAGAAAGGGGTGTGGTGTATGCAATCAGCCGAGCTCAAGTAAGTTCTCCAAAATTACCCATACATGTTTGTTATGATATGATATGACTATGAGAACTGCATGCTAGATTAGGGCTAAGGATCTAGGAAGGATGCCTTCTATGCCTCTATATGTGTATGAGAATAGCATGATAGATTAGGGCTAAGGATCTAGGAAGGATGCCTTGTATGCCTACTGTATGTGCTTCTTGAACTGCATGCTAGTCCTGATTAATCAGTAATATGATGGCCTAATTAGGATATGCTTGGTTTTGATTACTGATGTGCACAAAAGTACCCACTAATTTTAATATTTATAACCTAACAAACTTAACTATCTATGCACTTATAGGCAATGTACCTAGTCAGATTACAGTATAGCTTGGGTAAGTCGGGTGTCGATCACAGGGAACGGTGTTACTAATTAGTTTACTTGCTATTAAACTAACCTAATTATTAACAAATTTAAAAGGGGTTTTATCTGATTTTACAAGATCAGATGAACTTAAATCAAATTCAATAAGTAAAAACACACTCTTGTTTAGTTTGAATCCACTTCTCCCTTATGGCTAGCTAACGATTACGGATTATTAAGTTGGTTTTTAGTTGTATTAGCAATTTAGTTCTATCTTACCAATAATTAACTAATTCATGTCAAACCATGTATGTTCACACATAATTAAACACAGAACTAATTATGAATGTAAATATGCTATGTAAGATTTGTTGTATAAACGCAATTATGATCACAATTCACGTTCTCTAGTACAGCTAAACTTTTATTTATTCTAATTACTAACTAAGATTGGTCAATCCTAGCTCTAACAATTCAATGTTCACTAAATCATTAGGTAAACAGGTTCATGCAGTTTAATGGCCACTAAGCTACACAGAACATGCAATTAAGCAATTAGATAAACAAATATTAACATGCTAGGTTATACAAATCAAACACAAGCAAATTTTTACCAACTAAGCTCAATCCATAATCATATAACTATTCATAAGTTTAAAGCTTCATTTAGCTAAACAAGAGTAGCTAGATTCAGCTGCTCATCATAGTAGTTAAACTAACACAGCTAAAACTAATAAAAGACATGTTCTAAAAATAAACCTTTACTTCTTTTGGTGTTGAAAACCCTCTTCCAGAACCTTTCTTTCGCTCTGAAACGTCTTCTGGAAATCCTTCTTTCTGCCCCAAAAGTGTCTCTATTCGTAAAGGTCAAGGATTTATATAGTTGCTGATATCCATAAATTCACGTCGTGAATAATCATAAATTCACATCGTGAGTCTTAGATAACCGTGCCCTTCAAGGATTCCTTCACCCGCGTACATATCTTCTAGAACCAACGATTCACGTCGTGAATCCTTTAAGTCTCACGTCGTGAATAACCTTTTTCTAGATTTACTTCACTTTTACTCTTTTAATTCCCAAAGTTTCTTTCTTTAACACTTTCAGTCCATTTTTCTTCAAAATGTCTTCTTTTTTGCTGTAAACAACATTTAAGCTCATAAGTACCATTATTCTAAACAAATTACCGACTTTTTAATAAAAATGTACTTAAATATTGCCTAAAAATAAGTATAAATATGGAAATATCAATTACTCAATGCACGAATGTTGCTTGCTTTGTGCTTTTAGGAGTTCTAGTTATCTTTAACTAACTAGTAAACGAATATGTTAAGTTACATATTACGAGGACTAAATAACTTCAGAAGGTTAGGTTTAGCCCTATTTCGCACCTCTCGGTTTAGTCTAACCATTGTAGGGAGAGACCTCTCATTCGAATAATGGTATTCGAGAGCTAGTTAAGGGGAGATAGCAGGGACTTCTTATGCAACTGATGGCGGAGAGTGGGTCGGAGATTACCCTACGACAAGCCTAGGATGAGATTAGCGCGAAGAGTAGTAGTAGTAGTAGTATAAGGGACTTGGTGGTGTCAACACAATTCTTTAGGGAAGTACGGATAGATGTAGAAGGTAGTATGGGCCCGTACTACTGAAAGCAGAGGATTCGTACTCGATTCAAGGAAGGCTAAGATAAAACCAGGGAACTTGTAGTATGTGTGATCCCTTGAGTTATGATTAGTATTCTGATGATTGTTATGGTGTATTTTCAGTATGGTGACGCTACGTACTAGACCAGTTGGCAGTTCTGGCGCCGGCGAGGGATCAGGCTCGGGCTCTGGAGTCGGGTAGCTTGATAATCAGATGAGATAGTTCATTTTATCCAAGATTACGTGCACTGTCATTGACCAGACTCCTGTGATCTTCGGTACGGTCAAGGAGGGTATCTTGGAGATTCTTGATGAGAGGTTGAGTGTATTTCACACTGAGATGGTGGTCATGATGGTGGCATACAAACTGACATTCTAGGAGTTCAGAGCTTGTGGAGCTCTAGACTATCATGGGGCTAAGGACCCCATTGCTAGCAGTCAGTGGTTGGCAGATGTCGTCAACACTTTTCGTACTAGCTGGTGTCCCAAGCGGGACAAGGTCTGACTCGCTTCCTGTATTCTGAAGGACAAAGCACGTGAATGGTGGGAGGAGGTTGGACATGCTATTGGAGATGATGCCTCTATTTATGCGATGACATGGAGTGACTTCTCAGCCAGGTTCAAGGCCGAATTTGAACCAGTGATTGAGGTGCAGCAGCTAGCCCGGGAGTTCCTGGATATACAGCAGACTACTGAGACGGTGGCTGAGATCACCACTAAGTTCAGGGAGAGGGCCCTTCTCGTTCCACAGTATATGGCGGGTGAGGATATGATGAAGGCTCGGTACCACAAGATGCTAAAGAGGGACGTCATACAGTTTGTGAGCCGGTCCAACTGCAAGACGCTAGAGGATATGATTGCTCGCGCCAGGGAGATGGAGATCGACTTGGAGGCGGAGAAGAAGAGAAAGCCAGACGAGGTTCAAACATCCGTGGGATCGGGCTAGAGGCCCAAGACATCGGATTCTAGATTGATGGGACGTCAGGACCGTAGCCACTATGGCAAGTGCTGCAGGACACACGAGGGTGCGTGTAGGAGTGGTAGTGGTGGTGATTTTGGCTACTTCAAGTGCAGCCGGATCGGTCATTATAACAGGGATTGCACTTCTACCACCATCCATGGATCAGACCTAATCTAGTAATTTGATCAACAAGATGGGAACTTTATACCTTCTAGAGATGAAGAACAACCCAAGACTTCTAGATCCGAACTTCCTTCTAGCTTCTAAGCTTCACCACCACCTTCTTCTTCCTTTGGAACACACAAAACACACACTTCAAGCTTCAAAATGCAACAATGGGGCTAGGGTTTGCAAGAGAAGACGTTTCTAATGATGGATGTGTTGGATTTAGTGTCTAAGCCCGTAACTATAATTGGTATGTACTTGACCCGAGAGTAGCATGGTCTATTTGGGTTGCATGGCACCGGATCAATTTATAAGGATGGACTTATGAGGAGAGGATATTTATGATTTATTAATATATTATAAGTTCTAATATATTAATATGAAATCATATTATTTAAAGAGTATTGATCAATAATTAATTTGGAATTAATTTTGTGATAAAAAAAGACTAATTAAATATATGGGGATTGATTGTGTAAATCATTCATTCTTATAAAGTGGGCTTATGATCCATAGATCTTTATGTTGGGCTAAACCCATGTGGTGACCCATGGATACTCCATGGAGGTTAAAACCCATGGAGCCTAAGGAATGTGGAAAGTCATGCACATTAGGGTTTACATGGTGTAACCCTAGTTGTGTCACACTATATAAGGAACCTCATGGCTACCAAAATCGGCACCTAAGTGAGCTTAGAAAAGAGTTTTAGCCAATGTTTTTGAAGCAAGGAACCCTCTCTAAAGTCCTCCATTGTTGGTGGTGTTGTGTGAAGCATTTAAGGCATCACACTTGGGGTCCTAGGCTCTTAAAGGTCCAAGGAATCAAGCTACAAGAAAAGGTATGTCATTCAACTAGATTTTTGTATTGTATATACTCCATAATATGCTAGTTAGGATGATGCCTTGGAAAATTGACTGTTTGCATGTATAATAAAGAAAACATAGATCCAAGGTATCTAGGGTTACATATACACCATAGGAGTGTTAGAATGCTCAAAACCCTTTAGTGGTATCAGATCCTAGGCTTGTTTTCTATTATACTTGATGTTTTATTGTTTTTCAAAGTGAGAAAATCTGCCAGTTTCGTTTCTGCCTGCCCACCACGACATGATGATGCATTTGTGAGCAGAATTTCGAGTTTTGGCTAGCAATTGGATTAGGATCATTACCCTAAACTGTTTTTGGAACTATGAAACCTGTTTTTTTTATATGGTAATGATCATGCTTGTCCAATTAGAAGATAATTGTCAAAGTTTCAAGTTTTATATTAGTTTATATGATTTCTTGAAAATTGTTGATGTGAATTATCTTTGCTTATGAGTTTTGCCAGATCATAGATATTATTTGACATTTCATGTTACTTTAATTGTTGATCTAAATGCCTTTTAATGGACTCCATAACTTGTCCTCAAGTTATGTAATTCCAAAAGTCTTTTCCTTAAAAGTCATTAAAACTCATAAGTTATAGAAATGAAAGCTTTTGAATAGTTTCAAAACTTGCCCTCAAGTTTTGGAATTTGTAAAGTTACTTTACAATACTTTAATTCCAAACCCTAGAATTTTAATAGTTTAAAATTCAACCCTTATACTTTATAGTATTATAAGTTTATATATATATATATATATATATATATATATATATATATATGTATAAGATCAAGTCAGTATTACCGTTAGTAGGCCTCATTCACGAAGCCGGTCTATAAGGGGTGTATAAGGTTATTGCCTATAAAATGGCAGTTTAATAGGTGTCCACTCTCACCCACCGCTTCCTTAACTGGTGGACGGTCGTTAGCCGACCGAGTAGGATAGGACTATAATTCTCATTAAGTATAATGATAATTATAAAGTAACTAAACCTTTTATAAATTCCCAATCTTAGTTACTTTAGGAAAATGTGAAATTGATGCTAATCCATGAAATTGCACTTTGCACCTTGCCAAGTCGTTAGTGGAGCGTGTGTGGTTAACCAACACACTAACATAGACTAGTAAGGGTAGAAAAGGGTAGCTTGATGTTTATCATAGATTGGTGGAGCATGTGTGGTTAACCGGTACATCGATTAGGTGATAAAATTAAGAGTACCAAGTTAATTTGCATGGTTATTCACACCTTGTTTGTAATCCTCGGTATCCAAGTCACAAACCTGAAGGGCATAATTGAGATTTAAACATGCCATTGAATTGTTCAATTAATCTTAAAGGATCTAGGAGTTTCATTCCAATTAAAACTTAATAACTATTTCGTTTTTCATGGTGGAAATTGGTAAATCATCATTTACCTAGCTTCAAATATTTTGCAAGTTGGATTATGGCATCCGTCTTCCAATTTGTAAAAGATTGTGTTGGGTCCTAGCCTTAATATTTCATATTGGGTGTTATATTAATGACTCTTTATCTAATCTAAACTTGTCTTTCTTTCTTTTTAGATGTCTTCCAACACTGCTTCTGGCTCAAACCCTACTTGTTCCTTCTCTCTCATGAACCTTTGTGAGAGAGTCATCTTTGATGGTTCCAACTTCAATGATTGGATTAGGAACATCAGGATGGTCACTCGCTATGAGGACAAGGAAAATGTCCTAGACAATGAGCTTAAGGAAATCGATGAGTTTTCTGCTACTCCTGAGGAGATTGTTGAGTTTAAGGCACATGATAAGGATGCCACCAAGGTAGCTTGTATCATGCTTGCCACTATGTCGGCTGAACTCCAAAAGTCCTATGAGGACTTCTACCCTTTTGAGATGCACCAGGACCTGATGGAAAGATGCCATCAAAATACTCGTCAAGAGAGGTATGAAATCATCTCTTCCATGATAACAAATAGAATGAAGGATGGTGAACCCATCACGGGCCACTTGCAGAAAATGCAAAGGTTTGTGGACCGATTGCTAAAGTTGAATGTGAACTTCCCTGAGGAGCTGGCTATAGATATCATTCTAGACTCCTTACCTCCATGTTATGGTCAGTTCCACATGACCTATCATATGAACAAGGAGGAGGTCACACTTAGCAAAGTTCAAGGGCTTTTGAGGACTGCTGAAACCGGTCTCAAAGGTAAAAATTTTGTTTCGACTCCTACCGCATTTGCCCATGTTCTAGCAATAGGACAAGGGAAAGGGAAGAAGAGGAAGGCTCCCTCAAAGAGCCGCAAGGGAAAGTCTCTTGATGGATCCTCTTCGAGTGGGTTCAAGGCTGGTTCTACTGCTCCCATTTCCATTCCTAAGGAAGCAGAGTGTTTCTACTGTCACGAAAAAGGGCACTGGAAGTGAAGCTGCCCCAAATACTTGCAGGATGTCAAGGATGGGAAGGTTAAACCCACCCATGCATGTATTTACACTATTCTATCTAAAAACTCATCACATTCTAACTCTTGGGTTCTTGACACAGGTTGTAGTTTTCACATTTGTTCTAATGTGCAGGGCCTAAAAGGAAGTAAGGATGTGGAGCACGAGAAGGTAAACTTGATCATGGGGAATAGGAAGGTTTCACTTGTCACCAAGATTGGAGTTTACTCTTTATTGCTTAGTATTTGGTTAGAAATAGATTTGAATAATTGTTGCTACTCGTCAGAAATGACGAGAAATATTATTTCCTTTCATGGTTTGTGTCACACCCCCGAACCAAGGATGGCGGAAACGTCCGGGAGTGGAGGACTTCATGTGTAGTATCATAACAACAATGGCAATAGTGATAAAAGTAAACACAACCAACATATATATAATTGAAAGAGTTACATTAATGTATGGATTACATGATTCAAAATCAATTACAATATGTTAACAAAATATGATAAGTTTGACGCCTCAACGTCCCATCCTCAAAAGTACTTTGTTACCTGTTTAGCGATTTCCTGAGAATACAAGTAGTTTGAAAAAGTGTCAACACAATGGTTGGTGAGTTCATAAGTTTTTGTATATAATTATGAAAAGCTTGACAAGAAGTTGTATAATTGTTCCAGGAAATCCGATATATTCTTACAAAGTTATGTAGTCCTAAATACTTAATACCCTTTTTGATATGAAGGCGTATAAGTATTCTTCCATACTTAAAGTAATTTCAGTGAGCTAAATGGACATGACTCGCTAATTTAAAGTTAGAACCCGTAAATCTTATGATTGTTAATACCACATGTGAGCTATTATAACCATACTTGACTTGGGTGGCCTCGTAATGCGACGTTCTTCAGGCGTCGCCGTTAAATGACACTTGTCACCACAGACCTGCCGGTCTAGCTGTAGCGAGCAGCTCTGGTGTGGGTTTGTCAAACCCAATATAGATCTATACACAACTATCACGTTCTCCTTACAAGAGACTCTGGTTACAATTTACAGGACTTTTTGGTTTTGTTACTTTGGAAGTAACCCGAAGGGAATGACTCACAAATTTATTCATTAACAAATTTACGTGAACTAAACGGAAAACCTTTGATAAATATGTTTAAGAGGTAATGATACATAAACTATACCTATTGTAGTTTATCCAAAACGTTTGTAATATGTAAAAATTCTTCGATGAAAACTTTAATGTTATAAATTCATAAACTATGCTCATTATGGTTTAATATACTTGTTCCAAATAAATGAATAATCTTATCATATATGCCTATACTTCAGTATGATGATAGACTAACAAGGTAACACATTCAATATTTAGAACTTGACATTATACACTTTGCTCAACATAATACAAAGTGTTATAAAAATTACAAGCTGTTAACAAATTTTCAGCCTTTCTACACTGTTTTCGAAAATTCATAGAAAAATCATACGAAGTCGAAAACTAACTCCGTAAATTCTGGGAGTTCCCAAAATGTGTCTAGTTTACTCATAATTTTTATCATGATTTTTAATAACCTGTAACTTAGGTGAAAAAGTCCAAAATCACAGACTGGTCCGGATTGGTGTTTGGAATGATAGGCAGTTTTGTAAAAATCACCATAAATTGTAGAAAAATCGTATGGAGATGTGCAAGTAGTCATTTTAAAGCTAAGAAGTGGAACTATATGCACCTAAAACAGTTTTGAAAACAAAAATGTTTAAGATGTCCAAAACAGTCCGTGAATGGAGTTGAACTTTTCTGATGAAAGCTGTTAGAAAGATGTAGTTATGTTCTTAATGTTTTAGCTTGTATTCCCCCCCTAAAAACTTGAGAAAACATGAAAATGTAGGGGTATGAACTCACCTTAAGTGTTTTCAGTAGATGATTGATGAAGAATGGAGGTGCTTAACTCAAGGACACTTGGAATGTCTTGAAGATTTCGAGAATCTAGCATTATAGTAATGGAGTTTGTATGAGCTATCAATGATTTGAGTAGAATGAAGTGTGAGAATCACAAGGAGGGTGGATTACACTTACCAAGAGTGGAAGAACACCTGATGATTAGTCTTGAAATCGTGAGTTAGAGAGAGAAGTTGGAGAGAAAGAGTTGGAGTTCATTCTTGGTGAATTTTGAGAGTGATTGAAGAGAATGAGGAGAGAGGGTGTATGATCAGCCCTTAGATTGTGGGGGTTACTTGTGAAAGAGAATAAAAGGTACAAGGTATGGTGGAGAGGAGTGTGGGTTATCATGGAGTGGGTGAGGGGGTTGCTTGCGTCATAACTAAGGTAAGGTCAACACTTCTTCTTTTTGTACTTTACCAACTCCTTTTTAAATAAGAGTTTACCCTTAAAATGTGATTAAATCATTAATTTAGGGGTCTTATAATTAAAAATAAAGTTTTGGGTGAAAATCCCATGTTAAAATAATCAAAAATGGGTTTAAAATGCAAAAATAGGTAAAAATAGGCGAAATCCGAGCTGCCCAGCGAGACCCTTCGGATCTCGGCCGAGGCTCGGTTCTTTGGGCGAAGGTTCGGACGCGGGTGGCTGAGGCGGGGAGGCGAAAGGCGAACAAGCTCGGTCCGAAACGATGCAGTCCGAAGCGAAGGCGAGAAGCGGAAGGCGGGTTCGGTCCGAGGCAGGCTAGAACCGAAGGTACTGTAGTGAACAGTAATGAACAGTACTTTCGGTTCGGACCCTTCTTCCTTGCATGGTTCGGTTCGGACCTTTCCTACTTGCATGGTTCGGTTCGGATGAACAGTACTTTCGGTTCAGCTCATGAACAGTACTTTCGGTTCAGCTCATGAACAGTACTTTCGGTTCAGACCCTCATGAATAGTGCTTTCGGTTCGGTTCATGAATAGTACTTTCGGTTCTGAGGGTTCGTTTCCTTGAGTCCGTTTTTCGCGTAGACTTCCGTTCTTGGGTTATTTTCGCCAAATTCGAGGGTCGGGATGCCCCGAGTGATTATAGAAAGTTGGGAGAGATTTCGAGAGAGATTTGAGAGAGATTCCTCGTTCTCAGAGAGATTTGGGAGAGATTTGACGTACTTGGAGAGATTTCGCATACGAAGAGATACGTGAGAGAGATTTCACATACTTGGAGAGATTTGGGAGAGATTTGACATTCTTGGAGAGATTTCACATACAAAGAGATATGTGAGAGAGATTTCACATACTTAGAGAGATTTGGGAGAGATTTGACATTCTTGGAGAGATTTCACATACAAAGAGATATGTGAGAGAGATTTCACATACTTAGAGAGATTTGGGAGAGATTTGACATACTTGGAGAGATTTCACATACAAAGAGATATGTGAGAGAGATTTCACATACTTAGAGAGATTTGGGAGAGATTTCACATACTTAGGGAGATTTGGGAGAGGTTTCACATACTTGGAGAGATTTGGGAGAGATTTGACATTCTTGGAGAGATTTCACATACAAAGAGATATGTGAGAGAGATTTCACATACTTAGAGAGATTTGGGAGAGATTTGACATACTTGGAGAGATTTCACATACAAAGAGATATGTGAGAGAGATTTCACATACTTAGAGAGATTTGGGAGAGATTTGACATACTTGGAGAGATTTCACATACAAAGGGATATGTGAGAGAGATTTCACATACTTAGAGAGATTTGGGAGAGATTTGACATACTTGGAGAGATTTCACATACAAAGAGATATGTGAGAGAGATTTCACATACTTAGAGAGATTTGGGAGAGATTTGACATACTTGGAGAGATTTCACATACAAAGGGATATGTGAGAGAGATTTCACATACTTAGAGAGATTTGGGAGAGATTTGACATACTTGGAGAGATTTCACATACAAAGAGATATGTGAGAGAGATTTCACATACTTAGAGAGATTTGGGAGAGGTTTCACATACAGGAAGATAGAGTGAAAACGATTGAGAGTGTTTTCGTGTGTGATGAATGAGAGTGTTCGGCTTCGTAATGCAAGGTCTTTAGACCCCGTTGTGCCATGATTTAGGATCTTACGCACTCCCTATGAGTATGCAACATTGTATTATTGTTTTTGTTCATTGTTTAGCACTAATGCTAAGGAAATTTAAACACATGAACTTTCCAAGTGGTGTTTTCTCATTAGAATAGTGAGTTATACAGTAATTACATAATATAAACCCTATCATACAAGGTTTTAATCGAGTTGACCGGTTTGACCCGTTGACCTTGACCGGCTTAGACTTGACCCGATTTTGACTATTGTCACATCATCCCCCCGTTAGAGGGAATTTCGTCCCGAAATTTACGCTTTGGCCAGGGCTTTAAGGGTTTAGGAAAAGGTGCGGGTACTTTTGCTTCATTTGGTCTTCGCGCTCCCAGGTGAACTCAGGTCCTCGTTTAGCGTTCCATCGAACCTTTACAATGGGAATACGGCTTTGTTTCGTTCTTTTGACCTCCCGATCCATAATCTCTACTGGCTCTTCCACGAAGTGGAGATTTTCGTCAACTTCGATCTCATCGAGAGGTATCACAAGTGTCTCGTCGGACAGACATTTCTTCAGGTTCGATACGTGAAAGGTGGGATGTACCTTATCGAGTTCTTGAGGTAATCGAAGTTTGTACGCCACAGGACCAATCCTGGCGAGGATTTCGAACGGTCCAATGTACCTCGGGTTTAGTTTCCCACGTTTGCTGAAGCGTATCATTCCTTTATAAGGGGAAACCTTTAGTAACACACGATCACCAACCTGGAATTCCAAAGGTTTGCGTCGCTTATCCGCGTAACTCTTTTGTCGATCACGGGAGGCCTTCAGCCTTTCTCGAATCTGAACAATCTTTTCTGTGGTCTCCCTTATGATTTCAGGACCAGTGAGGGTGCTATCCGGAATTTGCTTCCTAGCCAACTGAGTATCCCCCACTTCAGCCCAACACAGGGGTGATCTGCACTTGCGACCGTAAAGAGCTTCGAATGGAGCGACTTTAATGCTGGTGTGATAACTGTTATTGTAGGAGAATTCAATCAGCGGCAAGTGGGTATCCCACGCTTTACCAAAGTCTATCACACATGCTCTCAACATGTCTTCTAATGTCTGTATAGTGCGCTCGCTCTGCCCGTCAGTTTGTGGGTGGTAGGCCGTACTCATGTCTAGCCTAGTACCCAAGGATTTCTGCAGGGACTGCCAAAATCTCGAAGTGAACCTACTATCTCGGTCTGAGATGATAGATATTGGTACACCATGCAGTCGCACAATCTCCTTGAGGTATATTCTGGTTAATTTCTCCATCTTGTCGGTTTCCTTTATTGGTAGGAAGTGCGCAGACTTGGTCAATCTGTCTACGATTACCCATATAGTGTCAAACCCGCTCGAAGTCTTAGGCAGCTTGGTTATGAAGTCCATGGTTATCTGTTCCCACTTCTATTTCGGTATATCAGGTTGTTGTAGTAGTCCTGAGGGTTTCTGGTATTCCACCTTGACCTTGGCGCAAGTCAGGCACTTGCCCACATATGTAGCAATCTCGGCTTTCATATTCGGCCACCAGTATAACTTCTTGAGGTCTAGATACATCTTATCTGACCCAGGATGAACGGAGTATCGAGTCTTGTGTGCTTCGTTCATGACCACGTCTCGGATCCCACCGAACTTCGGTGTCCAGATCCGGTTACTAACATAACGGGTTCCATCGTCCTTGACTTCTAAGTTCTTATCCATTCCCCTTAATGCCTCACCTGCCACATTCTCTGGTTTCAAGGCTTCTAATTGAGCTTCCCGAATTTGTGTGGCCAGGTGGGAATGGATGGTCATGGTTAAGGATCTTACTCGGCGGCCCGAATATTCCTTCCTGCTTAGGGCATCAGCCACTACATTGGCCTTGCCCGGGTGGTAGCGAATTTCGCACTCGTAGTCATTTAGCAGTTCAACCCATCTCCGTTGTCGCATGTTGAGCTCTTTCTGATTGAGGATATGCTGAAGACTTTTGTGGTCGGTGAAGATGGTACATTTCGTGCCGTAGAGATAGTGCCTCCAAATCTTTAGAGCGAACACTACCGCTCCCAATTCAAGGTCATGGGTGGTGTAATTAACTTCGTGTGTTTTAAGCTGTCTTGATGCGTAGGCGATGACTTTTCCTCTCTGCATGAGCACGCATCCGAGACCTTGATTCGAAGCATCGCAATATACCACGAAGTCATCAGTTCCTTCTGGAAGAGACAAAACTGGTGCGCTGCACAGGGCTTGTTTTAACGTCTGGAAGGCGGTTTCTTGTTTATCTCCCCACTTAAATACCACACCTTTTTGAGTCAAGGTGGTGAGTGGTTTGGCGATCTTCGAGAAGTTTTGTATGAATCTTCGGTAGTAGCCGGCGAGCCCTAAAAATTGACGAATCTCCGTCGGCGTTGTAGGTGCTGACCAGTTTTTAATAGCTTGGATTTTTGCGGGATCCACATGTATCCCCTTCTCGCTAACCACATGGCCAAGAAAATTCACTTCTCTAATCCAGAATTCGCATTTAGAGAATTTGGCGTAAAGTTTCTCAGCCCTCAGTGTTTCCAAGATTAGCCGGAGGTGTTGACGGTGCTCTTCCTCGCTTCGGGAGTAGATTAAAATATCGTCGATGAACACAATCACGAATTTGTCTAAGTAGGGTCGACACACCCGATTCATCAGGTCCATAAATACTGCCGGTGCGTTCGTTAATCCGAAGGGCATTACCACAAACTCATAGTGCCCGTAACGAGTTCTGAACGCAGTTTTGGGGATATCCTCTTCTTGTACTCGCAGTTGATGGTAACCCGACCTCAAGTCGATTTTTGAAAAGTAGCTTGCTCCTTGGAGTTGGTCAAAGAGATCATCGATTCGGGGTAAGGGATATCGGTTCTTGACAGTGAGTTTGTTTAGCTCCCGGTAGTCTATGCACATGCGAAAAGATCCGTCTTTCTTCTTTACAAACAAGACCGGTGCTCCCCAGGGTGAGAAGCTTGGCCTGATAAATCCTTTGCTTAACAGTTCATTTAACTGGCTGGAAAGTTCTTGCATTTCTGCCGGTGCTAAACGGTATGGAGCCTTAGCGACGGGGTTAGCTCCCGGGATTAAGTCGATCCGGAATTCGACTTGTCGTGCGGAGGGTACACCTGGAAGATCTTCGGGGAATACATCGGGATAGTTGCACACCTCGGGAATGTCATTGATATCCTTCACCTCTCGTTTCGTATCTACTATGTGGGCTAGAAATGCGTGGTACTCCTTTCGGAGGTACTTTTGGGCTCTGACGCAAGAGATGACTTGCAAATTTGAACTGGGTTTGTCGCCATAGATGAAGAGGGTTTCGCCATTCGGCAGATTAAGGCGAACGGCCCTTTCGTAACATAGAATGTCGGCACGATGTGAACTTAACCAATCCATACCGATGATTATGTCAAAGCATTTTATTGTGACCGGCATCAGGTCTACTTTAAACGAATGGTTGTCTAGAGTGAGGGTACACCCTGAGTATATATCATTAGTGTGCTCTTCTTTCCCATTAGCCATTTCTACTACGTATGTATCTTTTAATGAATGAGGGGTTTGTTTTAGTAATTGTTTGAATTCATGGCTCACAAAACTCCTCTCTGCTCCACTATCAAATAGTACGCATGCATGTGTGTTATTGAGGAGAAACGTACCAGAAACCACCGAGGGATCTTTGATTGCTTCTCCGTGTCCCATTGCCAGGACTTTCCCTACACCTCCAGCATTGGGGCTTCGTACTTTTGGGCAGTTTCTTTTGAAGTGCCCTGTCTCACCACATCCGTAACAGGTTCGACTTGCTCCGGTGTTAGTGGCTGGGGCGTCTTGAGGGGCGGATTGGGCTGGCACTTTACAAAACCGGGCAGTGTGCCCCTTCCGGTTGCAATTTCTGCAATGCATTTCCCGACAAGCACCGGTATGGTGGAAGTTGCACTTGTTGCACTTGGGAAGGGTTCCTGCGTATTGCCTTGGTGGCGCTGGAGCAGGAGCAATTGTGGCTGCATGGACAGTAACTGTCTGTTGCTTCTTCGCGGGATCTCGTACTGGCTGTTTCTTTTTAACGTTCCAGAACTTCCTCTTGTTGTTCCCTCCTTTCGTTTGGTTGGTGGCGGCGACCATAGTGCCACGGCTGGCCCTATGATCGATAAGTTGTTGTGCCAGTTCCTTGGCACTTTCAAAGGTAGTAGGTTTCGAGGCCAGAACACTGTCATGAATCTGGGATGACAGCCCTCAAAGGTATCGTTCAACCTTTTTCTCCTCCGGAGTGACCATTGCAGGACAGAGGAGTGCTAGGTCATTGAATCGGTCGGTATAAGCTTCGAGATCCATCCCTGTCATCTTGAGATTCCAGAGTTCCTCTTCGAGTTTTTGTATTTCTCCCCTCGGGCAGTACTCCTTTAGCATCAATGTTTTTAAGTTCTCCCAGCCGATGGAGTTAGCCACTGCAGGCGTAAGTGACTTAACTCGGCCATTCCACCAAGTAAGAGCTTTTCTTGTGAAAGTGAATGCCGCATACTTGACTTTGCTTGCCTCGGGGCAAGCACAGATTTCAAAGACTGCTTCGGTCCTTTCGAACCATTGCATTAGCGCTATGACGCCCCCGCTTCCGTCGAAAGGATCGGGTTTGCCATTAGTGAAGTCTTTGTATGAACACTCCTTGGTGCGCCCTGTGCTGTCCCCCTGATTTGAGTTAGTATTCCCGGATCCGGAACCGCCGGAACCATTTGTACCCATTTGCGACATTGCTGCTGCCACGGCTGCTGTTACTGCAGCCTGAAACATCACCGGATCAAACTCCGGAGGTGGCGGCGGAGTGGGTGGTGCTGAGTTTCCGGAAGGTCTTGGTCTTTTCCTTGGTGGCATGGTTCTGACATAAGAAAATAAAAAAAAAAAAAAAGAAAGGCTTGACGGTAAGACTTCAATGGTGAAACGAGTCGAGCGTTACTTGTTTCATTTCAATTGTATTTTGTCCGAGTTTATTAATTTAGAAGGCAATTATTTGTCAAGTTTATGCAATTAATCTTATGAATTAATTAGTGTTGACTCCAGCAGAGTCAAGTGCTTGGTTTGTGTCAGCATCAAAAGAAATAAAATACAAAACACATTCATTGATAATTTGCTAGTACATAACATTCTTAGGAATTTGACCTCATAAGGGTCTACATTACATCATAGTAAAAGACAAAGTTTTGGCAGTACAAAAGTCCCTTTGACTAGTGAGATCACTTAGTCGCAAGGTCAACCTATTCGCAACAACAAGTAGCACCAACGCATACTTGAAATCCTAGATTTATAACAAAATATAAGTAGCGCGAACACTACTCGTGGCGTGAAGCATCTGATCCATGGTGGCCCTGGGATGAGGTCGAGGCTCCTTGAAGCTCTGCAATCCGGCGCTCAGCCGCGATCACTCTCTCCTCGAGAGCTGCGTGCCTCACCTGGTACTCCCTTACCTCCGCTCGAGCGGCGGTAAGGTCCTCGATGAGTCGGTCCAACGGATAGAAGTCCCTCTCCAAATCCCGGGTGCGTGCATCGGTGGCTGTCGTAATAGCGCTGAGATTTCGAATCTGGTCTGCCATTTCCCTACTCTGGTTCCCCAAGTTCGTGATGTGCTGGGTCATAACGGGGAGAGCTCTGTCAGCCGGTCCCCCGTGACTGAGGTCATAATAACCTCGTTGGTCGCCATAGGGTGACCTCTGGCGCTGTTGCCGACTCCACCTCTCGATCATGGTTGCCCAACGGGGCTCAGGCCCATTGTGCCCCCAGCGGTTTGCAGGCACCCTAGCAATGTAAGGAGGGTTGAAGACTTCCTCCTCTGGCTCTTCTTCACTTTCCTCCTCATCCATGTCCACCTCGTCGTCTTCCTCTTCTTCTCCTTCTTCATCTACTTCCTCTTCTTCTTCCTCGGGCTCTTCTTCGGGATCCTCTTCGGGATCCTCTTCAATCAGCTCTTCGGGCTCTTCCTCAATCCATCCAGCATTTCCCTGGTTGGGAAAGTATGGGTCTCCTGGTAGGTGAAATCCTGCCATGACGTCTGCGCGAGAATAGAGGGGTAAGAAGCGGATAGTAGTATATATTAATAATATTGCGATATAGCAACATACAAATACCCCTATAGTATTTTAAATGTTTAGATTTTGTTCTTATAACACTCTTTGTAGGGTGAAGTTAGGTTTTTAGACTTGTTGCCCTCCTACGATTATCCCCCGATATGAGTAAGTCACTTTCCGGACTAATATAGTTGATCAGGCTATATCTTCCCGAAACTGATTACTCATACCAAGGCATACTCGTAGCGTTCAACTCCTCTTCTTTTAGTTTATGTTCTTCTAGCTATGACACTACGCGCGCATGCAATGCATGTAGGTATACTTTTAAACAGAACTTATTTGTTTTCAAAAAGTATAACCGGTTAGAATGTTTTAAAATCAGAGACTCTTAGTCCCAAATGTGTTTATAGTTTGTATATCCTATGTTGTTTGATATACTTAATTCACTATAAACCGTGCTCTGATACCAATCTGTCACACCCCCGAACCAAGGATGGCGGAAACGTCCGGGAGTGGAGGACTTCATGTGTAGTATCATAACAACAATGGCAATAGTGATAAAAGTAAACACAACCAACATATATATAATTGAAAGAGTTACATTAATGTATGGATTACATGATTCAAAATCAATTACAATATGTTAACAAAATATGATAAGTTTGACGCCTCAACGTCCCATCCTCAAAAGTACTTTGTTACCTGTTTAGCGATTTCCTGAGAATACAAGTAGTTTGAAAAAGTGTCAACACAATGGTTGGTGAGTTCATAAGTTTTTGTATATAATTATGAAAAGCTTGACAAGAAGTTGTATAATTGTTCCAGGAAATCCGATATATTCTTACAAAGTTATGTAGTCCTAAATACTTAATACCCTTTTTGATATGAAGGCGTATAAGTATTCTTCCATACTTAAAGTAATTTCAGTGAGCTAAATGGACATGACTCGCTAATTTAAAGTTAGAACCCGTAAATCTTATGATTGTTAATACCACATGTGAGCTATTATAACCATACTTGACTTGGGTGGCCTCGTAATGCGACGTTCTTCAGGCGTCGCCGTTAAATGACACTTGTCACCACAGACCTGCCGGTCTAGCTGTAGCGAGCAGCTCTGGTGTGGGTTTGTCAAACCCAATATAGATCTATACACAACTATCACGTTCTCCTTACAAGAGACTCTGGTTACAATTTACAGGACTTTTTGGTTTTGTTACTTTGGAAGTAACCCGAAGGGAATGACTCACAAATTTATTCATTAACAAATTTACGTGAACTAAACGGAAAACCTTTGATAAATATGTTTAAGAGGTAATGATACATAAACTATACCTATTGTAGTTTATCCAAAACGTTTGTAATATGTAAAAATTCTTCTATGAAAACTTTAATGTTATAAATTCATAAACTATGCTCATTATGGTTTAATATACTTGTTCCAAATAAATGAATAATCTTATCATATATGCCTATACTTCAGTATGATGATAGACTAACAAGGTAACACATTCAATATTTAGAACTTGACATTATACACTTTGCTCAACATAATACAAAGTGTTATAAAAATTACAAGCTGTTAACAAATTTTCAGCCTTTCTACACTGTTTTCGAAAATTCATAGAAAAATCATACGAAGTCGAAAACTAACTCCGTAAATTCTGGGAGTTCCCAAAATGTGTCTAGTTTACTCATAATTTTTATCATGATTTTTAATGACCTGTAACTTAGGTGAAAAAGTCCAAAATCACACACTGGTCCGGATTGGTGTTTGGAATGATAGGCAGTTTTGTAAAAATCACCATAAATTGTAGAAAAATCGTATGGAGATGTGCAAGTAGTCATTTTAAAGCTAAGAAGTGGAACTATATGCACCTAAAACAGTTTTGAAAACAAAAATGTTTAAGATGTCCAAAACAGTCCGTGAATGGAGTTGAACTTTTCTGATGAAAGCTGTTAGAAAGATGTAGTTATGTTCTTAATGTTTTAGCTTGTATTCCCCCCCTAAAAACTTGAGAAAACATGAAAATGTAGGGGTATGAACTCACCTTAAGTGTTTTCAGTAGATGATTGATGAAGAATGGAGGTGCTTAACTCAAGGACACTTGGAATGTCTTGAAGATTTCGAGAATCTAGCATTATAGTTATGGAGTTTGTATGAGCTATCAATGATTTGAGTAGAATGAAGTGTGAGAATCACAAGGAGGGTGGATTACACTTACCAAGAGTGGAAGAACACCTGATGATTAGTCTTGAAATCGTGAGTTAGAGAGAGAAGTTGGAGAGAAAGAGTTGGAGTTCATTCTTGGTGAATTTTGAGAGTGATTGAAGAGAATGAGGAGAGAGGGTGTATGATCAGCCCTTAGATTGTGGGGGTTACTTGTGAAAGAGAATAAAAGGTACAAGGTATGGTGGAGAGGAGTGTGGGTTATCATGGAGTGGGTGAGGGGGTTGCTTGCGTCATAACTAAGGTAAGGTCAACACTTCTTCTTTTTGTACTTTACCAACTCCTTTTTAAATAAGAGTTTACCCTTAAAATGTGATTAAATCATTAATTTAGGGGTCTTATAATTAAAAATAAAGTTTTGGGTGAAAATCCCATGTTAAAATAATCAAAAATGGGTTTAAAATGCAAAAATAGGTAAAAATAGGCGAAATCCGAGCTGCCCAGCGAGACCCTTCGGATCTCGGCCGAGGCTCGGTTCTTTGGGCGAAGGTTCGGACGCGGGTGGCTGAGGCGGGGAGGCGAAAGGCGAACAAGCTCGGTCCGAAACGATGCAGTCCGAAGCGAAGGCGAGAAGCGGAAGGCGGGTTCGGTCCGAGGCAGGCTAGAACCGAAGGTACTGTAGTGAACAGTAATGAACAGTACTTTCGGTTCGGACCCTTCTTCCTTGCATGGTTCGGTTCGGACCTTTCCTACTTGCATGGTTCGGTTCGGATGAACAGTACTTTCGGTTCAGCTCATGAACAGTACTTTCGGTTCAGCTCATGAACAGTACTTTCGGTTCAGACCCTCATGAATAGTGCTTTCGGTTCGGTTCATGAATAGTACTTTCGGTTCTGAGGGTTCGTTTCCTTGAGTCCGTTTTTCGCGTAGACTTCCGTTCTTGGGTTATTTTCGCCAAATTCGAGGGTCGGGATGCCCCGAGTGATTATAGAAAGTTGGGAGAGATTTCGAGAGAGATTTGAGAGAGATTCCTCGTTCTCAGAGAGATTTGGGAGAGATTTGACGTACTTGGAGAGATTTCGCATACGAAGAGATACGTGAGAGAGATTTCACATACTTGGAGAGATTTGGGAGAGATTTGACATTCTTGGAGAGATTTCACATACAAAGAGATATGTGAGAGAGATTTCACATACTTAGAGAGATTTGGGAGAGATTTGACATTCTTGGAGAGATTTCACATACAAAGAGATATGTGAGAGAGATTTCACATACTTAGAGAGATTTGGGAGAGATTTGACATACTTGGAGAGATTTCACATACAAAGAGATATGTGAGAGAGATTTCACATACTTAGAGAGATTTGGGAGAGATTTCACATACTTAGGGAGATTTGGGAGAGGTTTCACATACTTGGAGAGATTTGGGAGAGATTTGACATTCTTGGAGAGATTTCACATACAAAGAGATATGTGAGAGAGATTTCACATACTTAGAGAGATTTGGGAGAGATTTGACATACTTGGAGAGATTTCACATACAAAGAGATATGTGAGAGAGAT
The DNA here is from genome assembly GCF_002870075.4 of Lactuca sativa. Lineage (NCBI taxonomy): Eukaryota > Viridiplantae > Streptophyta > Magnoliopsida > Asterales > Asteraceae > Lactuca > Lactuca sativa. The sequence goes on from NC_056625.2 coordinate 293,210,096, forward strand.
TTCACATACTTAGAGAGATTTGGGAGAGATTTGACATACTTGGAGAGATTTCACATACAAAGGGATATGTGAGAGAGATTTCACATACTTAGAGAGATTTGGGAGAGATTTGACATACTTGGAGAGATTTCACATACAAAGAGATATGTGAGAGAGATTTTACATACTTAGAGAGATTTGGGAGAGATTTGACATACTTGGAGAGATTTCACATACAAAGGGATATGTGAGAGAGATTTCACATACTTAGAGAGATTTGGGAGAGATTTGACATACTTGGAGAGATTTCACATACAAAGAGATATGTGAGAGAGATTTCACATACTTAGAGAGATTTGGGAGAGGTTTCACATACAGGAAGATAGAGTGAAAACGATTGAGAGTGTTTTCGTGTGTGATGAATGAGAGTGTTCGGCTTCGTAATGCAAGGTCTTTAGACCCCGTTGTGCCATGATTTAGGATCTTACGCACTCCCTATGAGTATGCAACATTGTATTATTGTTTTTGTTCATTGTTTAGCACTAATGCTAAGGAAATTTAAACACATGAACTTTCCAAGTGGTGTTTTCTCATTAGAATAGTGAGTTATACAGTAATTACATAATATAAACCCTATCATACAAGGTTTTAATCGAGTTGACCGGTTTGACCCGTTGACCTTGACCGGCTTAGACTTGACCCGATTTTGACTATTGTCACAGTTTGTACAAACAAGGGTTTAGTTTTTCATTTGATAATGAAATTGGTGCTATTAATGCTTATTATAATGGTGTTTTTATTTTAAAGCATTACCTGTAATGGTGTATATGAAACTTTGATGGTTGTAGAAAACTTAGGAAATAATGTGTTCCACATTGATTCTTCCAATGAATTGGATAAAGCATGCTTGTGGAATTGTCGTCTTTGACATGTCAGCAAGAAGCGCATAGGCCAACTCCAAAAGGCTGGAGTTTTGGAGTCATTCGACTTAAGGTTGGATGACACTTGCGAATCTTGCTTACTTGGAAAGATGACCAAGTCACCCTTCACTGGTGCTTGTGAAAGGGGTGAAGGTTTGTTGGATCTCATACACACTGATATGTGCCCTTCAGAACCGCCACAAGGGATGCTAGCCGCTTCTATATGACTTGTACTGATGATTACAACAGATATGGTTATATCTACTTAATCAAGCATAAGTCAGAAACCTTTGAGAGATTTAAAGAGTTTAAACAGGAAGTGGAGAATCAGCTGGGCAGGAAGATAAAGATGCTCCGATCTGATCGGAGTGGTGAGTATCTTAGTATCGAGTTCCTTGACTATATTAAGGAATTTGGAATTGTTTCACAGTTGACGCCACCTAGGACACGACAGCTTAATGGTGTGCCTAAGAGGCGCAATCGAACGTTGTTGGACATGGTTCATTCCATGATGCATCAAGCTTCGTTACTAATCTCATTTTGGGGGTATGCCTTAGAGACTGTTGCCCATATCCTTAATCTAGTCCCTACCAAGAAGATTGCCAAAACACCTCACGAGATGTGGACTGGGAAGGCTCCCACATTGGACCACATAGAGGTTTGGGGTTGTGAGGCTTTCATGAGATGCGATACTCATGACAAGCTCGAACCTCGGAGTGAGCGGTGTATTTTCATCGGCTACCCACATAAATCTTTTGGTTATCTCTTCTACAGACCAAGTGACAATGTTGTCTTCGTTGCGAGGAGAGGAGCCTTTCGCGAGAGAGAGAGCTCAGAGGACAAGGAGACAGTGGGAGGCAAATTGACCTTGAAGAACTTCAAGAGTCAAGCGATGAAGGAGGCAAATTGACCTTGGGGGTATGCCTTAGAGACTGTTGCCCATATCCTTAATCTAGTCCCTACCAAAAAGATTGCCAAAACACCTCACGAGATGTGGACTGGGAAGGCTCCCACATTGGACCACATAGAGGTTTGGGGTTGTGAGGCTTTCATGAGATGCGATACTCATGACAAGCTCGAACCTCGGAGTGAGCGGTGTATTTTCATCGGCTACCCACATAAATCTTTTGGTTATCTCTTCTACAGACCAAGTGACAATGTTGTCTTCGTTGCGAGGAGAGGAGCCTTTCGCGAGAGAGAGAGCTCAGAGGACAAGGAGACAGTGGGAGGCAAATTGACCTTGAAGAACTTCAAGAGTCAAGCGATGAAGGAACCTCAAACACTAGCGATCAACCTGAGAAGGAAACTCATGTTGAGCCGATTGACGATTCTGTACCTATGAGGCGTTCCAATAGAGTTAGTGTTCCACCTGAGTTCTATGGTTTCCATATTACTGCAGAAGGTGATACATTTATCAGTGATAGCACACTAGTAAATTTGGATGAAGCTAACAACTTCAAGGAATCCATGGCAGGCCCCGAGTCTGCTAAATGGAAAGAGGCTATGAACAGCGAGATTCAGTCCATGTATGACAATCAAGTTTGGAACTTGGTTGACAATGTACCGGTTTGTAAGACAGTCGTATGCAAATGGATCTTCAAGAAGAAGACCGACATGGATGGGAAAGCACACACTTATAAGGCGCGACTGGATGCAAAGGGCTTTACCTAAACTCTGGGAGTTGATTATGATGAGACCTTCTCACCAGTAGCAAAGATTAAGTCTATTAGGGTTATGCTAGCCATTGTTGCATTTCATGATTATGAAATATGGAAAATGGATGTCAAAACCGCTTTCCTTAATGGAAAGTTGGCTGAGGATGTTTACATGAGTCAGCTAGAGGGTTTTGTTGATGCAAAGTACCCTAATAGAGTGTGTAAGCATGAGATATCCATTTATGGATTGAAACAAGTATCTTGCAGATGGAATCTTTGTTTCGATGAGAAAGTCAAAGAGTTTGGCTTTTCGAGAAGCAGGGATGAGTCCTATGTATATGTCAAAGCTAGTGGGAGCATAGTTAGCTTTCTGGTATTGTATGTGGATGACATACTACTCATAGGAAATGACATCCCAACCTTACAGGAGGTTAAGTCCTGGCTTGGGAAGTGCTTCGCTATGAAGGACCTTCGAGAAGTTGCCTATATTCTTGGGATAAGGATATTGAGAGACATGAGTAAGAGACTAATTGGACTTAGTCAAAGTACCTATTTGGATAAGGTGTTGAAAAGATTTAGCATGCGGGATTCCAAGAAAGGTGACTTAACGATCTAGAGCAATGCCAAACTGAGTAAAACTCAGAGTCTGAGTACAGAGGCTGAGATAGCTGAATGAGTCGAATACCATATGCTTCCGCAGTTGGCTCGATCAGATATGCTATGACTTATACTCTCCCTGATGTGGCATTTGCTTTGAGCATGGTCAGCAGATATCAAGGGAATCCTGGCAAGGCTCACTGGACTACGGTAAAGAACATTCTCAAGTACCTGCGTAGGACTAAGGACTGGGTTCTTACCCTTGGTGGGAGTGATGACTTGAGAGTGGTGGGGTATAGTGATGCCAGCTTTCAGACTGACAGGGATAATTTCCGCTCTCAGTCGGGCTGGGTCTTTACCATGAATGGAGGAGCAATAACTTGCAAAAGCTCCATGCAGGAGATAGTAGTTGATTCAACATTCAAATCAGAGTACATAGCAGCAAGCGAGGCGGAGAAGGAGGCAATATGGCTGAAGAACTTCATTGGAGATCTCGGAGTTGTACCAGCTATAAAGGAGCCTATGGAGATTTTCTATGACAGCGAGAGTGCAGTTGCCTTAGCCAAGGAACCAAGGGATCATGGCAGATCCAGGCACATCGACAGAAAATACCACTTCATTAGACATCGAATAGAAGAAGGACTCCTCATGGCAAAGAGGGTATCATCAGATGAGAATCCAGCAGATCCCCTCACGAAGGGTCTGAGTAGGGTTAAGCATTTACAGCATGCGAGGCGCATCGGGATGAAGGATGATATTAGTTTTAATGATTAAATATCTTTCGAAACTTGTAATAGTTGAAATGTAATTGACATTTGATGCTTAAATAAAAGGTGATTTTTATTTACTAGTATGGTATTGTCTTCTGTCAATCATTTACTATTGTTTCATTTTGCATGTTTTGACTTCCAGAATAATTATATTATTCAAACTATCCACAGTCGATCATACATTGGAAGTAGGTATTGAATCAAGACTGTCATGAATTTGGCTTGTAGATATGTCTGAATTATATTAGACATAGCAATGGTTGCTGCAACATTCATGAGTGCTCATAAGGTCTAAGTATTGGATCCAACCCGCGCTCACTTGTATCACTTCATGGAATTTATCTCGGGTGATCGTGAGACGATAATATCATATAAGTCTTAAAACCAAGAGATATGAGTTGTTGACTATGAGTTGGTTGTTCATTGATAGTACGTAACCGTTTCAGTAACTTGATGTTATAAAACGTGTTGTTGTGTACAATTTGATGAGTAGTTAGTACAAGCATATGAGTCGAAGTTTATCTGTTCCTTTTAATCCTTGGAGGATTAAAAGCGATATCTTGGGCCCCTCAATGATTTTTTTTGACCTATGTATCGGGCCCGGACAGAACTAAATTGATGTGTTCGATTAAGTTCTATGTCAAACAAATCGGAAATCGGGAAACAAACTGATGGACAATAAGTATGACGTTGTTCCATGTATTTGTCCGGCTGATATCTTAAGAATAGGGGATTATATGACCACTTATCTAAAATGGAGTGTCTCATTTCGACAGAGGCTTTTAAGAGCTACGATTGCTAGTCGGTGTTTTAGGTCGTACTTGCAGTTATAGTTAATAGACTTATCCAAGTGGGAGACTGTTGGTTTTAGTGTCTAAGCCCATAACTATAATGGGTATGTACTTGACCCGATAGTAGCATGGTTCATTTGGGTTGCATGGCACCGGAACAATTTGTAAGGATGGACTTATGAGGAAAGGATATTTATGATTTATTAATATATTATAAGTTCTCATATATTAATATGAAATCATATTATTTAATTAGTATTGATCAAGAATTAATTTGGAATTAATTTTGTGATCAAAAGAGACTAATTAAATATATGGAGATTGATTGTGTAAATCATTCATTCTTATAAAGTGGGCTTATGATCCATAGTTCCTTTATGTTGGGCTAAACCCATGTGGTGACCCATGGATACTCCATTGAGGTTAAAACCCATGGAGACTAAGGAATGTGGAAAGTCATGCACATTAGGGTTTACATGGTGTAACCCTAGTTGTGTCACACTATATAAGGAACCTCATGGCTACCAAAATCGATACCTAAGTGAGCTTAGATGAGTGCTAGCCAATTTTTGTGAAGCAAGGAACCCTCTCTAAAGTCCTCCATTGTTGGTGGTGTTGTGTGAAGCATTTGAGGCATCACACTTGGGGTCCTAGGCTCTTAAAGGTCCAAGGAATCAAGCTACAAGAAAAGGTATGTCATTCAACAAGATTTTTGTATTGTATATACTCCATAATATGCTAGTTAGGATGATGCCTTGGAAAATTGACTGTTTGCATGTATAATAAAGAAAACATAGATCCAAGGTATCTAGGGTTACATGTACACCATAGGAGTGTTAGAATGCTCAAAACCCTTCAGGAGGCTGGAATGGGGTGGGGAAATAGGACTTAATGTTCAATGTATAGGGTCCAAACCCTCAAGATTAGGGTTTTCGTCCAGACTGTGTACGAGCAGCGTATGCATTGTATGCCCAGTATACTCCCAAAACGATGTTGTTCCTCTTTAATGCTCCAACGCCCAACGTACCATGCTGTACGCCTAGCATACGCGAGTCCGCCCCAAAATTACAGCAATGCCACTATGGGCCATTTTGTACTCTTTGTCACACTTAGGGACCAAAATGCAATATTTAATCATACAAAGGATTATGATTGAAAATACATCAACATCGGGATGTTACAATGCCTTATCCTAGACACTACAGTTTAAACGCTGCCCTCTTAGTAGATTGATCATCCTTCACAGTCAATATCAAATCAGTATACCCAATTACAACACCAATCATATCTATAAAACTATACACCATATATCTCATAAATCCTCGGACATACATTTAGAGATGCACACAAAAACCGGTTTCACTATTCAAAACCGGATCCAATCCGAAACCGGATTGGGTCAAAACCGGTTTTGACCAAACCGGATCGGATCGGATTTAAAACCGAATTTTCAATCGGATCCTAATCCTATATCCCAAATCGGATTTGATATCGGATAGTAAACCGGATTCGCTAAAAACCGGATCCAAATCCGCCCCAAAATCTGATTAAAACCCACTAAAATCGGTTTAAACTGGTTTCAAATCGGATTAGAATCGGATTTGGATTTTGGTTGGAACCGGATCGGATTTTGACCAGATTCGGATTGGATTTTGACCGGATCGGATTTTTGATGACGTAAGAGAAACCAGATCGGATCCGGATCGGATCGGATCGGATTCGGGTTTTGTGCATCTTTAATCAAAATGACAAGAGGAAGTGTGTCATCGATAACAATCGCTACTTACCTATTGCAGACTTCTCCTAACATCACCAAAATTGATGTCTTGAAACTTTGTAAAACCAAACGAACTCAAAGTATATGGGAAGCTAGCTACCATATCCTTCACGGACGTGTTTTTTGTGAAAATTTAGTTTAAGCATGTTGTTTGCCATTTTTCAAACGACAAGATTATCATCGATAAAGAAATTCGAAAAAATATATGTATTCTCCTCCTTCAACAATCCATCAAACTTCCGAATAAGATTTTTTTATAGTAGCTAAGATATAGCTTCCCTAACATTATCATATAAACAGACGAACGATAAAAAACTATATAGCAAAACTTTGCTATAACATGTTGATACATTCTCGTCCATTAAAATTAAATACATGTTGTTCAATTCAGATGACCTTAAATAAAATGACATTGTTAATCCATCAAAGTTACTGTCACAGTTCCAACAATTATATCTACAATTGAGAAACTACATGCCTCATTTATATCTACAACTGAGAAACTACATGCCTCATTTATATGGACAACAAACAACACAGGTTACATAGGAAAATAATAAGGAAGCAATTGAACAACTCAACCAACAACAATTCCGCTTGTAGACACAATGAATTCGACAACATGTGAACAACTAAAAACGCCAACCAAAAGATCAAACACTGCCATTTAACAACCAAATATAACCCGTAACCGTAGCCAACCGAAGAGCCGACCCCAATTGAACACCACATTAGAAAACAAAGGCATCACATAGGCTATTATTCCCATTCAAACTCAATTAGGCATGCCAGATGGCCTAGAAATCCTCTCATTGCGACATATAAGTATAAGTACTCTTAAGTTATACTATATGATACATATAACAAATTATCAAAAATCAAAGAAATTGATCATCCAATCGTTACAAATTCAAACAACACTAACACAGCATTAGCTCATACAACAATCTTTTATTACAATTTACAACTTGTTATCATAATATCATCGCCCAAGAGGCCAAGATACACATCTAAATACCCATGGATGGTTTAACCTAAAATTCAAGCAACATAACTTCGAGAAAGCAAACCAATCCTAGAACCGCTATTACAAGCCCAATTTTTAAGATTTTGCAATATTTTTAGAATGCTTGTCAGATTGATGAAAGCTGCTATAAAAAACAGCAAAAAAGACACCATCAACGATAATACATTCATTCACATACTAACATCGTCATCATGCCTAAAATGTCTTGTCCATTTTCTTTCTCAACTTACAACCAAAACTTAAACATTACAAAATGAAGTAAAATGACAAAAAAAAGACTATATACATCTTCAACTAGTCCCTTCGAAGGGTAGTTTCATCAACCTCAGCATCTCCAAGCCGAAACCGAAACGATCTCCCGACGTTGCCAACAAAGAACGAGCTCCGAGTGCCGCTTCTCAATGTGAAATCCCGAAAACGCCCTTTTGATCACATACATCGCTTGATTTTCGGTAAAATTACTAAAACTTATCGGTAAAAATCCAACCGATAAAAATTGCCCCCGCCAATTCTGAGTCTTTTCCGGGAAAGAATAACGACGCGTTACAATTTTTTCGATGCTCGGTTGGATCATGAATAGTTCGATCTTTTGTAACGTGTCTAGATTCATATTGACTGCATCAAGAGACTCAATTAGGTTTGAAAACGATTGAAGGGCGTAGATTAGATGGTTTGGAAAGGGTAAATCCGTCCTTTCACACCCTCGATCGACAGAAACAACGATTTTTGGAGAAAGATTTTTTACAAAACCAAGAACTAACGGAAACGGGATTTGGGAACTTGGAGAAAGATTCACGGCGATTGCTTCTTTATCAGATATACGAAAAGGTAAAAAAAGAACATCAAGGTTGACTATTTCAAATTCAAAATCGATGTTGATTTCTTTAGCGAAATTGACCAAATTGTCCCTGGTTAAGCTGAGTTCAAAATGATCATTCATGGGTGATGTGAAAGCGGTGATTTTTAACGAGGGGACAAGATTGTTATTGGGTTTGAGCGCGAGTTCTTGCATGAATGATGCACATTGATCACCATACCCAATATCGAAATCGACGATATGTATCTGATTGAATCCGTCTAGGGCTTCGAGAATTGATTGGTTGCACGTGAAATTGGTGAATTGAACGAATGGGGAAATTTCCGAGAATGCTTTGTAAGCACCAATTTTGAGAATGAAACTAAATGGTGACGAAATTGGGTTCATATTGTTGATGATTGAATGGAGTAGTAATTGAAGAGCTTCCTTGAAATAAAAGGCAGCCCGTTCGAAAGGCTTACCGATTGGAGAAAGCTGATGATTGAGCCGCGCCAATATCGATTGAGCGAGTATTGGATTGTTCCCGGATTGGATCATGTCTGCCGCTTTGAAAAGCTGATCGATGATCCCTTGATGATGATGGTTCTCTGGTTCATCAATGGCGAATATTTTCTTGATTGACGAAGGTTTATGTTGAAGGAATTGAAGAGGGTTTGGTGTTGTGAAGTTCGACAGTGTGCTTCCTGGGTTGTACCTTTTGGGTTGTGATGGGATTAGGGTTTGATGTGCTAATGGTAGAAAAGGAGTTGAATTTTGATGGGATTGAGATGGGTTGATTAAAATTTGAGGTTTTACATCCAATGAGGGTATTTGGGACGGGGTTAATTGCGAAAAAAATGCGAATTGAGGGCCTGAAAGCTTCTTATGAAGGTGGTGGTCGGCGAACATGGCGGGTGCCGCCGGTGGCGGCGTTTGAGGGTTTGCAGATAATTCAATTTTCTCATGAGCGAATTTTTGAAACTGGTGGAAATTACCAACTTGACCAATTGGGTTGTTCAAATCAAACCCTCTATAAGCTTGATCAACAACACCAAACTCGCCGGTGACGGTGAGTTCACCATCCGCCGTACCACCATCACCGTTTAGCATTTTGTTTAGACCCATTGATGGTTCTTCAACATCATCCATGATCCACCGGAGAATAGACTGTTCTTGGCCGGATTCCGACAGCACGCTCTCCCAATCCTCCATTTCACCACATTTTACGCCGTTGATATCCAGAGACTGTTCCGATAACAGGTGGTGGTTCTCAAAAACTCCCACATTTGAGCTGCTAGTTTCTTGATTTTCCGGCGGCGACCATTTTATACATGGATTCCCGGAAACCGCCGCCAATTCACCACCGCCGCCGCCACCCAGGGAAGAAGACAGCGTTGAAGTAGAAGTTGGAGGGCTTGGACTACTGTTTACTTTTTCCAGCACAGATTTCAGTTGCTCGATGTACTTCCTTTTCTTGTTCACCAAATCCTGAAAATTTTCTACTTGATTAACACACGGTAGAACAACCACCTCCGCCGAAGCCACCTCCGCCACCCGCTGCAACACCACCACCCGCTTCCTCTCAAATTTAAAGGGTAAGGGTATCCCCTCCACCCAAAATGAAACCACCCACCGCTTACCGACGGCCGGCACTATAAACTACCGTCTACCGGATATTCAAGAACATGTAACTCCCATTTGAAATTTATGAAAATTAAAAAAAAAAAAAACAGATTTTGGAAACGAAAGTTAAAATATCGATAAATTTATGCGAAAACGAAAAACCCTTTTCAGCAAATCAAATAAGAAAACAAGTCGTTGATTTCCTTTTGAGAATTTTTGTTCTTGTGGTTTGGTTTCTCTCTGTGATTGTAAATTGTGTTCCTTCTATTTTCTGCAATGGATGCGTGCAACATAAATAAGTGGTAAAAGTTACCCTTCGACACTCGGGCCCCTCTCTTGCTTCGTTTATTTTTTACTAAAATTACAAAATGGTCCTCGGACTATAGATCAATACTCGTTTTTTAGTATCTCTACTTCTAGTTTTATATCACAAGAGTCCCTTTAAAAATTACTTTGGAATGTGTCATCCATCCACCGATGTTGTATTTTTATATACCAACTAGATTATGGCCTGCGTTAAACACGGGGAACATATAAATAAAATACAAATTTATATAGATATTACAGAGTAATTATAAAAAAAAGCAGGGTTATTGGTATTATTGAAATATGTAAAAATTACACTAAAATAGGTAATATATATATATATATATATATATATATATATATATATATATATATATATATATATATATATATATAGTGATGAAGGACCTATTTATAGACAATATTTTTTTGTTTTATTAGTTCAATGACCTTGCTTGTCACATATAAGTGTCTTCAAACATTTTTTACTTGTGACACGGAAGACAACTATATACAACCAACCATGCGTGAAAATGGATCTACACAAGTATAATCCAACATTTGACAATGTACTTTCAAAATATATTGTTATTTTATAGCTATATTGCGAAATATAACTGTTTATTTCAAAAAAATAGCAACTTATTTATGTTATTTCAAAATGAACCACATAAAAACCCCCCACAAAGAAACTATAACCAATAAATCTGCAACGAAGCTAATCATCCCCCTCCACTTCATCTCTAATATCAGGGCTTTTTTTCCTTAATCTGAGTTGTTGTCACAATCATCGACAATGTTAAGATTCATTGATGGCTTCTTTTTTATTTTAGGGATAACTATGAGAGAAATCATTTATCAGGTCCATCATTTATGTTTATATCTTCGTTTTATTTTTGTTGATTTTGATATGCCTTCTTCGGTTTACCACCATCTTTTTTTTCAGACTCCTTTTTTTATGAAATAACATTTTTTTTATAAAATTCGTTCTACGATTTTTAGTATGTGCAGGTAGGGGTGTTCAAAAATATCCGTATCCAAAATTCCGATCCGAAATTCCGAAATTCCGAATCCGAATTATCCGAAAAATCGGATATCCGAAATTTCGGATATCCGAAATTTCGGATATCCAATTTTTCGGAATCGGAATTGGATAATGTTTTTCAGATTTTTCGGATAATTCGGATATCCGATATCCGAAAATTTTGGTTTTATTTTATACATTATTTGTTATTTTAGTCGCATATGTCTTATGATATGAATTTTAGTAACTAAAACATATTGATAACACCCTTAATTAAATACCTATATTACTTCATATGCCTTTCTAATTTAAAAATATGTATTTTTAACTTAAAAACTTCATATGTTTTTCAAATTTTAACAAAATTTCAATTTTTCGGATATCCGATTTGGTATCCGATTCCGTATCCGAAATTTCGGATATCCGAAATTTCGGATACGGAATCGGATACCAAAAATCAACTATCCGAAATTTCGGATATCCGAATTTTCGGATATCCGGTTATGAACACCCTTATGTGCAGGTACGTTGATTTTTTTGAAGTTGTGACAACTCGAAATTTATTCCGTCATTCTTAACCCCTCCTTCCGTTAATAAGTCTCGTTTTATTAAACTGTCCGTTAACCTTTTTGATTGGTTTAACATGGAGTTTACGGCCCATGGGCTTATTAACGGACAGTTTAATAAAACGAGGCTTATTAACAGAAGGAGGGGTTAAAAATGACGGAATAAATTTTGGGTTTTCACAACTTCAAAAAAATCAACGTACCTACACATACTAAAAACCGTAGAACGAATTTTACAAAAAAAATGTTATTTCATAAAAAAAGGAGTCTGAAAAAAAGATGGTGGTAAACCGAAGAAGGCATATCAAAATCAACAAAAAAGAAATGAAGATATAAACATAAATGATGGACATGATAAATGATTTATCTCATAGTTATCCATAAAATAAAAAAGAAGCCATCAATGAATCTTAACATTGTCGATGATAGTGACAACAACTCAGATTAAGGAAAAAAAGCCTTGATATTATAGATGAAGTGGAGGGGGATGATTAGCTTCATTGCAGATTTATTGGTTATAGTTTCTTTGTGTGGGGTTTTTATGTGGTTCATTTTGAAGGAATATAAATAAGTTGCTATTTTTTGAAATAAACAGTTATATTTCGCAATACAGCTATAAAATAACAATATATTTTGAAAGTACATTGTCAAATGTTTGATTATACTTGTGTAGACTCATTTTCACGCATGGTTGGTTGTATATAGTTGTCTTCCGTGTCACAAGTAAAAAATGTTTGAAGACACTTATATGTGACAAGCAAAGTCATTGAACTAATAAAACAAAAAAATATTGTCTATAAGTAGGGTCTTCATCACTATATATATATATATATATATATATATATATATATATATATATATATATATATATATATATATATATATATATATATATATATATATATATATATATATATACTTATTTTAGTGTAATTTCTACATATTTCAATAATACCAATAACCCCGCTTTTTTATAATTATTCTATAATATCTATATAAATTTGTATTTTATTTATGTGTTCTCCGTGTTTAACGCTGGTGATAAACTAGTATTTTAGAAAGAAAAAATTAAAATTGATTTATTTTTGGTGGCCAAGACCACGGGAGCAACCTAGCTAACCAAAGTTGGTGCCCACTTTCCATATCAATTATTTTTGACATGTGTTCATCTTTGAAGTGGTTATTTAATATATTTTTTTAGATAAAACATATTATTTTTAAACAAACAAATATTATCTTAATAAAAAATATATAAAAGAAAATTAATAAAATATGTAGCCATTTAAACGTATTTCATATCCCATTTTAATTCTTTATATCTAAATCCTTATTATTTAATTTTATATTTAAATTAATTATTTATTTGTTTTGAAATAAAATATTTAGATTTAATATTTCTATTAGTTTTTGGTAAAATAAAAACAAACGTACATTATATTTATTAAATAAAAAATAGGTTTGGGTTAAGTTGTCTTGATAATGAATATCAATAGTTGGATTGGATTGGGTTGCATAAATAGAATAAAGATAAATTAGTTTTTTATAGAAAAATTGGGTTGGATTGTTGTTAATGAGTATAGCCGTAACAACCAAATTGAAATCATTTTTTATTAAATAAATATAAGTTATATTTTTTATTCAAATAAAACTTATTAATATCTTCATTCACAATCCAATACAATGTAATAATTCATTAAAAAATTAATTTCTCTTTTTTCCACTTACACAACCCAACCAAATATAAACTTTCACTCATATTAACAAGTAAAGCCTAATGGAAATCATTTTTTTATTAAATAAATATAACTTATATTCCTTTTATATTAAAAAAAACCTTATTATTATCATCATTCACAACCAAATCCGTTATCTCCTTGACTACACTTCCTCGGCTTTGTTACCCAGACATTCATCATGAGCAACATAACTATTCATTAAAAACTAATTTTTGTTCCCTCCACTTACACTCAACCAAATCCAAACTTTCACTCGTATTAACAACCAAACGGAAATCATTTTTTTATTAAATAAATATAACTTATATTTCTTTTTTATTCAAATAAAACTTATTAATATTCTCATTCACAATCCAACCCAACGTAACAATTCATTAAAAACTAATTTCTCTTTCATTCACTTACACAACCCAACCAAATCCAAGTTTTCACTCGTATTAACAACCAAAAGGAAATTATTTTTTTATTAAATAAATATAACTAATCCTCCATAACATCATTCAGTACCGCAAAATGCTAAAAATCTAACTAAGTCTCCAGCAGCTGCGGAGCAAGGGATAAAGGAACAACAGGATTACAACATTGCACAGGATCAATCAGAATGTGGGAGTGCAGAGTCTTTAAGAGATAAGGGGTGCGTGAGCATAATGCTTAATACTAAGGACTTATATTTACTTTTTATTCAAATAAACTTTACTGTTATCCTCATTCACAACCCAACTCAACCTAATTATTTGTTAAATAACTAATTTCTTTTCCTTCGTTTACATAACCCAACCAAATCCAAAATTTCACTCCTATTAACAACCATATGAAAATCATTTTTTATTAATTAAATATAACTTATATTTCTTTTTTATTCAAATAAAACTTATTAAAAGTATTATTATTTTTAGAAACATATAATTTATTTATTTAAGATATAAAAGTATTAAAAAGTAAAAATAAAAATATATAACATTTATCAAACATTCTTAATAAAAATGATCAATCAAATTACAAATATAACATGATAAATAAACATATTTGGAAGGTAGATAATACTATTATTAGTTACTTCCAAATTTTCTCCATATATATTCAGGTAAATCATTTTTTAGAACGATATTGGGTGTGTTTAAAATCCCTTTTTTCTACAAACGGGTCAAGTAAAATAATATCATTCATAGAGTGGTATCATAGTATCATAGTTTCATAGTACTGTTTGCTAGTTCTATAGGGTGCAGAGATGCATCATGGTGATAGAGACTCATGCATCATCTCTGTTTTCACACTTTGCAACACGGTAGTATTATATACCATAAATCCTAGTATTCGAAATAATAAATTCTAAGAGTTATTTAAAATGTTTTATTACATAGTTATGTTGAACTTCTTGTCCATAAGAATGGTTATAAACTAATTTATAAACTACATATAAATTAATTTTTTGATTTTAACAAAACTAAATTCATAATAATCCAATTTAATTTTTTTTTTTGCCAAACATAACCTTAACAATTGGTTTGTTCTATTTGGCTTTTATATTTAATAACCATTTATTTTATAAGATAGTAATATTTATGTATTAGTTTTTCTATCTTTTCTTTTATTAAATGTTCAGTTCGATTAAACCCTAACTAAACGATCAGACTAACAAGAATTAAAAATTGAACATTCATTAAGCTCAAAACAGAAACACATAATAAAAACCAAATTTAATAACTGATCATTTGAAAAAATATTAGTCTAATACAAAACTGAAAACTAAGATTTTAAACTAATTGATTAATCTTGCTAAATTAAATGTATGAGATGATTCATAACCTTCAGATCTTTAGAAGGTGATTAAAAATATTAAAAAAAAAATGACTTCCGGAGGGTTTTTCATTATGTGGAATCATCTCTACTTCAACTGAGATAGCATCTGGTATTTATATAGCAGTCTAGGCAACAAACAAGAGTTTTGGCAAAAAGCACAACCTGTGCTTGTGGGGCACAGCCCGTGCTAGGTCATCGCAACATGAAAATCCAAAAGAAATCAGGAAAAAAAAAGTTGGGGAAGCATAACCCGTGCTTCGGAAGCACGATCCGTGCTTGGGCTTTGCATGTTAAAATACCCAAAATAATGGCACATGGAGGTAGGCACGGCCCCTGTGTCACACCCCCAAACCAAGGATGGCGGAAACGTCCAGGGGTGGAGGACTTCATGTACAGTATCACAACAACGTGTATAATAGTGCTCAAAGTAAATACAACCATCATAAATATAATTGAAAAAGTTACATCAAAGTATATGTTTACATGTTTCAAAATCAATTACAATATGATGACAAAAATAAATTGTTGACGGTTTAACGTCCCATCCTCAAAGCGCTGAAGTTTTCCTGTTTCACTGATTTCCTGAGAATACAAGTAGTTTTGAAAAAGAGTGTCAACAATTAAGTTTGTGAGTTCATAAGAGTTTTGTTTGGAGTAGAAACCGTTTTCCTTCTTAAAATCAATGAAGTTTGATTTCCAGAAAATCCAATATTTTCTTAGTTAAGTGTAAACAGAATAATCCTAAATGATACGTTGATGTATTCTAGATTTACCCGTAGATTTCCCCTATAATTGTCCAGCCTATATAAGTTATATAAGATTTAGGTTAGATAAAACGTCGAATGTAATGGGTCCGCCCTAGGTCCACAACCAAACGAGGAACAGGAGATGAGGCGGGCACCACCAATTCTAAGCCAATCCAGACTAAATTCTTGTATGACTCAAGCATATACGCTCAATGATTATAGTTGAAGTCTAACAATGTGAACCTTTAATGTGAATATAACCTATACATATCATAGTTCACCGGGGAGTAATAGAGATTAGTGAACCTGAACTATGCATATGAATAGCTTATCAAAAGTGATGGTGAATATAACCTATATGATGTGTTAATGTATCCTAGATTGACCCGTAGATTTCCTCTATAATCATCCAGCGTATATAAGTTATAGAAGATTTAAGTTAGATAAAACGTCGAATGTAGTGGGTCTGCCCTAGGTCCACAACCCAACGAGGAACAGGAGATGAGGCGGGCACCACCAATTCTAAGCCAATCCAGACTAAATTCTTGTATGACTCAAGCATATACGCTCAATGATTATAGTTGAAGTCTAACAATGTGAACCTTTAATGTGAATATAACCTATACATATCATAGTTCACCGGGGAGTAATAGAGATTAGTGAACCTGAACTATGCATATGAATAGCTTATCAAAAGTGATGGTGATGGTGAGTGTAACCTATACAATGTGTTAATGTGAATATAACATATACATATCATAGTTCACCGGGGAATAATAGAGATTAGTGAACCTGAACTATGCATATGAATAGCTTATCGAAAGTGATGTGAATATAACCTATATGATGTGTTAATGTGAATATAACCTATACATATCATAGTTCACCGGGGAATAATAGAGATTAGTGAACCTGAACTATGCATATGAATAGCTTATCGAAAGTGATGGTGAATTCCTTTCTTGTAATTAAGTTCCTAGAGTAGATGAAACATAAACTATACCTATTATAGTTTATCGATTGATTTCGTGGGAAATGAGCATAGGCCTTACTTGTCATAATTTATCAATGTTTATATTTTAATGGATATAGCCTCGTAATATCGTATATATATATATATATATATATATATATATATATATATATATATATTTGTCATACTTGTGAAGGTGTAAATCCACTTGTTTTCTGATGTATGTCTATGTAAGAATACAAAATTTGTGATATATTGCAACTACACATAATCACATAACAATGTATACCTTGCTCAACATGTTACAAGGTGAAATGAAATTTATTGTGTTTTTCTGTTAATAACATTTTCTGTAACTGTTATTGGAAAAATTGTAGAAAAATCATAAAATGTCCAAATCAGGTTCTGTAACTTCTGAGAGTTTGGAAAATGAGTCTAGTTTGTTCATAATTTTTATTGTAATTTTTAATGATCTCTAACTTGGGTGAAAAAGTCCATAATCACAGACTGGTCCGGATTGATGTTTGAAATGATAGGCGGTTTTGTAAAAATCACCATAAATTGTAGAAAAATCGTATGGAGATGTGCAAGTAGTCATTTTAAAGCTAAGAAGTGGAACTACATGCACCTAAAACAGTTTTGAAAACAAAAATATTTAAGATGTCCAAAACAGTCCGTGGATGGAGTGAAACTTTTCTGATGAAAGCTGTTAGAAGAATGTAGTTATGTTCTAAGCATTTTAACTTGTATTCCCCCCCTAAAAACTTGAGAAAACGTGAAAATGTAGGGGTATGAACTCACCTTGTGTGATTTCAGTAGATAAGTGATGAAGAAGAGAAGTGTTCAACCCAAGAACACTAGAAGAACCGTTTGAAGATTCGAAGCTCTAACACAAATATAATGGAGTTTGTGTAAGATATCCATGATTTGAGTGGAAATAATAGAGGTAATCATAAAGGAAATGGATTATGCTTACCAAAGGTGGAGGAAACTCTCAAGATCAGCCATTGAATCTTGGATTTCTAGAGAGAGAAAGTGAGAGAGAAAGGAGTTTGATCTTCTTGTGAAATGAGAACAAATGAAAGAAAAATGAGGAGAGAGGATGATTATCCAGCCCTCAAAGCATGGAGGTGGCTTGTGAGGGAGGTAAAAAGTACAAGGTATGGTGGGGAGGAGTGTGGGTTGTCATGGAGTGGGTGAGGGGGTTGCTTGCGTCATAACTAAGGTAAGGTCAACACTTCTTCTTTTTGTACTTTACCAACTCCTTTTTAAATAAGATTTTACCCTTAAAATGTGATTAAATCATTAATTTAGGGGTCTTATAATTAAAAATAAAGTTTTGGGTGAAAATCCCATGTTAAAATAATCAGGAATGGGTTTAAAATGCAAAAATATGTAAAAATAGGCGAAATCCGAGCTGCCCAGCGAGACCCTTCGGATCTCGGCCGAGGCTCGGTTCTCTGGGCGAAGGTTCGGACGCGGGTGGCTGAGGCGGGGAGGCGAAAGGCGAACAAGCTCGGTCCGAAGCGATGCAGTCCGAAGCGAAGGCGAGAAGCGGAAGGTAGAGGTTCGGTCCGAGGCAGGCTAGAACCGAAGGTACTGTTGTGAACAGTAATGAACAGTACTTTCGGTTCGGACCCTTCTTCCTTGCATGGTTCGGTTCGGACCTTTCCTCCTTGCATGGTTCGGTTCGGATGAACAGTACTTTCGGTTCAGCTTATGAACAGTACTTTCGGTTCGGACCCTCATGAATAGTGCTTTCGGTTCGGTTCATGAATAGTACTTTCGGTTCAGAGGGTTCGTTTCCTTAAGTCCGTTATTCGCGTAGACTTCCGTTCTTGGGCTATTTTCGCCAAATTCGAGGGTCGGGATGCCCCGAGTGATTATAGAAAGTTGGGAGAGATTTCGAGAGAGATTTGAGAGAGATTCCTCGTTCTCAGAGAGATTTGGGAGAGATTCGCGTACTTGGAGAGATTTCGCATACGAAGAGATACGTGAGAGAGATTTCACATACTTAGAGAGATTTGGGAAAGATTTGACATACATGGAGAGATTTGGGAGAGATTTGACATACTTGGAGAGATTTCACATACAAAGAGATATGTGAGAGAGATTTCACATACTTAGAGAGATTTGGGAGAGATTCGACGTACTTGGAGAGATTTCGCATACGAAGAGATACGTGAGAGAGATTTCACATACTTAGAGAGATTTGGGAGAGATTTGACATACTTGGAGAGATTTGGGAGAGATTTGGCATACTTGGAGAGATTTCGCATACAAAGAGATATGTGAGAGAGATTTCACATACTTAGAGATATGTGGGAGAGGTTTCACTGGTGACCTTTTTGAGTGTCCAACCACGCACTGCAAGGTCCTTAAACCCAGTTAAGCCTTGATTAGGGATCTTGCATACTCCCGATGAGTATGTAACATTGTCGTATCGGTTTGGCTTGCTACGTACCATCGTTTCAGGTTAAGGAGATTTAGGTGAACGCACTTTTCAATTTATGATCTCTCATTAGAATAGAGAGTTGTTTAGAAGTTACTTAACGTAAACTCTAGTACTCACGGCAAATTGGGTTGACCGGTTTGACTTGTTGTCTTTTGTTGACTTTGACTTGACCGAAAATTGACGGTTGTCACATCATCCCCCTGTTAGAGGGAATTTCGTCCCGAAATTCGAATTTAGGCAAGGAGTTTGAAAATGACTAAGGTCGACTCTACATTATTTTGATTCTGACTAAGAGACGAGTTATCATACATGAAAACTTAGCTTATACACATTATGATATAACCAATACTGGGCGGATAGTAAAATGTGTGATTCTATTTCAGTTTCACATCCCAACGAGGAAAAGAAACTAAGTCAGAATTCTCACATTTTATTATCTACCAGGTATTTGTTATATATAACTGGGGAATGTATAAGCGAGGAAGTCATAACAAATAACTTAGTAAATTTTTTTTTCTTAATGAATTAGAGTTCCTAGTCAGGGCTAACATTGAACCTAGATGTATTTTAACCGCTCTCCTATAAAGTAGAAGTATGTTCTCGAAAGTTGACCTACATCCCTATGGTGCAGTCCCATTGCGGAGTCGAAGCAATTCCTAGAATGGTCTTATGACGGCCTTGGAATTTCCTATTGCTTATGCTCCCAGTTTAATCTTTGGCATTACTACTATGCATGCTTAAATCGATGTTAGACTTAATTAAATAAAGAAATTTGGAATTTAAACGTCGGTGTTAGAAACACGTACTAATATTTGCAGGCAGTTCCGGGGTGGTCTCTCCTTCGGTGATCGCAAGTACCCTTCCACCACCACTGGCATCCCTTGCTCTTGGGCAGTTCCTTTTAAAGTGGCCTGTTTCTCCACATTTGTAACAGGCTGGGCTTACTCCAGAGCCGGGGAACTGGTTGATGGGTCGTACCGGTGCCTTACAGAAACGGGTAGTGTGCCCTTTTCTATTGCAGTTCATGCAATGCAATTCTCTACAAGCCCCAGTGTGATGGAAGCTACACTTGTTACATTTCGGGAGGTTTCCAGCATATTGCTTTATGGGAGTGGGTGTGGTGAGGGTTGTGGCAGCATGAATCGCGACAATTGGCATGGTTGTCGAAGTGTCACGGCTGGCTCGACGGTCGATCAGTTGTTGTGCCAACTCCTTGGCGCTGTCGAAGGTAGTTGGTCTTGAGGCCAATACACTATCATGAATCTGGGATGATAGCCCCCAAAGGTATCGTTCTATCTTCTTCTCCTCTGGGGTGACCATTGCAGGACAGAGGAGTGCTAGGTCATTGAATCGGGCAGTATAAGCTTCGAGATCCATTCCCGACATTTTGAGGTTCCAGAGTTCCTCTTCTAGTTTTTGCACTTCGCCTCTTGGGCAATACTCTTTTAGCATTAAAGCTTTTAGATCCTCCCAGCTTATAGAGTTAGCCACTGCAGGAGTAAGTGACTTAACTCGGCTATTCCACCAAGTAAGAGCTTTTCTTGTAAAAGTGAATGCCGCATACTTGACTTTGCTCGCTTCAGGACAAACGCAGATTTCAAAGACTGCTTCGGTCCTTTCAAACCATTACATCAGCGCGATGACGCCCCCGCTTCCGTCGAAAGAATCGGGTTTGCCATTTGTGAAGTCTTTGTAAGAACACTCCTTAGTGTGTCCTGTGCTGTCCCCCTGATTCGAGTTAGTATTCCCGAATCCGAATCCGCCGGATCCATTTGTACCCATTTGCGACATTGCTGCCGCCACTGCTGCTGTTACGGCAGCTTGAAACATTATGGGATCAAACTGCGGAGGGGGCGGTGCTGTGCTCCCGGAGGGTCTGGACTTTTTCTTTGGCGGCATAGTCCTGTCATAAGTTGGTAGAGACGTACAAACGATAAGTTTTTAATAATAGAGACAAGTCAGAAGTTATCAAGCCAGACTTGTCTGTATCATGTTCCGTTTTAAAAGTATTTTGTATGTATTTCGCAACAAAGTCCTCGTGAATGAATTTTAGTGGTGGTGACTCAAATGCAACTAGTGATTTGTTTCGCCTAATCCCTTTCTAAAATTACTTGATATATATTAAGAATTTCTTAGAGTTACCATATGTATATTGTTTGTAGTATAGGGTTCGAGGATAATAGGTTTACATCTCATTAACGTAAGGAAGATTTTGGGCAATGCTACGATTCCCTTGAATAGTGTAGTCTCCGGATTCTGAAGGATTCGAATGTCTCCACTTAACAACCTAGGTCGGTCGTGTTCTTCTTTCCAGGTTTCCAAGCACTCTACCTAAGGAGGCGTTGGGCCTTGAATAACCGGACGAGGGTTAGGATTTGGAACAAGGGCTATCAGGGTAGGTTCTCCACCTCAGGGTTGGGGTCAGGGCCATCAGCAAAGCCTTCAGCTTGGTGATCATCCAAAGGGATTTGGTACTCACTCTATGGCTCCTCTCCGAGCCATTCAGTATTGCCGTGGTTAGGGTAGTACGGGTCGTCGTGGAGAAGGAATATGAGAAATAACTAAGTAGACGTACTAATTAGATAATTATAAGGTGATCCTCATCAGGTACTTCAATATATTAATTAGGGTATACTAGTCACATGTATTTGGGACAGGATAGACCTTCGAATAAGCGATCCTAACTCTAAATCCCCAATCCAACGAGAACAGGAAGTAAAGCAAAGATTCACAGATTCTAAGCCTATGACGTCCTGGATACATATAGTTTTATTGTATCCTCTAGGCAGTTATTGACCTATTGATAAAAATCTATTTAGCTCTCAAATAAGTAATTTTAGTAATTCCAAATACCCCTATGGTATTTCATTGTGGTAGCGTTGGTAAGTTTTTAGACTTGTTGCAACTCTTACGACCATTCCTGGGCATATGGTAATCATTTCTGGGTGAGACATAGTTGATCAGGCTATGTCATTCCCAGTCCTGACTATACATCCCCAGGCCTACTCGTATTGTTCAACAATTAATACTTTTGTCCCATCCCATCGTGATACTGTCCCTAGTGTGTGTGTGTACGTGCTCCTACTTTTACTGAAGAATTATTTGTTTCTAAAAGTATAGTTGTTTTGAAAAATTTAAATCAGAGACTTTCGGTCCCAATGTATTTATAGTTTGTATATCTTATGTGGTTCGATATACTGAGTTCACTATAAACAATGCTCTGATACCAATCTGTCACACCCCCAAACCAAGGATGGCGGAAACGTCCAGGGGTGGAGGACTTCATGTACAGTATCACAACAACGTGTATAATAGTGATCAAAGTAAATACAACCATCATAAATATAATTGAAAAAGTTACATCAAAGTATATGTTTACATGTTTCAAAATCAATTACAATATGATGACAAAAATAAATTGTTGACGGTTTAACGTCCCATCCTCAAAGCGCTGAAGTTTTCCTGTTTCACTGATTTCCTGAGAATACAAGTAGTTTTGAAAAAGAGTGTCAACAATTAAGTTGGTGAGTTCATAAGAGTTTTGTTTGGAGTAGAAACCGTTTTCCTTCTTAAAATCAATGAAGTTTGATTTCCAGAAAATCCAATATTTTCTTAGTTAAGTGTAAACAGAATAATCCTAAATGATACGTTGATGTATTCTAGATTTACCCGTAGATTTCCCCTATAATTGTCCAGCCTATATAAGTTATATAAGATTTAGGTTAGATAAAACGTCGAATGTAATGGGTCCGCCCTAGGTCCACAACCAAACGAGAAACAGGAGATGAGGCGGGCACCACCAATTCTAAGCCAATCCAGACTAAATTCTTGTATGACTCAAGCATATACGCTCAATGATTATAGTTGAAGTCTAACAATGTGAACCTTTAATGTGAATATAACCTATACATATCATAGTTCACCGGGGAGTAATAGAGATTAGTGAACCTGAACTATGCATATGAATAGCTTATCAAAAGTGATGGTGAATATAACCTATATGATGTGTTAATGTATCCTAGATTGACCCGTAGATTTCCTCTATAATCATCCAGCGTATATAAGTTATAGAAGATTTAAGTTAGATAAAACGTCGAATGTAGTGGGTCTGCCCTAGGTCCACAACCCAACGAGGAACAGGAGATGAGGCGGGCACCACCAATTCTAAGCCAATCCAGACTAAATTCTTGTATGACTCAAGCATATACGCTCAATGATTATAGTTGAAGTCTAACAATGTGAACCTTTAATGTGAATATAACCTATACATATCATAGTTCACCGGGGAGTAATAGAGATTAGTGAACCTGAACTATGCATATGAATAGCTTATCAAAAGTGATGGTGATGGTGAGTGTAACCTATACAATGTGTTAATGTGAATATAACATATACATATCATAGTTCACCGGGGAATAATAGAGATTAGTGAACCTGAACTATGCATATGAATAGCTTATCGAAAGTGATGTGAATATAACCTATATGATGTGTTAATGTGAATATAACCTATACATATCATAGTTCACCGGGGAATAATAGAGATTAGTGAACCTGAACTATGCATATGAATAGCTTATCGAAAGTGATGGTGAATTCCTTTCTTGTAATTAAGTTCCTAGAGTAGATGAAACATAAACTATACCTATTATAGTTTATCGATTGATTTCGTGGGAAATGAGCATAGGCCTTACTTGTCATAATTTATCAATGTTTATATTTTAATGGATATAGCCTCGTAATATCGTATATATATATATATATATATATATATATATATATATATATATATATATATATATATATATATATATATATATATATATATATATATATATATATATTTGTCATACTTGTGAAGGTGTAAATCCACTTGTTTTCTGATGTATGTCTATGTAAGAATACAAAATTTGTGATATATTGCAACTACACATAATCACATAACAATGTATACCTTGCTCAACATGTTACAAGGTGAAATGAAATTTATTGTGTTTTTCTGTTAATAACATTTTCTGTAACTGTTATTGGAAAAATTGTAGAAAAATCATAAAATGTCCAAATCAGGTTCTGTAACTTCTGAGAGTTTGGAAAATGAGTCTAGTTTGTTCATAATTTTTATTGTAATTTTTAATGATCTCTAACTTGGGTGAAAAAGTCCATAATCACAGACTGGTCCGGATTGATGTTTGAAATGATAGGCGGTTTTGTAAAAATCACCATAAATTGTAGAAAAATCGT
Source organism: Lactuca sativa (assembly GCF_002870075.4). NCBI lineage: Eukaryota > Viridiplantae > Streptophyta > Magnoliopsida > Asterales > Asteraceae > Lactuca > Lactuca sativa. The sequence continues at coordinate 293,234,878 of NC_056625.2, forward strand.
ATGGAGATGTGCAAGTAGTCATTTTAAAGCTAAGAAGTGGAACTACATGCACCTAAAACAGTTTTGAAAACAAAAATATTTAAGATGTCCAAAACAGTCCGTGGATGGAGTGAAACTTTTCTGATGAAAGCTGTTAGAAGAATGTAGTTATGTTCTAAGCATTTTAACTTGTATTCCCCCCCTAAAAACTTGAGAAAACGTGAAAATGTAGGGGTATGAACTCACCTTGTGTGATTTCAGTAGATAAGTGATGAAGAAGAGAAGTGTTCAACCCAAGAACACTAGAAGAACCGTTTGAAGATTCGAAGCTCTAACACAAATATAATGGAGTTTGTGTAAGATATCCATGATTTGAGTGGAAATAATAGAGGTAATCATAAAGGAAATGGATTATGCTTACCAAAGGTGGAGGAAACTCTCAAGATCAGCCATTGAATCTTGGATTTCTAGAGAGAGAAAGTGAGAGAGAAAGGAGTTTGATCTTCTTGTGAAATGAGAACAAATGAAAGAAAAATGAGGAGAGAGGATGATTATCCAGCCCTCAAAGCATGGAGGTGGCTTGTGAGGGAGGTAAAAAGTACAAGGTATGGTGGGGAGGAGTGTGGGTTGTCATGGAGTGGGTGAGGGGGTTGCTTGCGTCATAACTAAGGTAAGGTCAACACTTCTTCTTTTTGTACTTTACCAACTCCTTTTTAAATAAGATTTTACCCTTAAAATGTGATTAAATCATTAATTTAGGGGTCTTATAATTAAAAATAAAGTTTTGGGTGAAAATCCCATGTTAAAATAATCAGGAATGGGTTTAAAATGCAAAAATATGTAAAAATAGGCGAAATCCGAGCTGCCCAGCGAGACCCTTCGGATCTCGGCCGAGGCTCGGTTCTCTGGGCGAAGGTTCGGACGCGGGTGGCTGAGGCGGGGAGGCGAAAGGCGAACAAGCTCGGTCCGAAGCGATGCAGTCCGAAGCGAAGGCGAGAAGCGGAAGGTAGAGGTTCGGTCCGAGGCAGGCTAGAACCGAAGGTACTGTTGTGAACAGTAATGAACAGTACTTTCGGTTCGGACCCTTCTTCCTTGCATGGTTCGGTTCGGACCTTTCCTCCTTGCATGGTTCGGTTCGGATGAACAGTACTTTCGGTTCAGCTTATGAACAGTACTTTCGGTTCGGACCCTCATGAATAGTGCTTTCGGTTCGGTTCATGAATAGTACTTTCGGTTCAGAGGGTTCGTTTCCTTAAGTCCGTTATTCGCGTAGACTTCCGTTCTTGGGCTATTTTCGCCAAATTCGAGGGTCGGGATGCCCCGAGTGATTATAGAAAGTTGGGAGAGATTTCGAGAGAGATTTGAGAGAGATTCCTCGTTCTCAGAGAGATTTGGGAGAGATTCGCGTACTTGGAGAGATTTCGCATACGAAGAGATACGTGAGAGAGATTTCACATACTTAGAGAGATTTGGGAAAGATTTGACATACATGGAGAGATTTGGGAGAGATTTGACATACTTGGAGAGATTTCACATACAAAGAGATATGTGAGAGAGATTTCACATACTTAGAGAGATTTGGGAGAGATTCGACGTACTTGGAGAGATTTCGCATACGAAGAGATACGTGAGAGAGATTTCACATACTTAGAGAGATTTGGGAGAGATTTGACATACTTGGAGAGATTTGGGAGAGATTTGGCATACTTGGAGAGATTTCGCATACAAAGAGATATGTGAGAGAGATTTCACATACTTAGAGATATGTGGGAGAGGTTTCACTGGTGACCTTTTTGAGTGTCCGACCACGCACTGCAAGGTCCTTAAACCCAGTTAAGCCTTGATTAGGGATCTTGCATACTCCCGATGAGTATGTAACATTGTCGTATCGGTTTGGCTTGCTACGTACCATCGTTTCAGGTTAAGGAGATTTAGGTGAACGCACTTTTCAATTTATGATCTCTCATTAGAATAGAGAGTTGTTTAGAAGTTACTTAACGTAAACTCTAGTACTCACGGCAAATTGGGTTGACCGGTTTGACTTGTTGTCTTTTGTTGACTTTGACTTGACCGAAAATTGACGGTTGTCACATCATCCCCCTGTTAGAGGGAATTTCGTCCCGAAATTCGAATTTAGGCAAGGAGTTTGAAAATGACTAAGGTCGACTCTACATTATTTTGATTCTGACTAAGAGACGAGTTATCATACATGAAAACTTAGCTTATACACATTATGATATAACCAATACTGGGCGGATAGTAAAATGTGTGATTCTATTTCAGTTTCACATCCCAACGAGGAAAAGAAACTAAGTCAGAATTCTCACATTTTATTATCTACCAGGTATTTGTTATATATAACTGGGGAATGTATAAGCGAGGAAGTCATAACAAATAACTTAGTAAATTTTTTTTTCTTAATGAATTAGAGTTCCTAGTCAGGGCTAACATTGAACCTAGATGTATTTTAACCGCTCTCCTATAAAGTAGAAGTATGTTCTCGAAAGTTGACCTACATCCCTATGGTGCAGTCCCATTGCGGAGTCGAAGCAATTCCTAGAATGGTCTTATGACGGCCTTGGAATTTCCTATTGCTTATGCTCCCAGTTTAATCTTTGGCATTACTACTATGCATGCTTAAATCGATGTTAGACTTAATTAAATAAAGAAATTTGGAATTTAAACGTCGGTGTTAGAAACACGTACTAATATTTGCAGGCAGTTCCGGGGTGGTCTCTCCTTCGGTGATCGCAAGTACCCTTCCACCACCACTGGCATCCCTTGCTCTTGGGCAGTTCCTTTTAAAGTGGCCTGTTTCTCCACATTTGTAACAGGCTGGGCTTACTCCAGAGCCGGGGAACTGGTTGATGGGTCGTACCGGTGCCTTACAGAAACGGGTAGTGTGCCCTTTTCTATTGCAGTTCATGCAATGCAATTCTCTACAAGCCCCAGTGTGATGGAAGCTACACTTGTTACATTTCGGGAGGTTTCCAGCATATTGCTTTATGGGAGTGGGTGTGGTGAGGGTTGTGGCAGCATGAATCGCGACAATTGGCATGGTTGTCGAAGTGTCACGGCTGGCTCGACGGTCGATCAGTTGTTGTGCCAACTCCTTGGCGCTGTCGAAGGTAGTTGGTCTTGAGGCCAATACACTATCATGAATCTGGGATGATAGCCCCCAAAGGTATCGTTCTATCTTCTTCTCCTCTGGGGTGACCATTGCAGGACAGAGGAGTGCTAGGTCATTGAATCGGGCAGTATAAGCTTCGAGATCCATTCCCGACATTTTGAGGTTCCAGAGTTCCTCTTCTAGTTTTTGCACTTCGCCTCTTGGGCAATACTCTTTTAGCATTAAAGCTTTTAGATCCTCCCAGCTTATAGAGTTAGCCACTGCAGGAGTAAGTGACTTAACTCGGCTATTCCACCAAGTAAGAGCTTTTCTTGTAAAAGTGAATGCCGCATACTTGACTTTGCTCGCTTCAGGACAAACGCAGATTTCAAAGACTGCTTCGGTCCTTTCAAACCATTACATCAGCGCGATGACGCCCCCGCTTCCGTCGAAAGAATCGGGTTTGCCATTTGTGAAGTCTTTGTAAGAACACTCCTTAGTGTGTCCTGTGCTGTCCCCCTGATTCGAGTTAGTATTCCCGAATCCGAATCCGCCGGATCCATTTGTACCCATTTGCGACATTGCTGCCGCCACTGCTGCTGTTACGGCAGCTTGAAACATTATGGGATCAAACTGCGGAGGGGGCGGTGCTGTGCTCCCGGAGGGTCTGGACTTTTTCTTTGGCGGCATAGTCCTGTCATAAGTTGGTAGAGACGTACAAACGATAAGTTTTTAATAATAGAGACAAGTCAGAAGTTATCAAGCCAGACTTGTCTGTATCATGTTCCGTTTTAAAAGTATTTTGTATGTATTTCGCAACAAAGTCCTCGTGAATGAATTTTAGTGGTGGTGACTCAAATGCAACTAGTGATTTGTTTCGCCTAATCCCTTTCTAAAATTACTTGATATATATTAAGAATTTCTTAGAGTTACCATATGTATATTGTTTGTAGTATAGGGTTCGAGGATAATAGGTTTACATCTCATTAACGTAAGGAAGATTTTGGGCAATGCTACGATTCCCTTGAATAGTGTAGTCTCCGGATTCTGAAGGATTCGAATGTCTCCACTTAACAACCTAGGTCGGTCGTGTTCTTCTTTCCAGGTTTCCAAGCACTCTACCTAAGGAGGCGTTGGGCCTTGAATAACCGGACGAGGGTTAGGATTTGGAACAAGGGCTATCAGGGTAGGTTCTCCACCTCAGGGTTGGGGTCAGGGCCATCAGCAAAGCCTTCAGCTTGGTGATCATCCAAAGGGATTTGGTACTCACTCTATGGCTCCTCTCCGAGCCATTCAGTATTGCCGTGGTTAGGGTAGTACGGGTCGTCGTGGAGAAGGAATATGAGAAATAACTAAGTAGACGTACTAATTAGATAATTATAAGGTGATCCTCATCAGGTACTTCAATATATTAATTAGGGTATACTAGTCACATGTATTTGGGACAGGATAGACCTTCGAATAAGCGATCCTAACTCTAAATCCCCAATCCAACGAGAACAGGAAGTAAAGCAAAGATTCACAGATTCTAAGCCTATGACGTCCTGGATACATATAGTTTTATTGTATCCTCTAGGCAGTTATTGACCTATTGATAAAAATCTATTTAGCTCTCAAATAAGTAATTTTAGTAATTCCAAATACCCCTATGGTATTTCATTGTGGTAGCGTTGGTAAGTTTTTAGACTTGTTGCAACTCTTACGACCATTCCTGGGCATATGGTAATCATTTCTGGGTGAGACATAGTTGATCAGGCTATGTCATTCCCAGTCCTGACTATACATCCCCAGGCCTACTCGTATTGTTCAACAATTAATACTTTTGTCCCATCCCATCGTGATACTGTCCCTAGTGTGTGTGTGTACGTGCTCCTACTTTTACTGAAGAATTATTTGTTTCTAAAAGTATAGTTGTTTTGAAAAATTTAAATCAGAGACTTTCGGTCCCAATGTATTTATAGTTTGTATATCTTATGTGGTTCGATATACTGAGTTCACTATAAACAATGCTCTGATACCAATCTGTCACACCCCCAAACCAAGGATGGCGGAAACGTCCAGGGGTGGAGGACTTCATGTACAGTATCACAACAACGTGTATAATAGTGATCAAAGTAAATACAACCATCATAAATATAATTGAAAAAGTTACATCAAAGTATATGTTTACATGTTTCAAAATCAATTACAATATGATGACAAAAATAAATTGTTGACGGTTTAACGTCCCATCCTCAAAGCGCTGAAGTTTTCCTGTTTCACTGATTTCCTGAGAATACAAGTAGTTTTGAAAAAGAGTGTCAACAATTAAGTTGGTGAGTTCATAAGAGTTTTGTTTGGAGTAGAAACCGTTTTCCTTCTTAAAATCAATGAAGTTTGATTTCCAGAAAATCCAATATTTTCTTAGTTAAGTGTAAACAGAATAATCCTAAATGATACGTTGATGTATTCTAGATTTACCCGTAGATTTCCCCTATAATTGTCCAGCCTATATAAGTTATATAAGATTTAGGTTAGATAAAACGTCGAATGTAATGGGTCCGCCCTAGGTCCACAACCAAACGAGGAACAGGAGATGAGGCGGGCACCACCAATTCTAAGCCAATCCAGACTAAATTCTTGTATGACTCAAGCATATACGCTCAATGATTATAGTTGAAGTCTAACAATGTGAACCTTTAATGTGAATATAACCTATACATATCATAGTTCACCGGGGAGTAATAGAGATTAGTGAACCTGAACTATGCATATGAATAGCTTATCAAAAGTGATGGTGAATATAACCTATATGATGTGTTAATGTATCCTAGATTGACCCGTAGATTTCCTCTATAATCATCCAGCGTATATAAGTTATAGAAGATTTAAGTTAGATAAAACGTCGAATGTAGTGGGTCTGCCCTAGGTCCACAACCCAACGAGGAACAGGAGATGAGGCGGGCACCACCAATTCTAAGCCAATCCAGACTAAATTCTTGTATGACTCAAGCATATACGCTCAATGATTATAGTTGAAGTCTAACAATGTGAACCTTTAATGTGAATATAACCTATACATATCATAGTTCACCGGGGAGTAATAGAGATTAGTGAACCTGAACTATGCATATGAATAGCTTATCAAAAGTGATGGTGATGGTGAGTGTAACCTATACAATGTGTTAATGTGAATATAACATATACATATCATAGTTCACCGGGGAATAATAGAGATTAGTGAACCTGAACTATGCATATGAATAGCTTATCGAAAGTGATGTGAATATAACCTATATGATGTGTTAATGTGAATATAACCTATACATATCATAGTTCACCGGGGAATAATAGAGATTAGTGAACCTGAACTATGCATATGAATAGCTTATCGAAAGTGATGGTGAATTCCTTTCTTGTAATTAAGTTCCTAGAGTAGATGAAACATAAACTATACCTATTATAGTTTATCGATTGATTTCGTGGGAAATGAGCATAGGCCTTACTTGTCATAATTTATCAATGTTTATATTTTAATGGATATAGCCTCGTAATATCGTATATATATATATATATATATATATATATATATATATATATATTTGTCATACTTGTGAAGGTGTAAATCCACTTGTTTTCTGATGTATGTCTATGTAAGAATACAAAATTTGTGATATATTGCAACTACACATAATCACATAACAATGTATACCTTGCTCAACATGTTACAAGGTGAAATGAAATTTATTGTGTTTTTCTGTTAATAACATTTTCTGTAACTGTTATTGGAAAAATTGTAGAAAAATCATAAAATGTCCAAATCAGGTTCTGTAACTTCTGAGAGTTTGGAAAATGAGTCTAGTTTGTTCATAATTTTTATTGTAATTTTTAATGATCTCTAACTTGGGTGAAAAAGTCCATAATCACAGACTGGTCCGGATTGATGTTTGAAATGATAGGCGGTTTTGTAAAAATCACCATAAATTGTAGAAAAATCGTATGGAGATGTGCAAGTAGTCATTTTAAAGCTAAGAAGTGGAACTACATGCACCTAAAACAGTTTTGAAAACAAAAATATTTAAGATGTCCAAAACAGTCCGTGGATGGAGTGAAACTTTTCTGATGAAAGCTGTTAGAAGAATGTAGTTATGTTCTAAGCATTTTAACTTGTATTCCCCCCCTAAAAACTTGAGAAAACGTGAAAATGTAGGGGTATGAACTCACCTTGTGTGATTTCAGTAGATAAGTGATGAAGAAGAGAAGTGTTCAACCCAAGAACACTAGAAGAACCGTTTGAAGATTCGAAGCTCTAACACAAATATAATGGAGTTTGTGTAAGATATCCATGATTTGAGTGGAAATAATAGAGGTAATCATAAAGGAAATGGATTATGCTTACCAAAGGTGGAGGAAACTCTCAAGATCAGCCATTGAATCTTGGATTTCTAGAGAGAGAAAGTGAGAGAGAAAGGAGTTTGATCTTCTTGTGAAATGAGAACAAATGAAAGAAAAATGAGGAGAGAGGATGATTATCCAGCCCTCAAAGCATGGAGGTGGCTTGTGAGGGAGGTAAAAAGTACAAGGTATGGTGGGGAGGAGTGTGGGTTGTCATGGAGTGGGTGAGGGGGTTGCTTGCGTCATAACTAAGGTAAGGTCAACACTTCTTCTTTTTGTACTTTACCAACTCCTTTTTAAATAAGATTTTACCCTTAAAATGTGATTAAATCATTAATTTAGGGGTCTTATAATTAAAAATAAAGTTTTGGGTGAAAATCCCATGTTAAAATAATCAGGAATGGGTTTAAAATGCAAAAATATGTAAAAATAGGCGAAATCCGAGCTGCCCAGCGAGACCCTTCGGATCTCGGCCGAGGCTCGGTTCTCTGGGCGAAGGTTCGGACGCGGGTGGCTGAGGCGGGGAGGCGAAAGGCGAACAAGCTCGGTCCGAAGCGATGCAGTCCGAAGCGAAGGCGAGAAGCGGAAGGTAGAGGTTCGGTCCGAGGCAGGCTAGAACCGAAGGTACTGTTGTGAACAGTAATGAACAGTACTTTCGGTTCGGACCCTTCTTCCTTGCATGGTTCGGTTCGGACCTTTCCTCCTTGCATGGTTCGGTTCGGATGAACAGTACTTTCGGTTCAGCTTATGAACAGTACTTTCGGTTCGGACCCTCATGAATAGTGCTTTCGGTTCGGTTCATGAATAGTACTTTCGGTTCAGAGGGTTCGTTTCCTTAAGTCCGTTATTCGCGTAGACTTCCGTTCTTGGGCTATTTTCGCCAAATTCGAGGGTCGGGATGCCCCGAGTGATTATAGAAAGTTGGGAGAGATTTCTAGAGAGATTTGAGAGAGATTCCTCGTTCTCAGAGAGATTTGGGAGAGATTCGCGTACTTGGAGAGATTTCGCATACGAAGAGATACGTGAGAGAGATTTCACATACTTAGAGAGATTTGGGAGAGATTTGACATACTTGGAGAGATTTGGGAGAGATTTGACATACTTGGAGAGATTTCACATACAAAGAGATATGTGAGAGAGATTTCACATACTTAGAGAGATTTGGGAGAGATTCGACGTACTTGGAGAGATTTCGCATACGAAGAGATACGTGAGAGAGATTTCACATACTTAGAGAGATTTGGGAGAGATTTGACATACTTGGAGAGATTTGGGAGAGATTTGGCATACTTGGAGAGATTTCGCATACAAAGAGATATGTGAGAGAGATTTCACATACTTAGAGATATGTGGGAGAGGTTTCACTGGTGACCTTTTTGAGTGTCCGACCACGCACTGCAAGGTCCTTAAACCCAGTTAAGCCTTGATTAGGGATCTTGCATACTCCCGATGAGTATGTAACATTGTCGTATCGGTTTGGCTTGCTACGTACCATCGTTTCAGGTTAAGGAGATTTAGGTGAACGCACTTTTCGATTTATGATCTCTCATTAGAATAGAGAGTTGTTTAGAAGTTACTTAACGTAAACTCTAGTACTCACGGCAAATTGGGTTGACCGGTTTGACTTGTTGTCTTTTGTTGACTTTGACTTGACCGAAAATTGACGGTTGTCACACCCTGCTTCAGGATCAAAGTTTTAAATGCCTAAAAAATCAGAAATCTTCTGGTTATGTTTTGTAAGTGAAAAACAACCAGTTTTTGGTCGGACATAACTAGTATTTGGTATTTTTTTAGTGTTTTGGCTGCAGATAAGCTCTGATTATTTTGTAGTTATGCTCCAAAAGACTTTCAAACTACCACTCCATTTCAAAATACCTGAAGCAGACACCAAGACATAAGCAGTACGGGAATTCTTACGGAATACATGAGTTGAACATTATTGAAACTAATGAACATAAAAAAGCATAAAATATAATGCAAAATACTAATAAAAACTATTATAAAAGATGTATAAAATGGCATCTATCAATGCCGCAATCACAGTAGGGAAGGGAATTATGCAAGGGATTGTCGTTATCAGGGTCCACCACCGAGCACCAAGATTTGTTACCACTATAATCAGGTTGGCCACATGAAGGCTAGTTGTCCATTGCTTGTTGCGATGCCGGTGCAGGCACCGGATCCGATCACTCTTCGGATCACAAATGGGCGACAGGGGAGGGATGAGACCCCGAAGTTCAGGGGTTGTTCTTTTCAGCTCACAACAGCGACAACGGAGGCCAAGGCAACCACTTGACGTCGTTACCGGTATGTTTTCATTAATTATTCTTTCATGTTATTTCCTGTATGCTTATGATTATATTTTTGCTAGGCACCTTCTTAGTAAATTCCTTTCATGCTCTAGTGCTTTTTAACTTGGGTGCAAGTCAGTCCTCTGTGTCTCAGTCTTTCAGTAGGGATTTCAGTATGATTCTTGGAGAATTGGAGTGTGCGTTACGAGTCTCCATCGCCAACAAACACATGATTTCTTCTTCGAGTATTTTTTTTGGGTTGTACTTTGGAGATATTCAATATGTGTAACATCCGGATTTCCAGGTATGACAATTTGAGTATTTATTTTTTAGATATGAGGAGTGACTCGACGAGTTGACGGCTCAACTCGTCGAGTAAGGTCGTGACTGATGACTCGGATTAATGAATGGACTCAACGAGTCCGCGTTGTGGACAAAAACCCTAAATATTTGGGCATGTGCCCTATATAAAGGACCTTATCACCTTCATTAGCAGCCACACACACAATTGAGAAACCCTAGCGAGCCAGAGAGCATAGAGAGTGAGAGAGAGAGAGAGAGAGAGCTATCTTGAGCTTTTTCGTGTGATTTTTGCAAGGAAGGAGAAGAGCTCCAGTAAGAGGGGTTAGAGGAGGTTGTTGTTCTGAGTTATTCAAGCAAGGAGCTTCATTATGAGGTACCAAATCGAACCCATTTTCTTCCCTATTGTGTGGATTCCATTTTTGGGATTAGGGCTTGAATCACTTCATTTTTGGGGTTTGGAATGCCTCAAACCCCTCTTGAAAGTTTGTGTTATAGATTTGGACCCTTCTAGGTCCAGAGAGCTCGAAAGTATGAAGTCTTAGTAGAGTAAACCTTAGGGTTTGAAGCTATGAAGCAATAATGGGGTTTCTATGGTATATAATGCAAGATACACCATGCATGAACACCAAGTTCAGACCTTTACGTGATTTTTGGGTGTTAGAAGGCCATATTTATAAGTTAGAGAAACAGATATGACCTCAGAAGGTCAAATGATTAATGCCATGGAGGAAACTTGTCGAGTCTATGAGAGAACTCGACGAGTTGGACCGGGTTACCCCGTGATTCGTGACCAGTGGTAGCCTGTTGAGTTGAGAGGTTAAATCGACGAGTCGAGTGAGGCCTTAGGAGGAGTCAGAGGACACGTATGGACTCGCCGAGTCACCCAAGTGAGCTCGGCAAGTCTGGTCAAAGTTGGACCGTTGACTGAGTTGACTCCAGATGACCTTAGGGTTGGTCAAACTGATTTAAGAGAGGTCAGGGAGGGGTAGAATAGTATTCTACCTATTCTTAGAGAGGAAGGATGTAAGGAGTGTATTGATTAGAGATGTTATCATTTTGATAAGCGGAGGCTAGATCGGGGATTCGAGCATGAGATTTTTCTAGACATCTTGCGAGGTGAGTCTTCTCACTATACATTACCTTGAATGGTATCTATGTACAGACCGGAGGGTCTTATGTGTATGTGTATGTTTGAGAATTATGTGCATTGTGTAATATGTATGATATATGTTATATAGACCAGAATAGAGGGTCCAACGACTCATGAGGCTAGAGGGTCCTCGATCAGACCGGACCGAAGGGTCCAACGAGCTAGACCGGACCGGAAGGTCCAAAGAGACTAGAGGGTCCCGCTGAGACACATTGACCGGAGGGTCATACCGTGTTATAGCCTCGAGTGGCTTATGTGCTGTATGTGTATTTTGGGGAACTCACTAAGCATTTATGCATACTGTGTTATGTGATATGTGTTTTAGGTATTAGCAAGGATCGCGGGAAGGCACCAGCATGATTTGTACACACTGACAGAGGATTTTGTATTTGAGATTATGGGATATGTTTTACCGTGATAACATTTAATACACTTGAGTTTTGAGATGATTTGTATGAGACATGTTATGTTTAAAAAATGAAAAATTGTTTTGAAAATTTACGTTATTCCAAGATGTCTTACCAAATCGACTTGATTCGCATCCCTGTGGGGGGATGTGTGTGTGATTGTTGGTATGAATTGGTTAAGCAAATTTAGAGCCATGATCAACTATGAGAGGCAGTTACTGGTAGTTCGAAACCCAAGTGGGGAAGAACTGACCATTTATAGAGAGGGTACCAGGGTTGGTTCTACCATTTGTTCAACTACCAAGGCTCAATAATATCTTCAACATGGGTGTTCGGGTTATGTTGCGTATGTGGTCGATACTCGGGAAGAAGGGAGAGTTTTGGTTACAAATGTGTCTGTGGTCAGAAAGATTCTAGATGTATTTCCGGAGGATTTACCCGGTATGCCTCTTGTGAGGAAGGTGGAGTTCAGGATCAATCTGATCACCAGTATGGCCTCGATTGCTAAGGCGTCATATCGCCTTGTACAACCAAAGTTGCAGGAGTTGTCGTCTCAACTTCAGGAGCTATTGGGCAAGCAATTTATTAGACCTAGCAGTTTGCCTTGGGTAGGACTGATTCTATTTGTGAAGAAGAATGATGGGTCTCATTGTATGTGCATAGACTACTGGGAGTTTAACAAGTTGATACTAAAGAATCATTGCCCACTCCTTAGGATTAATGACCACTTTGATCAGTTGCAGGATGCATCTTGGTTCTCCAAGATTGATATGAGGTCAGGTTACCACCAGATGAGAGTCATGGAGGAGAGTGTGGAGAAGATAGCATTTCCAACTCGTTATGCTCATTAGGAGTTCGTGGTGATGTAGTTCGATCTCACCAACGTACCTGCAATGTTCATGGATTTGATTAAACGGGTATGCAAACCGATGCTTGATCGGCCAACTATTGTTTTCATTGATGATATTCTGGTCTACTCCAAGATATGGAGCAGCATGAGAAGCATCTTAGAGAGTTACATGGGGCTCTGAGATAAGAGTGGATTTATGCTAAGTTCTCCAAGTGCGAGTTCTGGTTACGAGAGGTCTAGTTTCTGGGACACCTTGTCAATCAGGACGAGATTTTGGTTGATCTAACAAAGATTATGGCATGTAACATCCTAAATTTTCAATAAAATTTTTCATTTTTAAATTAAGAAATCATTCTCATAAGAGATAATATTTCAACTACATTTGTTTTTCCAAAATCCATAACATTAAATTATGTAACACCGTAAATTTTAAAGCAATTTTTTGCATTTTATACAAAACACAATTCATTCATTGTTCATAAAAACATCATTGTTTTAAACTCCAATTCATAGCATATAAAAATCCCAAGATCTCGTAACATAAAATCCCGTGTGTGTACTGATCAGGTCGGCGCCTTCCCGCGATCCTCACTAGTACCTGAAACAAATAACACCAAACACTGTAAGCACAAAGCTTAGTGAGTTCCCCAAAATACCACACATAACACATATTAGCCACTCGAGGCTATAACTCTGTGGGTCCGTGGACCTTACTCTGTGAACCCTCTGGTTCTAACTCTATAAACATGCACGACATAAATCACATAGAAATAATACAGTACAACACATATCATATATATAGCATACAAATACTCTGTCACATAACTCTGGTTACCTACTCAAGGTAAAGTATAGTGAGAAGACTCACCTCGTGTATCTCGATAACTCGTAAATCCCTGAAATCACTAGTGCTCGATCTCCCGAGCTATAGTCCTCCTATAACACAATACATCTCTAATTAACACTTTCCCAACTAAGGTTGACTAACCCTATCAAGTCAACACCGGTCAACTCTGGTCAATGGTCAACGGTCAACCCAACTCGCCGAGTCTGGCGTGGACTCGCCGAGTCTCTACGGGGACCCGATTCCTCTGAGTCCCTTCCGACTCATCGAGTCACTCACCCAACTCGGTTACTCAACCCCTGGTTTGAAATCCCTGAACAACCCGCACCAACTCGTCGAGTCTGCCAATGGACTCGGCGAGTGCATTCCATACACAACCCTAAACGACCTTCTGAGGTCAGATATGTTCCACTAACTCATAGATCCAGTCCTTCCAAGCTTATTTATCACGTAAAGTTCATGTCTTGGTGCTCATATCACACCTAATGACTCATAAATGGTGTTTTACCCTCAAGCACAAAGATCCAAACCAAAACCTCCATGGATTCATAAAAAGCTTGGACAAAGGGACACTCTGGACCTCCAAGGGTCCAGATCCAGAACCTAACTCGCTTAAGGGACCAAGGGAGCACTAGATCTAGCCACAAAAGGACTCAATAAGCCCTAAATCAACATGAACACCACCTCAACAGAAAAGGGTTCGAAAATAGTACCTCAAACGTGCTGTTCTGGACCTCAAATCTTTAGGAAGTTAATCCTCTTGCTTCCTCTTGGCTATAGCTTCCTTTCCCTTGCTAGACAACACCTCCAAGGTCAACAATGGCTCCTTCTCTCACTCCAAACGCTCAAGCTCACTAGGGTTTCGCTCTGGGGATTGGTGAGCACAAATAACGACCATAAGGCCCTTTAAATAGGACCCAAACCCGAGAAATTAGGGTTTCATTAAACAGCGAGGACTCGCCGAGTCCACCAATGCGACTTGTCGAGTCCGGTCATTAATCCGGATGAGAAATCGCGTCTCTACTCGGCGAGTCTACGCACCAACTTGCCGAGTCTTCCACAAAACTCAAAATAAAAATGAATAAATATAATACCTGAAATTCCAGATGTTACAAATTATCCAAAAACATCGGAGTGTCCCAACTAAAACGCCAGAGAGTGCATACCGCGCCATCAAGCCAGGACCTTGCCCTTATTTCCTAAAGTACCTGAAATAATCAACAAACTGTAAGCTAACACTTACTGAGTTCCCCATAGCATACCTGTCACACCCCCGAACCAGACGGCGGAAACGTCCGGGGGCTGTCGTGACTCAATTGAATACCATAACATTGAATATATATGAAACAAAACAACATTCGTCACCATTCATCAACATAATACAACCAGTAGTGTTTACATGTCATACATTGTTTGAGACATTACATTTCCAAAAATTAATATTGTTTGGTTCATTCAAAAATAAACTGCAACCGTCACTGAGCATGATTTCCCTTGACTCACTGGTTTCCTGAGAATACAAGTATTTTGAAAAACGTCAACATATGAAATGTTGGTGAGTTCATAAGTAGTGTTTGAAATCGAATGTTTATATTGTTTGAAAAACCACCAGAAAATCCGATATTTTCTGAAAAGAAAAGCTTTCAAAAACGTTTGTGAAGATCCATAGGTATGCTTGTTTGTTTCTATACTTGCAAAAATTGTTCATTTAAGTTGTATGCGTTTAAAATCTGTATGTGATAAAAACCCTAGGGAAACCCGATGTTCCCCTAGTTCTTTTGAAATCCGTTGAGTTGCGTTGAAACCATTACAAAAATAGTAGTATCGGTCCCAAGCGACGTTGGAAGGTTCTCGAGCATTGATTATTTACTACAAACCCGCATTACACAAATGCCCGGTTTATAGATATACCAACGATTCCCGAAGGCGTCGTCAGTACTAATCACGTTATCCAATCGCCCGGACTATGAGTGGTCCCACATCCGAAGAGAAAGAGGTCACGAAGACCCCGGTAACTCTATTAACCGGCTGGGGAAAAATGTGTGCGAGGGGTCCCCGACCCGCCTCGTAAAATGTGTAGACTTTTCTAGCAATACCATGGCCCTTGGGGTCCAATGATACAAGCCATTGAAAGTCACCCTACGTTGTGCCAAGTCGGTAAAACTCAACACTTCGTAGAAAAAAATGTCTTCGGGCCTTAAGATCAGGTCATTGGGCTAGCTAGGCCCAACAAACAAGATTTTACACTTTTGGGGCCCGAAGATGGTGCGTAGACGTCTGTGCACACTCGTATGTATGTGTATTACCAATCGTTAGTTGTATGTATCAAAGAGTTAGTAGTTGTGGATTTTCATTGGCTCGAGACCGAGCCAATTCGTTTAACAACGACTTTTGGTATTGTAATGAGTTGTATTTCGTTGGTAGTTGAGGTGTCATTATTTGATCACATTGTACATAATGAATCAGCCTTGAAATATTTCTGTTTTCAGCCCCTCATTATTTGTAAAATTTACATTTTCAACCCTTTTATTTGAATATTTCCCGGTTTGGTCCTTAAACTATTTTTCTTGACATTTTAACACCAAAAATTATTGAAAGTAATATTTTCCAGCATATTTTTCAAAGAAAACAGTTTAAGTCCCTGAAAATGCAGTTTTTCTCGGTTTTAGCCCATCTTTTCGCAATTTTGACAATTTTGGCCCAAAATGGAAAATTTTTGCAACTTTGGTCCTTTTTAATTTAAAAAGCATTTTAAACCTTTGAAAAGGGTTTGGGACACTTATAGTCCACTGTTTTACAGAATTTCACAGTTTTGGCCCTTCAAAACAGAAAAATTCGCATAATGGGCCTTATTGGGCCGAAATTTACATTTTTAGCCCAATAGGCTTGAAATTTATGTTTTTAATCCTCAAAATGAATAAAATTCCAGAAATAGCTTTATTGAAACTGTTTTGACACATTTCAACTATCAGAATCTGTAAAATGTCATTTTGGGCCCTTAATTTTGTATTTTTCACATTTTTGGCCCAAGATGTGTGTTTTTAGCTTAAAGAAAATTGTTGCTAACCACTTGGCTATTTATCTAGTATCACTTATTATGTAGTAACATATTTGAAGCTAATATCATAAAACATGAGTTATATCTCGGTTTTGAGGGGATTAATGGCTAGATCCAACATTAAAACACATATAAGCATACATATAAGCATGGAAATCATACAAGGCATACAAATACATATAGATCTACACTTTCACTTGTATTCCCCCCCACAAAAACTCTTAAAAACAGAAAATAGGGGTATGAATCTCACCTTGGGGTGTTGACTCGGTTTTTGGAAGAAAAGATGGAAGAAAAATGAAGTGTTTTTGGCCTTGGTTCCCTTGGATGAAGATCTTGAGTTTTGAGATGATTCTAGGGTGTAAGATCACGATTTTTGTATAGATTAGGAAAGGATTTTAATAACAAAAGAATTTAAACCATAGATCTATGAATAATCTTACCTTAGATGATGATTTACTTGCAAAATCCTCTTGGAAAGTCCCTAAATTTCGAGATCTTTGGAGAGGGGAGGGAAGGAGAGTTCTTTGAGTGTTCTAGAGAGAAAGTTGAGATATTTTGGTGTGTGTGATGATGCTTGGCCGAGAGTGAGAGAGGAGAGAAGAAGAAATGACTTTTGAAGTGATTTGCATGGAGATATGGACTAATATGCATGGAGACATGTTGGGTAATAATGAGGTGGCAAGCAAATAGTCAACCCTTCTTCTTGGGCTTTTCTTTTGGGCCGAAAATGGGAAGGAAAAAAAAAGGTTTTTGGGCTTTTTGCTCCTAAGCCCAACATTAGTGTTAATTAGGGTATTTATTGGACTTATAAAATAAAATTGTGATTTTTGTGCTTTATTAAGCTAGGTTAGGTTTAATTATGGATCAAAACTTGTGTTTTATTTCCTTCTAGGTTCTACCTAGCCCAAAATATTGAAATAGACGAATGTGGGTCCAATTAGAGCCCAATTAGGGTCCTAAACCCATGATAGTCCAATTGGAAGCTTATTGGTCCATTTGGATCCAATAAAGAAGTCTTAGTCCAAAATGGACTTAACCAAAACTTCTAGGGTCTCCAATTGTTTGATGACTATCTATAGTACTTGTATCTTGTATTTGGTTAAAGTTTTTGATTCACATTAACTTGAATGTATAGATTACATAGCTTAAAATTCACAGTTGTGACATCATCCCCCCGTTAGAGGGAATTTCGTCCCGAAATTCTGTTTGAAAGCTAGATTTGAGAAAACTAGAATAGGTGAGGGTACTTTTGCTTCATTTGATCTTCGCGTTCCCACGTGAATTCTGGCCCACGCTTTGCGTTCCACCGTACCTTCACGATCGGGATGCGACTCTGCTTAGTACGCTTCACCTCCCTGTCCATGATTTCGATTGGTTCTTCGACGAACAGGAGATTCTCATTGATTTCGATTTCGTCAAGAGGAATGACAAGGGTTTCATCTGATAGGCACTTTTTCAGATTAGAAACATGAAACACGGGGTGCACACCGTTTAGCTCCGCGGGTAGTTGTAGTCTGTAGGCTACCGGACCTATTCGGGCGACTATTTCGAAAGGTCCAATGTACCGTGGGTTTAGCTTTCCTCGTTTTCCGAAACGTATAACCCCTTTCCAAGGTGAGACCTTCAACAATACTCGATCACCGACCTGGAACTCTAAGGGCTTTTGCCGTTTATCAGCGTAGCTCTTTTGCCGGTCGCGCGATGCCTGTAATCGAGCTTTGATCTGGACAATCTTTTTTGTGGTCTCGCGAATGATTTCCGGTCCTGTCATTGCCCTATCCGACGTATGTGCTCTTGCTAGCTGGGTGTCACCTACTTCGGCCCAACATAACGGTGATCTGCATTTACGCCCGTACAGTGCTTCGAAAGGGGCCACCTTAATGCTCGAATGATAACTGTTGTTATATGAAAACTCGATCAACGGTAGGTGGGTATCCCAAGACTTTCCGAAGTCTATCACACATGCACGAAGCATGTCTTCAAGCGTCTGAATGGTTCGTTCGCTTTGACCGTCTGTTTGTGGGTGATACGCGGTGCTCATGTCAAGATGAGTTCCCATGGCCTTGTGGAGCGACTGCCAAAAGCGTGACGTGAATCTACTGTCCCTATCTGAGATGATAGATTTTGGCACTCCATGAAGTCTTACAATCTCTCGTAGGTACAAACGCGTCAGCCTCTCCATCTTGTAGGACTCCTTGATGGGCAGGAAATGGGCAGATTTCGTCAGTCGGTCGATTATTACCCATATGGTGTCCAATCCGTCCGACGTCTTGGGCAGCTTGGTCACGAAATCCATAGAAATCCCCTCCCATTTCCACTCAGGGATTGCCGGTTGCTGTAGCAATCCGGAAGGTTTCTGGTATTCTACTTTCACTTTGGCACACGTAAGGCACTTACTAACATAAGTTGCGATTTCTGCCTTCATGTTAGGCCACCAATAGTGCTGCTTAATGTCCAAATACATCTTGTCCGAACCAGGATGAATGGAGTATCGTGTCTTGTGGGCTTCCTTCATAACGATCTCCCTGAATCCTCCGATTTTTGGAACCCAAATACGGTTCATGAAGTAGTATACCCCATTCTCTTTGACTTCCAGGTTCTTCTCCATTCCGCGTAATGCCTCGCTAGTTCTGTTTTCCGTTTTCATAGCCTCTGCCTGGGCTGATGCAATTTGAGTGGTCAAATGAGACTGAATGGTTATCGAGTGCGTTATCGTACGTCGATTTGTGTATTCCTTTCGACTTAATGCGTCAGCTACCACGTTGGCCTTGCCTGGATGGTACTTGATCTCGCATTCGTAGTCGTTTAACAATTCCACCCATCTTCGTTGTCTCATGTTCAGCTCCTTCTGATTCAAAATGTGCTGGAGGCTCTTGTGGTCCGTAAAGATGGTGCACTTTGTACCGTACAGGTAGTGCCTCCAAATTTTTAGGGCGAAGACCACAGCTCCCAGTTCTAGGTCATGGGTTGTGTAATTTACTTCGTGCGCCTTTAGTTGACGGGACGCATATGCTATCACTCTTCCACGTTGCATGAGAACGCAACCTAAGCCTTGATTTGACGCGTCACAGTATACCACAAAATCTTCCGTTCCTTCAGGTAGAGATAGTACAGGAGCGCTGCAAAGAGCTTGCTTCAAGGTTCGAAACGCAATCTCTTGTTGGTCTGTCCACTTGAATGGCACACTCTTTTGCGTAAGCAAGGTAAGTGGCTTGGCGATTTTTGAGAAGCTTTGGATGAATCTCCTATAGTAGCCTGCTAGGCCTAAGAACTGACGAATTTCTGTGGGCGTAGTCGGAGTTGCCCATCCTTCCACAGCTTTGACCTTAGAGGGATCCACATGAATTCCGTCTTGGCTAACTACGTGACCTAAGAAATTCACACTCCGAAGCCAGAACTCGCACTTGGAGAGTTTGGCGTAAAGCTTTTCCGATCGCAGCGTTTCTAGGACTTGTCGGAGATGTTGGCCATGCTCCTCTTTGCTACGAGAATAGACGAGGATGTCATCGATAAACACAATGACGAAGTTGTCCAAGAACGGTCGACAGATTCGATTCATTAGGTCCATAAATGCGGCAGGTGCATTTGTTAGACCGAAGGGCATCACGACGAATTCGTAATGTCCATAGCGGGTTCGGAAAGCGGTTTTAGGAATATCTTCTTCTCGGACCTTGAGTTGATGGTATCCGGACCGTAGATCTATTTTAGAAAAATAGCTAGCTCCTTGGAGCTGGTCAAATAAATCATCGATTCGCGGGAGTGGGTAGCGGTTTTTGACAGTGAGTTTATTCAACTCTCTGTAATCGATGCACATTCTGAAGGATCCGTCCTTCTTTTTGACAAAGAGCACCGGAGCTCCCCATGGCGAGTAGCTAGGTCGGATAAATCCCTTGTCCAGAAGCTCACTGAGTTGGCTGGACAATTCCTGCATTTCAGCAGGAGCCAGTCGATATGGTGATTTAGCGAGGGGAGTTGCTCCTGGAACGAGGTCGATTCGGAATTCAACCTGTCTCTCTGGGGGTACTCCTGGAAGATCTTCGGGAAACACGTCCGGAAATTCACACGCTACCGGGATGTCTTGGATGTTAGTTTCTTCTTTTGTCTTGTCCACTATGTGGGCCAAGAACGCTAAGTTGTTCTTTCGCAGATGTTTTTGTGCCTTGATGCACGAGATAAGACGAAGATTCGTGCTAGGTTTGTCTCCGTAAATTACTAGGGTTTCGTGATTCGGGAGACGAAGGCGAACGGCCTTCTCGTGGCACATAATCTCAGCATGGTGGGGGCTTAACCAATCCATGCCGATAATCACATCGAAACTCCTAATTGATACTGGCATCAGATCTATTCGTAAGACGTGTTGGTTAAGGGTTAGGGTACATCCGATGTAGATTTCCCTAGTGGATTCGGTCTTCCCATTGGCCATTTCCACCGTATAGGTTTCACTTAGCTTTTGGGGTTGTTGTTTTAATAAATGTTTAAACTTCTCGCTTACGAAACTTCGCTCCGCTCCGGTATCAAATAAGATGCATGCATAAGTGTGGTTTAGGAGAAACGTACCGGTCACAACTGCGGGATCTTGGACTGCATCACTCTGACCCATGGTCAGCATTCTTCCTGTTCCTCTGTTTCCGGAGTTGTTGTTGTTGTTAGGGCAGTCTCGACGGAAATGCCCCGTCCTTCCACACCCGAAACAGGTGTGGCTAGGCCCTGCGTTGTTGCCGCCGGCATTGGTGTTGTTGGTGTTGCGGTGATTGTTGTTGTTGTTCTGGTTGTTTCCCTGACTCTGGTTCTGAGAAGGGTAAGTCCTGCAGAACTTTGCAGTGTGTCCCCTTCGATTGCAACTGGTGCAATGGAACTCCCTACATTCTCCTTGGTGATGGAAACCGCATTTGTTGCATTTGGGATGGGTGCCGGAATAGGGTCTTGAAGTATTTGAAGTAGCTGAGGCTGGAGCATGTGATGTGACTGGTACCGGCGCAGTGACAGCATGAACTGCCACCGTTTGCTGCTTTTTAGAGGTCTCGGGACCTTGACGCCCCTTCCTCTTGTTGTTCCATCCCTTCTTACCATCGCTCTCCTTCTTCTTCTCAGTCTCTACCGGTTTCTCGCCCTTTTTGTGGTTATGATCATAGAGCCTCTTTGCCAATCTCTTCGCGCTGTCAAACGTTTCAGGGTTAGCAGCTATCACGTTCCCCTGAATGGGGGATGTCAATCCCCAAATGAATCGTTCAATCTTCTTCCCCTCTGATGTGATCATACCCGGGCACAACAGAGATAGTTCGCTGAATCTCGATATGTAAGCATCGATGTTCCCATTCTGCACCGTGAGATTCCATAGTTCCTGCTCCATCTTCTGTATTTCGCCTCGGGGGCAGTACTCAGCCGTCAACATCTCTTTCATCTCTGCCCAGGGAATAGAGTTGGCGACAGGGAGTGTCATAGCTTCCACATGACCATTCCACCAAGTGAGCGCTTGGTCCACAAAAGTGCAGGCCGCGAACTTCACTTTCATCTGCTCGGGGCACTCGCATATCTCGAATACCGACTCTACTTTCTCGATCCATCGCTTTAGGGCGATCACTCCTCCGGTACCGTTGAAAGTTCGGGGTTTAGCGTTCGCAAAATCCTTGTAGGTGCACGTTTTAGTGAGTCCTTGGTTCGTCCCGTTGTTCGAACTTCCGGATCCTTGCCCGTTACCTCCTCCGTTGTTCCCTCGGTGAAGTTGTGCCATAGCTGCCGTGACCGCAGCAGACACGGCTGCCTGAAAAGCAGTGGAGTCAACTTCCGGCGGGGTTGGTTCGGGATTTCCGCGAGTAGCTGGGCGAGGCATCTTTCTGTCATGAAACGGAAAGACGTTGAGTGTACGTGGTTTTGGTGAGGTTATGATCCTATTAACTAGGTGTAGGGTACGAACCTAAGCATTACTATCATCAAGCATATAATCATAACAACTCAACACATAACAACCGTGAATATCATAGCAAAACACACAAAAGTTCATTAATATTATCCGTGTTTAGTACAAGAAAATTTGCTCGTAGGAGCATACATAAGTAACACTAATCCGACAGCATAACGGCTCCATGAGTAGTGTAGTCACTTAAACATAGAGCCGGAGTACATAACATAGTTACTAATATCCTACTACGATAGGTCTATCCCTAACTGCGATGAGCTGCGTCAGGAGGTGGTGCCGAAGATGTGGATGCTCCCTGAAGACGAGCCACTAGGCGTTCTGCATCCTGAAGTCGAGATTCCCACCTTACCTGCCTCATGTGAAACTCCCGGAGGACGTCACGCGTCTCCTGTTCCGCACGCTCGACTCTAGTCCACAGCTGGCGTACTTGATCAGCAGTGTCCTGAGCAAGGTCGCCGGTGTCCCGTAATCGTCTCACCATGACTGGTAGGGCTCGGTCGGCCGGTCCTCCGTCCCGCAAGTCAAAGAACTCGCGTGACATGCCGAACGGGGGTCGCTGTCCCTGATGTCTGCTCCATCTCCAAAGATCAATGCCCCAAGGAGGGGTAGGTCCAGTGGGTCCCACACGATAAGCGGGCACCCTGATCGGGTAAGGGGGATCGATGACCTCGGACTCTGCATCCGAATCACCCCCTTCGCTGTCATCGAGCTCCTCTTCGAAAGGTTCTTCGTCTTCTTCGGGTTCGGCAGGCTCGCCCTCGACTTCTGCTTCCGGTTCCCCATCTGATTCCTCTTCGGGGTCCTCCTCAGGTTCTTCTTCAGGCTCTTCCTCAGGCTCCTCCTCTAGCCACCCGTTGTTTCCCTGATTAGGGAAGTAGGGGTCTCCAGGGTGATGAAAACCAGCCATGCTGTCTGCGCGAGTACGTAATTATGCTACATTATTCCTAGGGTACTATGACTATTACACAGGCTAAGCAAATATTCTCTTTTTGGGTGATATAGGGTAAAATTTTTAGGTTCCCTGGCTATTCCGATCTCATCAAGACATGTGTTAGTTTTACCTTGGAGAGAATGTAGTTGATCAGGCTACATTCACTCCTTGGTATTACTAAGAACAGTCCCGAATTAACCGAGATACCAGTATTATGGTGTTTGATTCAGCGTTAGGTCCTTACTCCTAATGCAAGCAAGTGTATTTTATTCATTTGTTTTGTTCAGAGTTATGTTAGTCCCTCTTATTGGTTTATAGTTGCATATCAATGTATGGCTCGACATGCTGGTTCACTATAAACAAAGCTCTGATACCAACCTGTCACACCCCCGAACCAGACGGCGGAAACGTCCGGGGGCTGTCGTGACTCAATTGAATACCATAACATTGAATATATATGAAACAAAACAACATTCGTCACCATTCATCAACATAATACAACCAGTAGTGTTTACATGTCATACATTGTTTGAGACATTACATTTCCAAAAATTAATATTGTTTGGTTCATTCAAAAATAAACTGCAACCGTCACTGAGCATGATTTCCCTTGACTCACTGGTTTCCTGAGAATACAAGTATTTTGAAAAACGTCAACATATGAAATGTTGGTGAGTTCATAAGTAGTGTTTGAAATCGAATGTTTATATTGTTTGAAAAACCACCAGAAAATCCGATATTTTCTGAAAAGAAAAGCTTTCAAAAACGTTTGTGAAGATCCATAGGTATGCTTGTTTGTTTCTATACTTGCAAAAATTGTTCATTTAAGTTGTATGCGTTTAAAATCTGTATGTGATAAAAACCCTAGGGAAACCCGATGTTCCCCTAGTTCTTTTGAAATCCGTTGAGTTGCGTTGAAACCATTACAAAAATAGTAGTATCGGTCCCAAGCGACGTTGGAAGGTTCTCGAGCATTGATTATTTACTACAAACCCGCATTACACAAATGCCCGGTTTATAGATATACCAACGATTCCCGAAGGCGTCGTCAGTACTAATCACGTTATCCAATCGCCCGGACTATGAGTGGTCCCACATCCGAAGAGAAAGAGGTCACGAAGACCCCGGTAACTCTATTAACCGGCTGGGGAAAAATGTGTGCGAGGGGTCCCCGACCCGCCTCGTAAAATGTGTAGACTTTTCTAGCAATACCATGGCCCTTGGGGTCCAATGATACAAGCCATTGAAAGTCACCCTACGTTGTGCCAAGTCGGTAAAACTCAACACTTCGTAGAAAAAAATGTCTTCGGGCCTTAAGATCAGGTCATTGGGCTAGCTAGGCCCAACAAACAAGATTTTACACTTTTGGGGCCCGAAGATGGTGCGTAGACGTCTGTGCACACTCGTATGTATGTGTATTACCAATCGTTAGTTGTATGTATCAAAGAGTTAGTAGTTGTGGATTTTCATTGGCTCGAGACCGAGCCAATTCGTTTAACAACGACTTTTGGTATTGTAATGAGTTGTATTTCGTTGGTAGTTGAGGTGTCATTATTTGATCACATTGTACATAATGAATCAGCCTTGAAATATTTCTGTTTTCAGCCCCTCATTATTTGTAAAATTTACATTTTCAACCCTTTTATTTGAATATTTCCCGGTTTGGTCCTTAAACTATTTTTCTTGACATTTTAACACCAAAAATTATTGAAAGTAATATTTTCCAGCATATTTTTCAAAGAAAACAGTTTAAGTCCCTGAAAATGCAGTTTTTCTCGGTTTTAGCCCATCTTTTCGCAATTTTGACAATTTTGGCCCAAAATGGAAAATTTTTGCAACTTTGGTCCTTTTTAATTTAAAAAGCATTTTAAACCTTTGAAAAGGGTTTGGGACACTTATAGTCCACTGTTTTACAGAATTTCACAGTTTTGGCCCTTCAAAACAGAAAAATTCGCATAATGGGCCTTATTGGGCCGAAATTTACATTTTTAGCCCAATAGGCTTGAAATTTATGTTTTTAATCCTCAAAATGAATAAAATTCCAGAAATAGCTTTATTGAAACTGTTTTGACACATTTCAACTATCAGAATCTGTAAAATGTCATTTTGGGCCCTTAATTTTGTATTTTTCACATTTTTGGCCCAAGATGTGTGTTTTTAGCTTAAAGAAAATTGTTGCTAACCACTTGGCTATTTATCTAGTATCACTTATTATGTAGTAACATATTTGAAGCTAATATCATAAAACATGAGTTATATCTCGGTTTTGAGGGGATTAATGGCTAGATCCAACATTAAAACACATATAAGCATACATATAAGCATGGAAATCATACAAGGCATACAAATACATATAGATCTACACTTTCACTTGTATTCCCCCCCACAAAAACTCTTAAAAACAGAAAATAGGGGTATGAATCTCACCTTGGGGTGTTGACTCGGTTTTTGGAAGAAAAGATGGAAGAAAAATGAAGTGTTTTTGGCCTTGGTTCCCTTGGATGAAGATCTTGAGTTTTGAGATGATTCTAGGGTGTAAGATCACGATTTTTGTATAGATTAGGAAAGGATTTTAATAACAAAAGAATTTAAACCATAGATCTATGAATAATCTTACCTTAGATGATGATTTACTTGCAAAATCCTCTTGGAAAGTCCCTAAATTTTGAGATCTTTGGAGAGGGGAGGGAAGGAGAGTTCTTTGAGTGTTCTAGAGAGAAAGTTGAGATATTTTGGTGTGTGTGATGATGCTTGGCCGAGAGTGAGAGAGGAGAGAAGAAGAAATGACTTTTGAAGTGATTTGCATGGAGATATGGACTAAGATGCATGGAGACATGTTGGGTAATAATGAGGTGGCAAGCAAATAGTCAACCCTTCTTCTTGGGCTTTTCTTTTGGGCCGAAAATGGGAAGGAAAAAAAAAGGTTTTTGGGCTTTTTGCTCCTAAGCCCAACATTAGTGTTAATTAGGGTATTTATTGGACTTATAAAATAAAATTGTGATTTTTGTGCTTTATTAAGCTAGGTTAGGTTTAATTATGGATCAAAACTTGTGTTTTATTTCCTTCTAGGTTCTACCTAGCCCAAAATATTGAAATAGACGAATGTGGGTCCAATTAGAGCCCAATTAGGGTCCTAAACCCATGATAGTCCAATTGGAAGCTTATTGGTCCATTTGGATCCAATAAAGAAGTCTTAGTCCAAAATGGACTTAACCAAAACTTCTAGGGTCTCCAATTGTTTGATGACTATCTATAGTACTTGTATCTTGTATTTGGTTAAAGTTTTTGATTCACATTAACTTGAATGTATAGATTACATAGCTTAAAATTCACAGTTGTGACAATACCCCACACAATCCACATGAACATATAAACCATATCAACCATATATGCTACATAAGCCATGCATATAAACATATAAGGAAGCTATGGAAACCCTCCAAGGTCTTACACCGGGTGCCACTAGAACCCCCACGTGGTCTTAACCCACTGCCATGGGAACCCCCACATGGTCTTAACTATCTGCCATGGAAACCTCCACATGGTCTTAACTGCCTGCCATAGGAACGCCCATATGGTCTTCCCTAACACGGAAATATCATACAAACTAAACATGCAAACATACTAGGATGTCATGGAAACCTTCCAAGGTCTTACACTGAATTCCATGGGAACCCCCGCATGGTCGTAGTCAACTGCCATGGGAACCCTCCCAGGGTCTTCCATACTAGTATCACAAGGATAACTATCATATCACATATTACACAACACTACTAGAAAAACAGCCTTTTACGACGCACAAATAACGACACGCACTAATTTACGATACACATTTTTTGGGCATCCTAAAAATACTGTCAGTTTTCTAAAATTTGAAGGATAGTGGACACGCATTTTTGCGTGCCTGAAATTTGTGTCCAACAAAAAAAACACGGAGGGCACCTCTTATAAAAAAATGCGTCGTCTAAAGATGTCGCTTTATATTTTTTTTAGGAAAGCGCGTTCTTAAACGTAGAATGGCAGGAAATGAAATCCCAAAAAGATAAACGCCCCGCCTGATGCATCTCCTTCTAAAATCCTCTACCAAAGAACCCTAAGCCCGTCTTCCTGTACCTCGATCTGCGCTCTTTCTCCCTTCTCTTTTGAAGCCCTAAGCCACCACGACCAGCATCGAACCTCATTTGTTCTAAGAGTTCGGAGTGCATCTGATGACATCAACATTAACACTATTGCGTCTGATTAAACCACACATGGAACCGTTTCACAAATTGAAGATGACAACCCAGACCCGCCACCGCTTCTCTCTCCTCGTCCATTTCGTTCTCACACACGTATCTTCTTCCTCTCTCTAACATCCTTTGAAGAAGATAAAGAATCCATGAAATAATCGTAGGTTTTTTTATGTGTGGCGGTGGTTCCTCTGTCCGATAATACCATATAAGAACCCTAATTCTATTTTTTAATGAGCTATATATCATATGTTGGTGAAGAGATCCAATGGCATTTGGCGAGACACGAGGCTTGCGTTAAGTTAGACCAGTCTCATTATTTCTTCTCGTTACGTGCTCCAAAGGAGAAAGAACACGAAGCTATGATGTTAAATTACGAACTGACATTTGCTTCAAAAGGACAAGACAAGTTGTTGAAAGAAATGGATGAGTTATTGGAGCATTGCTGTAGTTTCTCGGTGCAGAAAGAAGAGGAGAAGAAGGGCGCTTTGGATTTAACAATGGCGGAACGAATGAGTCCCTCAGATCTGAAAATGGAAGCAAATAAGGAACAGATGGAGCAGATTTGTAGAGCTTATTGGACGACATTAGCCCCAAATGTGGAGGATTACAGTACGAAGGCTACAAAATTAATTGTTGCGGGTTCAGGGCAACTTGTTAAAGGGATTCTCTGGTGTGGAGATATTACAGTGGATAGATTGATCAAGGGTAATGAGATTTTGAAGCTAAAGATCGGACCTGCTAGCAACACAACAATTAATCCTGAACTTCTAAAGGCTATACACAGGTTTTGAAGTTCATGTTGAAACTATTTTCTTATATGCTTTCTAAGATTCTTCTATGAATATTTGCATTTTGATTATGTGGGTGATTCTTCTAGGGTTAATAAGGTGACGAAGATGACAGAGACAGTTGTTATGGACTTCTTTCTGGCGTTCTGAAGATTACTGGATTCTTTACAAGCTCTGTTGCTAGCTCTAAACTTGGCAAGAAGTTCTTCAAGTTTTTTCCTGGGGAAATTGCACTCGCGACCCTGGATGGATTTAGTAAGTTCTCTCTTACATTATTCTTCATTTGACAAAAACTAAAAACTGCAACTTTTAAATTTAAAAGCTATCAACTAATTTGATATAAATGTTTGTGTATAGGTAAAATTTATGATGCTTTTGAAGTTTCTGGAAAGAATGTAATGTCAACATCATCTACTGTGACAACAGAACTTGTCAGCCACAAGTAAGTCTATGAAAGGCCTTCTTAAATCTTTTCTCAATCGCTTTAAAAAAGTATATGTTGATGACATTATGAATTTTATCTTTGTGTGTGGCTTTTATAAACACAATAAACATTATATCTTACCTTTTCTTCTTGTTGTTGGCCCAACAATTGAGTATACAGAACTTTGGTACTCAAGCAGATGACAATCAACAAGAAGTAACTGTGGGACCTGAGTTATGAGTTATGCTTATGTGATTTTGGGAATTGACAGGAGGTTAACTCAACAAGTCAAATTCTAATATTTTTTTCTATGCCTAGTTGAGGGGCAAGTGTGTAAAGATATCAGAAAGCTAGGACAATCATACACTATATTTGCAAAATATTAGCAAAACATGGAAAAAGGAGGAAGTAAGTTTACTCTTTGAGGCATTTTATCAAATAACTTATGTGCAGAGACAAAGAGTTTACTCTTTGAGGCCTTTTATCATCCGTTCAGAGATATGATTGAAATTGTAGCTAATAGGCTGCGATCAATGGTGGTTACAGAGGTATGTCTTCAAAAACTACTTTCTTTCAACATTATTTATCAAGGGTATATTTGTAATTAACCGAATTAACAGGTGCCAAAGCTTGCTTCAGCAGCTGAGTACTTCTTTAAAATGGGAGTTGAAGGGAAGAGGTTTCGACCCACTTTAAGTTAATTTTTATTTCTTTGATTATTGATATCATATTATCATGTTGTTGTTGTAAAATATTGAAAAAAAAATCAGGTTATTTTATTAATGGCAACAGCTTTAAATGTTCAAATTTCTAAGCCAACATCAGAAGGGGTTGTGGATATGTTCTCAACAACGTTGAGGTTGAGACAATAATCGATTGTTGAAATCATAGAGATGATTCATGTTAGGTTTGTTTTTTTTAATATTAGTTTTAATATTTCTTTTTACAATTGTATTTTATTAGAAAGAAAATATATTTTTTTTAATCTCAGGTTGCTAGTCTCCTTCATGATGATGTATTGGATGATGCTGATACAACACATGGGATTGGATGTCTTAACTTTGTGATGAGAAATAAGGTGTTATATCTTTTTTCAGAAAAAAATAAACAAGGGCAAATTGGTAAATATGAACATTGAAATTTTGACTATAATGATGATGCAGCTTGCAGTATTGGCTGGATATTTCTTGCTTTTTAGAGCTTGTATAACCCTCGCCTCTTTAAAAAACACAGAGGTATCCACCATTCCACTCCATTAATATCTTTATTTTTATTTTTTTAATTTTTAATAACCTCTCATTATATTCTACTTTTTTTAATAACCTATGTTGCTGGAACAGTTGCTCTGATGATTGTTCCTGTCATAGGTATCTCCCCTGAATCATCATCACATGCATCAAGCATCTTTAATTATGCTCTTAGTCTTGGCATTGGAAATCAGCTCATGAATATCCTTAGAGATGTAGGAGAAGAGTAAGTTTTCCACTTTGATAGTCGATGGCCGATATGTTCATATTTAAATTTCAAATCTTTATTACCCCATGTTAGCAATGTATTGTACTTGTTAAATTAAATATTAAATAAAAACCCCATTTACAAAAAAAGAAAAAAAACTTTTATTTTTGTGCCATTTACCTGAAAAGTCATTTTCAATTTTTTACAAAAAAGATCCATTGGTTACCTTCCATAGCCTATTAACAGGTCCACCATTTGCATAACCGAAATTTTCACAAAATGCATTAGGTTTTGATCCCCTTTTGTTATTAAAAGTATCATCATTAGTACTATTACTTTTTTATTTTTTATTTTTTGTTTTCTGGTTTTTGGTTTTTTGATTTCAGGTCAAAAACTTTAAACCGTATTAAACCTGTTCAATTAAACTGTTCTTTAAAGTTGTTGAAAATCACAAATCAACCTACTAATTTTGCATTTGTTCAATTTTTGACAGCTCTAATTGAACATCTTGTTTATTTATTTTTTTCTAATTCAACATTTTGTTAAATTTTTTTTAAGGATATTGAATTAGGAGAATATCCAGGAGTTGATGACAGCTGGATGAACACTATCCATCGTCACAAACACTGAATCATCGCGAACCCTCTTTAGAATTGTGAAATCTGGTGCGACTGCTTTCACATCCTCCCGGTGTTTAGCTCCACTGATTGTGAACTTCTGGAGACGAATCAAGAGCATTTCATATTCTTCATAAGGTATAGTGATTCTCTCTCTCTCTCTCTCTCTCTCTCTCTCTCTCTTTTCTGTTTTCATTTTAAACATCATCAAGTGCCTGGAAATGTATGGAATTCCAGTTCCAAGGTATGCATTAGTAAATAGGGACAAACCATATCAAGATTTGGAGTATTTTGTTGAGGAAGAAGATTTTGTTGAGGTTCATGGGCAGCGATTTTGGAAGCCTTTTGTAGAGAAGCCTGTTTATGGTATGCATATCTCACAATCCTTTTCATACACCTTCTCCAACTTTCCCTGTTTGCTAGTAATGTGCGTTTATTGTCCATAACTAAGTATGGTTGGAATTTGAATTTATTTATTTATTTTCTGTTTTTTCTTGTTTAAAGGTGATGATCACAGCATAATGATATATTACCTAAGTGCAGCAGGGGGTGGTATGAAAGAATTGTTTAGAAAGGTGAATTTTTATAATTGCTATGTGTATTAAGTACATTCAGTCTCTTGGAATTGCATTGGCACAAAGCTTGCATCGGGATCTGTGGATCAAACAGCTTGGGTATGGCATATTGATCCCCATGGCCATGTAAGTTTTCTTCTTCATTTCGTCTCTCGAGTCTTGTTACTCAATTCAAACACCCAATTAGTATTGTTTATATACTCTATTGTGTTGTAGAGCAAGGTTAAGGATCTTGAACTAAAGGGGCATACAAATAGTGTAGATCAGTTATGTTGGGATCCTAAACACGCCCACTTGATTTCCACTGCTTCAGGTGACAAGAATGTTTGTCTATGGGATGTCTGCAGTAAGTTGAAATACAAAATAATTTTTTTTAAAAAAATAATCTTTATTGATCTACATGCGAATAAACAGGTGGAAAATGTTCACAGCAAGTAGAACTCAGTGGGGGAGAACATTAACATTACCTATAAACCAGATGGGACTCATGTAGCAGTTGGGAACCGGGTACATTCTCCTTTCCTTTTTTTTTCATTTACCAAAATTTCCTTTAACAACATTTAGGAATATTATGTTAATTCTACTTTATTATATATATGTTAAATAGGATGATGAACTAACAATACTGGATGTTCGAAAATTTAAACCCATCCATAAACGCAAATTCAACTATGAGGCAAGTATACTCTTATTTGTGGGTTTGAAATTGAAATGGAGTGAAGTTGAATAGATTATTATTAGATTTCTTGAAATAATAATTAATCTTGTTTTTGGCAGGTAAATGAGATTGCATGGAACATGAGTGGGGACATGTTCTTCTTGATTACACTCCCCTCTGGTGCTGGTAACCCTAGCCTTGCACTGTAGTTAAAAATTATAATTAAAACTTTGACTGTGGAGGAAAAGACATAAATGCCCTTTCCAAATGTAATCATCTGGTTCTTTAAAAAAATGTAATCATCTGGTAATGTAATTCATACCTGTGAATAAATAGATAGTTTTAATTAATTAGTTTTTTAATGTTTATATGCATAGTATTAGTTATTAGATTTCGAGAGCTACGATTGCTGGTTGGTTCCTGAAGTAACATACACAAATATAGTTATTAGACTTATCCAAGTGGGAGTCTGTTGGATAAGGTGTCTAAGTCCATAACTTATTTGGTATATACTTGACCCGACCCGGCATGGTCCATTTGGGTTGCACTTCACCCGAACTATTTATGGATAATTTTATGAGAGTTATACACATATGTTTATTAATATATTATAAGTTATAATATATTAATATGAAGTCATGTTATTTAATTAGTCTTAAATTAATTATGAATTAATTTAGAGATTAAAGGGAAGACTAATTAGATTGTGGGCTATTGGTTTTATATAGTGTGGGCTCACACTCATTTGTTAATGGGCTAGGCTTGTATGGAAGTCCATGGATGATCCATGGAGCTTTTAACCCATGGATCCTTGGAAAAGGAAAGGTCATGGGTTATTAGGGTTTCACGCTAATCATGTACACTATATAAGCATGCTTATGTTGCATGAAATAGCCACTAGTGTGTGTGCTTGTGTGTGGCCGAAAATTACAAAGTGTGTATACACTCTCTAAAGTTTTCCAAGTGTTTGTGGTGATTTGTGATTTCCATTTGAGGCATTCACACTATTGGTGCTTGGCTCTCAAACTCCAAAGGAATCAAACTCATCAAAAGGTATGTAATCTCATCTAATTCTTTTATGTTTAAAAGTACCCCCATGCCATGTTAGATAGGTTATGAACCTTGGAAAATTATTATTTTTCATGTATTTAGACGAACATAGATCCAAGGTTTATTAGGGTTGCATGCACACTTAGGAAGTGTTAGATTGCTCAAAACCCAACAGTGGTATCAGAGCCTAGGCTTGCTTGTTTGATACTTGATGCAGAATAGTGAAAAAGGTTGAAATTGTTGTTGTCTGGCTGATGGACTCGCCGAGTCCATGGGGGGACTCGCCGAGTACAAGGCAAAATTCATCCTACTCGCCGAGTAGGTTCGTGCACTCGGCGAGTAGAATGATCAGAATGCAGAATTTCGACTTTTTCTGCTGGAAATGGACTAGAAACATTACCCTAAACTGTTTTGGTGTTTTAAAACTTGTTTTAGTTGGTGTAATGGTTGTTCTAATCCATTTACAATAGCATATATCAAAATTCCATGATTTTATGTGTTCATATAATTCTTGAAATTTTGATGATCATGTTCATGTTCTTATGAATTTAGAAGATGATAGGAATTATTTGCTGAATTGTTTATAATTAATTCTTGATCATTTATGTGTTTTAATGGAGTCCATAATTTGTCCTCAAGTTATGGATATCCAAAGGTCACTTTTCTTTAACACACACTTAAAACACATAAGTTACATGAAAATGAAGAGTCTTCATTTTTATGAACCTTTAATTCATAGGTTATGAAATGAAAAGTTTTGGATAGTTACAAAACTTGCCCTCAAGTTTTGGAATTTGTAAAGTCTCACACAAACTTTAATTCCACATCCTAGAGTTTTAAAAGTTAAAATTCAACACTTATACTATTTATAACATTGATGGTTAATTATTATATATATATATATATATATATATATATATATATATATATATATATATATATATATATATATATATATATATATATATATATATATATATATATATATGTTTAAGAACAAGTCGTTTTACCGTTAGTAGGCCTCATTCACGAAGCCGGTCTATAAGGTGGGTATAAGGTTGTTGCCAAACGGGTGTCCACTCTCACCCACCGCTTGCTTGACTGGTGGAGGGTCGTTAGCCGAACGGGTAGGACAATGACTTCAAATTCTCATTAAAAGTATAATGATTATTATAAAGTAACTAAATGTTTTATTTAATTCCCAATCTTAGTTACTTTAGGAAAAATGTGAATTTGGTGCTAGCCCATGGAATTCACACTTTGTACCTTACCAAGTCGTTGGTGGAGCGTGTGTGGTTAACCGACACACTAACTTGGACTAGTAAGGATCACGAAGGGTGACTTAATGTTTGTCATAGATCAATGGAGCGTGTGTGGTTAACCGACACATTGATTAGGTGATAATATTAAGGGTACCAAGTGAATTGGTATGGTTATTCACACCTTGTTTTGTGATCCTCGGTATCCCAGTCACAAAATTTGAGAGGGCACACTCGAGATTGAAACATGCCATTGAAAAGTTCAATGAATCTCAAAAAATCTAGGAATTTCAAATCCAATTAAACCCTAATAAATTATTTCGTTTTTCATGGTGGAAATTGGTGAATCGTCATTCGCCTACCTTCAAATATTTTATAGTTTGGATTACGGCATCCCTCTTCCAAATTATAAAATATTGTGTTGGGTCCTAGCCTTAATATTTCATATTGGGTGTTATATTAAGGACTTTGAATCAACTAACTTGATTTTCTCCCATTATAGATGTCTGGTTCAGACGACTATGATCTTCCCAAATCTCTTGAAGATGGTGTCCCTCAACATCATGCTTCACTTCCTCCACCTCCTCCAATTATTCTCCCTCACCCACAAGTTCTTGAAAAGTTTAAAGTCACTCAATCCCTATTGGCAAGCATAGTCTATGTGTGCTCACATCTTGGAGATAAAGTCACATATTGACAAGCCGGGAGAGTTGGGTGTCAAAGTCTCGTGAAAGTTGGATGTTCAATCACTTTCTTAGTAACATAGTGAGTCTCTTTGGGACTACTATGAGACAGACTATGACATGACCCTTAATGATGTTATCTATTTGCTTGGTGTTGTGGAATCAGAAATGATTTGGAACACCAGTAAAGCAAATTTGATTAAAAGAACGACTTCCCAAGTCTTAAATGGACATTGAAAATGGTAGCATTGAATATCTAGAAAAGCATTTCTCTTCCCAATGGAAAGGGATCGGCTATAGTCAACTCGGTTGACCAAATGGTAAAGAGAAAGGATAAGTCTGAGATAGTCTCATGTGCCATTACCAAAAGGTCTATATGTTTTATTGCCAAAGGGAAGGACACTGATTGCGAAGCTGCCATATTTACCTGAAAGATCATAAGATTGATCAAGTCAAAAAGTTTGACTCTACTTCAGTTAAAGTCCACTGACTAACTCTATTAAGTTTCTATTTGGAGATTCTTATTACATAATGTGAATGGGTCACATGTTGATGTTTTTAAGAATCAAAGAAAAGATAGGAAGCTTAAAGTAAGTATATGTTGATTCTGATTGCGAAGGTGGGTTTCGATCGCATGGTTCGGTAATCAGAATTTTGAGTTGTTGCTTAAGAGTTATAATATATTGCTTATGAATATATAACAACAAGGTTTTCATGTGGATTGTAAGGATAAATTTTTCCGCAAAGTTTTAAAATAAAAGAAAAAGGGTTTTAATTTTATTTATTTTAAAAATATCCTTACAATGGCATCTGTGGAAAATTGTTGCTTATATGTTTCCAGTAATAGCAATATTGGAAAGTGGATTTGATTCTTTCATTTGTGGTAGTGTCTGAATTTACCAAATGAAGAAAGTTTTTCATCACCCAAGTTTCAATTGGACAGAAACTTGGAATCATACAAGTTGTATTGTATGATGAATGAGAATTTTCATCTTTGAAAATTAAGACTAATTCTTTGATCACATGTATATGTGAGTCAATTGAAGGACTAAGGAATTAGGTACACTGGGTGTGCGCTGGTCAAGGTCCACCACAAAGATTGATTTGTCATGATTTACTAAAGATTAGTAAATATGATTATACTTATGAGGTTAAGTATAATTCTGTAACATTGGAAAGGTTACAATGTATGACAAAACAAATGAGAAGAATCAAATTAGGCAGAAAGATAAAAGTTTCTCAAATTTGAAAGGATGGGAGAGTACTTTAGTATCGTATTTCATGATCATCTTAATGATTATGAAACCATATCACAAATTCATACTCTAAGGACGTCTTAGTGCATTGTTATGGCTAAGAAGAGAGGTCATGAATTGTTGGATTGGTTAAAATCAAGAAGATGAGTCATACTTCGTTCCAAAACAATTCTTAGAGTCATACTCCAAGATTGTAACTTTGAGTGACATAAAGGAAGATTTATTAACACTAGTCAAATGTAAGAGTAAAATGTTTTCTACTCTTGTACATTTGAGATTGGTAAGTTGTGATGTCTTGGATGAGACAAAGACCAACTAAGACCAATTGTGTGAAGTGTTAGTCTTGATAAGAATCCGCATTGTCCCTTGAATATTTGTTTTGTCAAGGAATGGTTCTTGACTGGGGAAACTTATATGTCAAGGAGACAGTGGGAGCCTTAAAGATCCTGAAAGAGTTTCAAGATTTAATCAAGAGTAAAACTTGTAATTTATCACTAGCACACGACTTAAGGTTTGCAACCTATCGTGTTGACATAATTCTTATTTCTGTACCTACTTCAAATAAGTTGAATTTGCATTTGAGTTATCAGAGTTCAACTTGGAAGCATTGGTGGGCCTTGTGCTACCAAGGTGACAAGAAACTAAGACTGAACAAGTTTAATCCATGTAAGGCTGAATTTGTCACTAAGCTTATCTTATGATTATGGTTTTGACAAATTCACATGGATAGGAACTCATACACTATAAAATCTAAGTGTCATAAGGTTTCTCTCCGATTCATGAAAATGATGGTGAGGAAACGCTTTCACTAAATAGATTTTACGTAGATATCAATTGTGTTATTTGCATTTTCAAAAGTCGTTCGTGGAGCGCGTGTGGTTAACCGACACACTAACATGGACTTGTGAGAAATGGAAAATGCCTAAGCAATTGAGACTATGATTACGGCATCCCTTTTCATAGTCCTGAAAATTGTTTAGACACACATGTGAGCTATCTAAGAAAGGGTGTATGAATCTAAATTTCAGAAGTCCAGCAGATTTCTGGAAATATGTCAGAGCTAGTGAGAGCATAAGTGTTATGCTGATAATCATCATGTTAGTGGGAGCATGATTATTACGTTTAGTGTTGCAAGTTAGCAATGTTAATTATAGAAAACAAAGTTTCAATTCGTGAAGTTGCAGGGGTTGAAAAGTTGTTTTGCTATAATTAAGGGAGAGGAAATTATACTTCGTTTCAATTCTAAAGCTTAGATTGAGATTTTAATCATCTTTAGTCAAGAATATATATATATATATATATATATATATATATATATATATATATATATATATATATATATATATATATATATATATATATATGAATTTTATGTTGGAATGGTTCAACTTGAAGAAATTCTATATATATTGCGTTTTCAAAATTCGATTATGATTACGACATCCTTCTTCATAGTTAAATTTTGAAAACATGGCAAATAAAAAATATTATAGCAAAAGACTGGTCTAGTATCATGTCTTTATGTCAAACATCATGAATCGTGTCCCATATGCTTCGGATATAGGATCGATTGCATGTGCTATAATATTCATCTTTTCTAAATTTTCCAAATGCTTAAGGCATTGAGAAGGGAAAAGTTTAGAACTGGATATGACTAAAGTGATTAAGCAATTGTCGAGGACAATCTGAGGTTCACCAAAGATTGGTTGCTCAGGGAAAGTTGGAAGTATGATGCAAGTTGTCGGAAAGGACCATATTGACATATTCTGAAAAGATGTAACTCTTGTTCGGAAGTGATAGTCAAAATGGGACTATGGAAATGTCTCCATAGGTGGAAGTTATTCAATCTATGTAAGATTAGAAAACCTTAATGCAAGAAGGATGTTCAAAGCAATGTACTTTGAATATGAGACTTCCGTTCCATAGAAGTTGACCTTCTTTGGAATACTCTGTAATGACTGGTGACAAGGTTTTGGTGACTTTGTGCATAATCATTACAAGAGGAACATTTCATAAAAGTTTAAAATCTAACAGATTTTTTGGTAAATGATAGGAATCGGGGATTCTCACATTTACAATAAGGATTTGGGATTGTGAAATGAGTATCATTGGAATCATGTTCAATTGATCTACATCAGAATGTAAGGATCATAGACAAACATAGTGTGCATACTTGGAGTATGGCATAACTATTGTTTAGAAAAACAAAGTGTACATGCTAGGAGCATGGGACGACTGTTGTTTTTATTCGAGTCTTAAGTTGATTGTTTGAAACATTATACAATGAATAATGTGTAATCAATATGGTGATAAATAAAAGGTGGTTCTATTTATATTCAAAAAGGGTTCTGAGACCATATTGGATTCGATTATTATTGTGTTTCACTTTGCATGTTTTGACTTCCAAAATAGCTAGGTTATTCTTTCCGAATGACTGAGTTATTTAAACACTCCACAGTCATTCATATGTTGGAAGTAGGTATGAATCAAGACTGTCATGAATCGAGTTTGTAGATGGCTAAATGGGTTTAGTCATAGCAATGGTTGCTACAACATTCATGAGTGCTCATAAGTTATGAGTATTGGAATAAACCCACGCTCACTTGTATCACTTCATGGAATTTATCTCGAGTGATCGTGAGACGGTAATATCATATAAATCTTCAAACCTAGAGATATGAGTTGTTACCTATGAGTTGGTTGTGCATTGATTGCACGTAAACGCATCAGTAACTTGATGTTATAAAACGTGCCTTTGTGTACAATTCAACAAGTAGTAGAACAAGCATATGAGTCGAAGTTTATCTGTTCCTTCTAGAAATAGAAGCGATATTTGGGCCCCTCGATGATTTTGTTGTGACCTATGTACCGGCCGGTCAGAACTAAATTGATGTGTTCGATTAAGTTCTTTGTCAAACAAATCGAAAATCAGGAAACAAACTGCTAGAAAATAAGTACGACGTTGTTCCATGTATTTGTCCGGCTGATATCATGAGAACAGAGGATTATATGATCACTTATCTAAAATGGCGCTTCATAGTTCAACAGAGTTTTCGAGAGCTACGATTGCTGGTTGGTTCCTGAAGTAACATACACAAATATAGTTATTAGACTTATCCAAGTGGGAGTCTGTTGGATAAGGTGTCTAAGTCCATAACTTATTTGGTATATACTTGACCCGACCCGGCATGGTCCATTTGGGTTGCACTTCACCCGAACTATTTATGGATAATTTTATGAGAGTTATACACATATGTTTATTAATATATTATAAGTTATAATATATTAATATGAAGTCATGTTATTTAATTAGTCTTAAATTAATTATGAATTAATTTAGAGATTAAAAGGAAGACTAATTAGATTGTGGGCTATTGGTTTTATATAGTGTGGGCTCACACTCATTTGTTAATGGGCTAGGCTTGTATGGAAGTCCATGGATGATCCATGGAGCTTTTAACCCATGGATCCTTGGAAAAGGAAAGGTCATGGGTTATTAGGGTTTCACGCTAATCATGTACACTATATAAGCATGCTTATGTTGCATGAAATAGCCACTAGTGTGTGTGCTTGTGTGTGGCCGAAAATTACAAAGTGTGTGTACACTCTCTAAAGTTTTCCAAGTGTTTGTGGTGATTTGTGATTTTCATTTTAGGCATTCACACTATTGGTGCTTGGCTCTCAAACTCCAAAGGAATCAAACTTATCAAAAGGTATGTAATCTCATCTAATTCTTTTATGTTTAAAAGTACGCCATGCCATGTTAGATAGGTTATGAACCTTGGAAAATTATTATTTTGCATGTATTTAGACAAACATAGATCCAAGGTTTATTAGGGTTGCATGCACACTTAGGAAGTGTTAGATTGCTCAAAACCCAACATTAACAAGGTAGGTAAAGGGTGACTTGAGGTTTATCATAGTATCGGTGGAGCGTGTGTGGTTTACCGACATATTGATTGAGTGATAAACTTTAAGAGTACCAAGTGATTTGCATGGTTACTTCACACCTCGTTTTGTGATCCTCGGTATCCCAGTCACAAAACTTGGAGGGCACACTCGAGATTGAAAAATGCCTTTGAAAAGTTCATTGAATCTCAAAAGAATCTAGGAATTTCTAAGAACCAATTAAAAACCTAATATCTATATTTTGTTTTTCATGGTGGAAATTGGTGAATCGTTATTCACCTACCTATCAAATATGTTATAGCTTGGATTACGACATACCTCTTCTAAGTTATAATATATTGTGATTGGATCCTAGCCTTAATATTAAATTTGGGTGTTTTATTAAGGACTCTCTTAATATCTAAACTAATCTTGTTCTCTTCTTTCAGATGTCTTCAAACGATGCTGCTTTTGGCTCTAATCCTAATGGCTCATTTACCCTTATGAACTTGTGTGGGAAAGTCACTTTTGATGGATCCAACTTCAATGAATGGATCAAAAACATCAAGATGATTACCCTCTACAAGGACAAAGAATATGTCCTTGACAAGGAGTTTAAGGAGATTGATGAGACCACTACAACTCCCCAGGAGATCTGTAACACCCCAATTCTGATCTTGAGAGAAAAAGGAAGGTAGATCAAGAGGAGAAGAAGGAGATCCTAGATCCTTGAGGAATTTCATAAGATAGTAAGGTATATCTTGGCCCTCTTCTGTTTCTATGCTTAGATCCCCTTTTTGAAGCCATTAAAGCTATTCTTGAACCATTTCTTGGCTTAGTAGTAGCATAGAGGACTCATGGAGTTGATTAGCCTTTGGATCTAGCTAGGTTTAAGTTCCAAAAGTTTAGATCTAGTACCTTTATGGAGCCATTTTGCATGAAAGCTCTAGATCTACTATTATAGTGTGCTTTGAACCCTAAAACCTTCATTTGATGTTATTTACACGTAAAGTTGGAAACTTTACGTGTTAATTAAGCCCCAAGAACAAAGATATATGAATGGAATGGACTGGTTTCAAGCAGAATTGAGTATATAGTGTTTGCATGTATACGACTCGGCGAGTCGTTCTTCAGACTCGACGAGTCGAGTCGCGAGTCCCATGTTTTCCCTTTTTCGAGTTATGCCGAGTGAAACCAGTGAGTGATTGATGGACTCGGTGAGCTAGAGGGTTAGACTCATTCGTGGAAGAACTCGGCGAGTCAATGCCCTGACTTGGCGAGTCCAAGGCAATCTTCATGCCTCAAGAACAGACTCGACGAGTTGTTCATACAACTCGGCGAGTCACAACTAGAGTGTTCATCCGATGAAGGAGAACTCGCCGAGTTGTTCATACAACTCGGCGAGTCGGATGCAGATTGTCGGGGGTTAGTAACAAAGAGGAACTCGCCGAGTTGTGCCAAAACTCGACGAGTAGTAGCAAGTAGAAGCAAGAAAGTAAGAGTAAGGACTCGACGAGTTGGTGACCCAACTCGATGAGTCAGGTCAACTGAATATTGACTTTGACCGTTAGGTTGACTTGGACCAGGGGTAAGAGAGTCATTTTCCCCTCAGTATTATTATCAGTATTTGATTGATGGTACTTATGGAAATTGTAGCCGGGGTGAAACCGGAGCCGCAGCAAACAAATTCTGGAGCAGTTCTTTCAGCAGCTAGGCTATGAGGTGAGTTTCCTTCCAGTAGGAACGGGTCTACGACCATAATTCCGGCCCGTTTAGTTAGCAGTAGTTTCGAACCTCGGTCCGATGCAGTAGTTAGGGTGCTTGATGTCTTTGTGATTCAGGCATGTTTTGTGTTATGTGTTCCGGACTCTGTTCCGATGCAGTATGCAGTATATGTATTCATGTTAGTTGATATGATTATGCTATGTTATGTTCGGTCAGTTCCAGACCTCGGTCCGATGTAGGGGACAAGGTCCCAATCAGTTCCGGACTTCGGTCCGATGCAGTTAGTTCCGGACTTCGGTCCGATGCAGAGGGCAAGGCCCTGGTTAGTTCTGGACTCCGGTCCGATGCAGTTTCCGGACTTTGGTCTGATGCAGAGGGCAAGGCCCTGGTTAGTTTCCGGGCTTTGGTCCGATGCAGTGGGCAAGGCCCAGTAGATGCTTTATATGTTATTGTATGGTATGTGGTAGTTTGGGGGAGCTCACTAAGTTTTGTGCTTACAGTTTCAGTTTTGGTTTTAGGTACTTCCGCAAGTAAAGGGTAGAGCTCAGGATGATGGCATCGCACACACCACAACTTCTCTTTTCCTGGGAGTTTGTTTTGATTCATAGTTTGATTTGGCACAAATGTTCATGACATTTTATTATGGATTGAGATATTTGACACATGGTTTTATGATGTGACGATCAGTATATGGTTTTTATTATCATTAAAACAAAATTTTTTTTGGGTCGTATTTTTGGATGTTACAAGTTGCTATCAGAGCCTTGGTTTGAGGGATTCGGACACACTTTTGGGTGTGTCTGAACTCAAACTAAGGAAGTGGTAAAATGTTTTCAAAAGAAAAGAGTTTTAGAAACGTGAAAAGATTTTTTAGAAAGAAAAGAACTTTGAAAAGAGAAAAGGGGCGTGGTGCATGCGATCAGCCGAGCTCAAGTAAGTACTCCCAAACTACCCATACGAGTTTATGTTATGAGTTATCAGTTTCAGTTTCAGTAGAACATCATGCTAGAATAGGACTAAGGATCTAGGAGGATGCCTTATGTTCCTGCTATATGTGTTTCAGCCTTATGAGAATTGCATACTTGTTGAGTAGGCAGCAGTAGGATAGCCTGTTTAGGTTATGCTTGATAGTATGAGCTTAGCATTGTATGCTAGTATAGGTCCTTGTTATGAGGATAGAGTTGCTTGAGTAGTTT
This sequence comes from Lactuca sativa, assembly GCF_002870075.4. Taxonomy (NCBI): domain Eukaryota; kingdom Viridiplantae; phylum Streptophyta; class Magnoliopsida; order Asterales; family Asteraceae; genus Lactuca; species Lactuca sativa. Next base: position 293,277,900 of record NC_056625.2, read on the forward strand.
TCCTGTGTCTGAATGCTGCTTGCTTTGTGCTTTGTGGGGCTCTGGGTGATGGGAGTTAGCCATTAGGTGAATACATCACGTCACATGTGAACAGGGTTGAATAATCTCAGAGTGCTAGATTTGGCCCTATTGCGTAGCTCTGGTTTGAGTCTGACCGTAGTAGGGACGGGTCTTTACTCGAAGGATTATCTGAGCCTTGCCACATGTGATGGTATTCAGGTAATATCTAATTGGCATTACAAGGAGGCCTTCAGCAGCTGAGGACTGGTTTGAGTCGAGTCAGAAGCTCCGTAGGGCAAGCCTAGGAAGGTAGTAGCAGAGATCAGTAGCTGTAAAGTGACTTGGTGGAGTCAAGGCAGTTCTTGAGGAAAGTACGGATAGATGTGGAAGGTAGTATGGTCCCGTACTACTAAAAGCAGAGGATTCGTACTCAAATCAAGAAAGCTGAGATGAGACTAGGAAACTTGTGATAGTAGTGATCCCTCAAGAAATATTTATGATCCTGAAGTTTATTTTTGATGTGTTTTCAGAATGGTGGTATTGCATCCTCGACCAGCAGTCGGCAGTTCAAGTGCAGAAGGGGGATCAGGATCAGACCCGGAGGCCGGGTAGATGGATGAGAAGACTAGGGAGTTTCTCTCTTCAGAGATTACTCGCACCATACTTGAGCAGACTCCTGTGATCTTTGGTTCGATCAAGGAGGGTATCTTGGAGTTGATGGATGAGAGATTGAGCACTTTTTGTGTTGAGGTAGTGGCCATGATGGGGTCGCGCACGCTTACCTTCAGGGAGTTCCGTGCATGTGGAGCTCCAGATTACCGCGGGGCGCGGGACCCCATTTTGAGTACCAGATGGTTGGCGGATGTGGCCAACGCATTTCGCACGAGCAGATGTCCCGAGGGGGACAAGGTCAGATTGGCGTCCTGTCTTCTGAAGGATAGGGCACGAGATTGGTGGGAGGAGGTTGGTCATGCCATCGGGGATGACTCAGCTTTGGATGCCATGACCTGGACAGACTTTTCTACCAGGTTCAGAGCTGAGTTTGCACCGGTTATTGAGGTGCAGCAGTTAGCACGCGAGTTCCAAAATTTGACTAAGACTACAGAGATAGTAGCAGAAATTACCGCCAAGTTCAGAGAGAGGGCACTTCTCGTTCCTCAGTACGCGGCTAATGATGAAATGAAGAAATCCCGTTATCATGAGATGCTGCGGAGTGATATCCGCCAGTTCGTGAGCCGGTCCAGCTGTAAGACGTTGGATGACATGATTGCTAGGGCTCGAGAGAGAGAGATTGACCTTGAGATGGAGAGAAAGTGGAAGCCGGAGGCAGCTGCAGGTTCAGGGAGTTCGGGCAAAAAGCCCAAGGGTTCAGATCACAGAGCTAGGAGTCAGCAGAGCCATGATTGGTGTGGCAAGTGTGGGAGATTGCACGATGGGGCGTGCAAGGCAGGGAGTGCCGACTGCTACAAGTGCGGCCGGACTGGGCATATGAGCAGAGATTGTACAGCCACTACTACCACCGTTGCGGAATCAGATCTGATTTGCTTCCAGTGCAATCAGAGGGGACATAAAAAGTCCCAGTGTCCGAGTTTAGCGGCTACGGGGAAGGTGTCAGCACCTGCTCCTGCTACTTTGAGGATTTCAGATGGCCGTCAGGGCCGAGTCGAGACGCCGGTGGCAAAGAGTAGGGCTTTCCAGCTGATAGCAGAAGAGGCGCGAGCGACTCCTGATGTGGTGGCGGGTATGTATTTTTTTCCCCTTATCTCAGTATTTATTTTTGATTGTTTCTTATGGTTATATGTTTTGTATAGGGTCGTTCTCGGTGAACGGCATTTCAGCTACAATATTGTTTGATTCGGGAGCTACCCGATCATTCGTCTCTCTTGCACTTAGCAAGAGGTTTAGCAGAGCTCCAGGGGAGCTAGATTGTCCACTTGAGGTTGAGATAGCAGCTGATAGAACCGTTAAGGTTGCAAGGGTACACAGAGGGTGTTCCCTACAGTTATTCGATGAGCAGTTTCCGGTGGACTTGGTCCCTATTCCCCTACGAGGGAATAAGGTCATAGTAGGCATGGATTGGCTGAGCCCCAATGGGGCGGTGATAGATTGTGAGCTACAGTTGGTGAGGGTTCGTACTCCCAGTAGGGGAGAGTTAGTGATTCAAGGCGAGAAGCCACAGCACGGACCAGTTCTGTGTTCAGCAGCGAGAGCGAGGCGCTACTTTCAGCAGGGTTGCGCCGTCTATATTGCCTATGTTTTAGATGCCCGGGAGAAGGGCAAGATGACAGTTGATGATGTTCCGGTGGTGCGAGACTACCCAGATGTATTTCCGGAGGATTTGCCGGGGATACCTCCTGAGAGACAGGTTGAGTTCGGGATTGATCTAATCCCTGGTGCGGCTCCAATAGCCAAGGCACCGTATCGGTTGGCTCCCCCAGAGATGCATGATTTGTCTATGTAGCTGCAAGAGCTGCTAGACAATGGATTTATCAGGCCGAGCAGTTCGCCCTGGGGTGCACCAATTTTATTCGTGAAGAAAAAGGACGGGTCGCACCGTATGTGTATAGATTACCGGGAGCTGAATAAGGTAACGGTGAAGAACCGTTACCCACTTCCGAGGATAGATGATTTGTTTGATTAGCTTCAGGGAGCGTCTTGGTTCTCCAAGATCGATTTACGCTCCCGATATCACCAGATGCGGGTCAGAGGCGAGGATGTGCAGAAGACTGCCTTCTGGACCAGGTATGGTCATTATGAGTTTGTGGTGATGCCGTTTGGACTCACCAACGCTCTGGACGCGTTCATGGACCTCATGAACTGCGTGTGCATGCCGATGCTGGATCGGTCTGTGATAGCATTCATAGACGATATCTTGGTGTATTCCAAGACTCAGGAGCAGCATGAGGAGCACCTAAGAGAGGTGCTGGAGGTTTTGAGGAGGGAGAGACTTTTCGCGAAATTCTCCAAGTGCGAGTTCTGGTTACGCGAGGTGTAGTTCCTTGGTCACCTCGTAAACCAGAAGGGTATTTTGGTAGATCCGGCCAAGATTGAGGCCATGATGCAGTGGGAGGTCCCGAAGTCTCCATCCGAGATTCGGATTTTCCTAGGTTTGGCAGGGTATTACAGGAGATTCATCCAGGATTTCTCCAAGATAGTCGTACCGCTCACCCGACTGACCAAGAAGTCGGTAGCGTTTCGTTGGGGGCCTGAACAGCAGGTAGCGTTTGAGACCCTCAGGAAGAGATTGTGCGAGGCACCGATTTTTACCTTGCCAGAGGGAGTAGAGGATTTTGTAGTCTACTGTGATGCCTCAATCACAGGTATGGGAGTAGTGTTGATGCAGCGAGGCCGTGTGATAGCTTACGCCTCGAGACAGTTGAAGCCTCACGAGGCTAATTATCCTACGCATGACTTAGAGTTGGGGGCAGTGGTGTTTGCCCTCAAGATTTGGAGGCATTACCTTTATGGGGTCCGTTGTACCATTTACACGGATCACAAGAGCTTGAGGTACCTCATGGATCAGCCGAATCTGAACATGAGGCAGAGGCGATGGTTAGATGTGTTGAAGGATTATGACTGTGAGATCCTTTATCACCTAGGGAAGGCCAACGTAGTGGCCGACGCCTTGAGCCTCAAGGCAGTAGCGGCCCCGATCAGAGACATTTGTTTGAGGATGACGGTGATTACTCCATTATTGGAGCAAATCAAGGAGGCACAGGTAGAGGGCCTCAAGGAGGAGAGACAGAAGTGTGAAAGGATCGTGGGCCGAGTAGCTTCTTTTGACTATGATGGTAGAGGATTGTTGACGCTTCACGGGAGAGTTTGGGTGCCATACTGGGGCGGAGTACGGCAAGTGTTGATGGATGAGGCTCATAAGTCTTGATTTTCCATTCATCCAGGGGCGACAAAGATGTATAGAGATCTTCGACCCTATTATTGGTGGCCCTGCATGAAGTCGGATGTCGCCTGGTATGTGGAGAGGTGCCTGACCTGCAGAAAGGTGAAGGCAGAACACCAAAGACCTCATGGCAAGATGCAGCCGTTAGACATTCCAATGTGGAAATGGGAAGACATTACCATGGATTTCATCACGAAGCTTCCTAGGAATGCACGTGGAGTGGATTCTATATGGGTTATAGTGGATCAGTTGACGAAGAGTGCTCATTTTATACCGATCCAGGATAGTATATTAGCAGAGAAGTTAGCTGATATTTATGTGAGAGAGGTGGTGGCACGTCATGGAGTGCCTGTTTCAATGGTGTCAGACCGAGATGTCCGTTTTACTTCCAGATTCTGGAAGCGGTTTCACGACGAGATGGGCACTCGTCTCCATTTTAGCGCCGCTTTCCATCCTCAGACAGACGGACAGAGCGAGAGAACGATTCAGACTCTCAAGGACATGCTGCGGGCATGTGTTCTTGACTTTGGTGGCAATTGGGATACGTATCTTCCGTTAGCGGAATTTATGTATAACAACAGTTACCACGCGAGTATCGATCGACCTCCTTTCGAAATGCTCTATGGGAGGAAGCGCCGGACCCCAATTTGTTGGGGCGAGGTCGGTTAGCGAGTCATTGGAAGCACCGAGGTGGTGCTTAAGACGACAGAGTTGATCCAGCAAGTTCGTGGCAGACTGCAGACTGCGCAGAGTCGGCAGAAGAGTTACGCCGATAGGAGGCGTTCAGATTTGGAGTTCCAGGTGGGCGATATGGCCCTCCTGAAGGTATCACCCTGGAAGGGTGTTATCAGATTTCGGAAGAGGGGAAAGCTGGGCCCCAGGTTCATTGGTCATTTTAGGGTTTTGGCCCGGGTGGGCTGGGTTGCTTATCGATTGGATCTTCCGTCAGAGCTTAGCCAGATCCACAACACTTTCCATGTTTCTCAGTTGAGGAAGTGTTTGGTGGACGAGTCGGAAATAATGCCCATTGAGGATATTCAGGTTGATAGCAGCCTGAATTCAGTTAGTGAAGGTGCAGTGGCAGCACCAGAAGGGTTCAGAGTGGACGTGGGAGTCCAAGGAGGAGATGCAGGGGCATTACCCAGAGTTGTTCCTAGATTCAGCGGCAGAAGACTTTGAGGAAGAAGTCTGAGACAAGTGGGGGAGGGGTGTAACACCCCAATTCTGATCTTGAGAGAAAAAGGAAGCTAGATCAAGAGGAGAAGAAGGAGATCCTAGATCCTTGAGGAATTTTAGAAGATAGTAAGGTATATCTTGGCCCTCTTCTGTTTCTATGCTTAGATCCCCTTTTTGAAGCCATTAAAGCTATTCTTGAACCATTTCTTGGCTTAGTAGTAGCATAGAGGACTCATGGAGTTGATTAGCCTTTGGATCTAGCTAGGTTTAAGTTCCAAAAGTTTAGATCTAGTACCTTTATGGAGCCATTTTGCATGAAAGCTCTAGATCTACTGTTATAGTGTGCTTTGAACCCTAAAACCTTCATTTGATGTTATTTACACGTAAAGTTGGAAACTTTACATGTTAATTAAGCCCCAAGAACCCAGATATATGAATGGAATGGACTGGTTTCAAGCAGAATCGAGTATATAGTGTTTGCATGTATACGACTCGGTGAGTCGTTCTTCAGACTCGACGAGTCGAGTCGCGAGTCCCCTGTTTTCCCTTTTTCGAGTTATGCCGAGTGAAACCAGTGAGTGAGAGATGGACTCGGTGAGCTAGAGGGTTAGACTCATTCGTGGAAGAACTCGGTGAGTCAATGCCCTGACTCGGCGAGTCCAAGGCAATCTTCATGCCTCAAGAACAGACTCGACGAGTTGTTCATACAACTCGGCGAGTCAAAACTAGAGTGTTCATCCGATGAAGGAGAACTCGACGAGTTGTTCATACAACTCGGCGAGCCGGATGCAGATTGTCGGGGTGTTAGTAACAAAGAGGAACTCGCCGAGTTGTGCCAAAACTCGACGAGTAGTAGCAAGTAGAAGCAAGAAAGTAAGAGTAAGGACTCGACGAGTTGATGACCCAACTCGACGAGTCAGGTCAACTGAATATTGAATTTGATGGTTAGGTTGACTTGGACCAGGGGTAAGAGAGTCATTTTAACCTCAGTATTATTATCAGTATTTGATTGATGGTACTTATGGAAATTGTAGCCGGGGTGAAACCGGAGCCGCAGCAGACAGATTCTGAAGCAGTTCTTTCAGCAGCTAGGCTACGAGGTGAGTTTCCTTCCAGTAGGAACGGGTCTACAGCCACAATGCCGGCCCGTTTAGTTAGCAGTAGTTTCGGACCTCGGTCCGATGCAGTAGTTAGGGTGCTTGATGTCTTTGTGATTCAGACATGTTTTGTGTTATGTGTTCCGGACTCTGTTCCGATGCAGTATGCAGTATATTTATTCAATTTAGTTGATATGTTTATGCTATGTTATGTTCGGTCAGTTCCGGACTTCGGTCCGATGCTGGGGACAAGGTCCCAATCAGTTCCGGACTTCGGTCCGATGCAGTTAGTTCCGGACTTCGGACCGATGCAGAGGGCAAGGCCCTAGTTAGTTCCGGACTCCGGTCCGATGTAGTTTCCGGACTTCGGTCTGATGCAGAGGGCAAGGCCCTGGTTAGTTTCCTGGCTTCGGTCCGATGCAGTGGGCAAGGCCCAGTAGATGCTTTATATGTTATTGTATGGTATGTGGTAGTTTGGGGGAGCTCACTAAGCTTTGTGCTTACAGTTTCAGTTTTGGTTTCAGGTACTTCCGCAAGTAAAGGGAAGAGCTCGGGATGATGGCATCGCACACACCACAGCTTTAGTCTTTTCCTGGGAGTTTGTTTTGATTCATAGTTTGATTTGGCACAAATGTTCATGACATTTTATTATGGATTGAGATATTTGACACATGGTTTTATGATGTGACGATCAGTATATGGTTTTTATTATAATTAAAACAATTTTTTTTGGGTCGTATTTTTGGATGTTACAAGATTGCTGACTTCTGGACACATGAAAGGGATGCTACCAAAGTAGCATGCATCATGTTGGTCATTATGATAGCGGAACTCCAAAATTCCTATGAGGATTTCTACCCTTTTGAAATGCACCAAGATTTGATGGAAAGATACCATCAAAGTGCACGACAAGAGAGGTATGAAATCATTTGCTCCATGATAACAACTATGATGAAGGACGGAGACTCCGTCACGAGCCAAATGTAGAAAATGCAAAGGTATGTGGATCGTTTGCTGAAACTTAATGTCAACTTCCCTGAGGAGCTTGCAATGGATATCATTTTGCACTCCTTACCCTCGTGCTATGATCTATTCCGCATGACATATCACATGAATACGGAAGAGATCACACTTAGAAAACTTCAGGGACTCCTCAAGACCACAGAAACAGGTCTTAAAGGTAAGTCGGTTGTTAACACTCCTACTCCAAACTTCGCCCCAGTTTTGTTAATCGAGAAAGGTCAAGGGAAGAAGAGGAAGAGCTCTTCGAAGGTTACCAGGGCTAGGACCCTTGATGGCTCTTCTTCAAGTGGAACCAAGAAAGGTTTCGTCACTCCTTCTTCTGACCCAAAAGAGGCTGAATGCTTCTATTACAATGAAAAATCAAATTGGAAGCAGAACTGCCCAAAGTACCAGCAAGATGTGAAGGATGGGAAAGTTAAACCCAACCATGCAGGTACTTACACTATCTTATCTAATAACTCACCCCATTCTAACTCTTGGGTCCTTGATACCTGTTGTGGTATTCATATATGTTCTGATTTGCACGGACTAAGAAGAAGTGAGAATGTGGAGCATGGAAGAATAAACTTAATCATGGGGAATATGAAAGCTTTACCTGTCACCAAGATTGGAGTTTATACTTTATCGCTAAGTAGTGGGTTTATTTTAGATTTGAATAAATGTTGTTATTCACCAGAAATGGCAAGAAATATTATTTCCTTTCATGCATTGTATAAATAAGGTTTCACCTTTTCCTTTGATAATGAAGTTGGTTCGATTAATGCTTTCTTTAATAATGTTCTTTATTTTTAAACATTACCTTGTGATGGTGTGTATGAAACTGTATCTGTGGTTGATAACTTACGAAATAATGTATTGTGTATTGATTCTGTTAATGATAATAACTTGGATAAAGGATCATTGTGACATTGTCGTCTTGGACACATAAGCAAGAAACGCATAGGCCAACTCCAAAAGGATGGAGTCTTGGAGTCATTTGACCTAAAGTCAGATGATAGTTGCAAATCATGCTTACTTGGAAAAATGACAAAGTCACCCTTCATAGGTTCTTGTGAGAGGGGTGAAGGTTTGTTGGATCTTGTAGACACGGATGTGTGTGGACCCTTCAAACATGCCACATGGGATGCTAATCGTTATTATTTGACTTTTACTGATGATTACAGTAGATATGGATATGTCTTCTTAATCAAGCATAAGTCAGAGACTTTTGAAAGGTATAAAGAATTTAAACAGGAAGTCGAGAATCAATTGGGAAGGAACATTAAGATGCTTCGATCCGATCGAGGTGGTGAGTATCTTAGTTCAAAGTTCCTCGACTATCTTTGGGAATGTGGGATTGTCTCACAATTGACTCCTCCCAGGACATCGCAGTTGATGTTGGATAAGGTGTCTAAGTCCATAACTATTTCTGGTCAGTACTTGACCCGACCCGGCATGGTCCATTTGGGTTGCATGGCACCATGCAATTGGATAGACTAAATGAGAGAAATAACACTTGGAGATTATTTATATATTATAAGTTATAATATATTAATAATATTATTTGATTAGTTTGATCAAAGAATTAATTTAGAATTAATTAAGTGATCAAAGATAACTAATTAAATATATGGGTTGATTATGTAAATCATTCATATCTTGTATAGTGGGCTAAGAGGCTCCATGGATTATCAAGTTGGGTTCCACCCATAGGATGCTCCATGGGAGTTACAAACCCATGGGTCATGGAAATGAAAAGTCATGACACATTAGGGTTTACATGGTGTAACCCTAGATGTGTCAACACTATATAAGAATCCCATTCTCCACCAAAATCAGCTACACATATGAAACAAGAGGGCTAGGCCGATTTCAAGAAGTGTGTATTCTCTCAAAAGTATTTCCAAGAGCATTTGGTGTTGTGTGAAGCATTTGAGGCATCACACTTGGGGTGCTAGGCTCACAAGGTTTCAAGGAACATAAGCAACAACAAGGTAAGTTATTCTATCTTTCATTCAAGTTAAAAATTGTTCTCCATGTATGCTAGATAGGAATATAACCTTGGAATTCAACTTTGCATGATAATTAGGGTTGCATGTACACTTAGGAAGTGTTAGAATGCTCAAAACCCATCAGTGGTATCAGAGCCCAGGTTTGTTTGTTTCTTATTTGTGCTTAAAAGTTGAAAAAAGTCGAAAAACTTGTTGTCTGCCTGATGAACTCGCCGAGTCCATGGGGGGACTCGCCAAGTTCACTTGTATCTTCAACCTACTCGCCTAGTAGGTTCATGCACTCGGCGAGTAGGAGCCACAGAGTGCAGATTTTCGACTTTAGTTGCTGGAAATGGACTAGAAACATTACCCTAAACTGTTTTGGTACTAGAAAACTTGTTTTAGATGGTGTAATGTCTTTGCTAATCCATTTACAACAACTAGTTATCAAAATTACAAAGTTTTAAGTGTAATTTTTATTCATGAAAGTGTTCATGTTCATGTTCTTGATCTTATGATGTTTAGATGATCATAGGAATTATTTGTAACCTATGTGGTAGTTTAATTCTTGATCATTATGTGTTTTTAATGGAGTCCATAACTTGTCCTCAAGTTATGGAAAACGAAAAGTCACTTGAATTAAAACCATTAAAAGAACACAACAGTTAGAAAAATGAAGAGTCTTCATTTTTATTACTCTAATAAACTCATAAGTTACAAGAAATGAAAAGTTTTGGAAGTTTACAAAACTTGCCCTCAAGTTTTGGAACAAGTAAAGTCATGCTAAAACTTTAGTTCCAACCCTTAGAATTTTAAAAGTTGAAATTCTACCCTTATACTTGTAATTTTATAATTTAGTAATATATATATATATATATATATATATATATATATATATATATATATATATATATATATATATATATATGTTAAGATTAAAGTCGTCTTACCGCTAGTACACCTCATTCACGAAGCCGGTCTATAAGGTGGGTATAAGGTTGTTGCCTATAAAATGGCAACTTAATGGGTGTCTACTCTCACCCACCGCTTCCTTGATCGGTGGAGGGTCGTTAGCCGAACGGGTAGGACAAGGACTTATAAATTCTCATTAAAATTATGATGAATATTATAAAGTAACTAAATGTTTTATTAAATTCCCAATCTTAGTTACTTTAGGAATAAAGTGAATAAGGTGCTAATCCATGAAATTACACTTTACACTTTGTTTAAGTCGTTGGTAGAGCGTGTGTGGTTAACCGGCACACTAACTTGGACTTAACATGGTAGGTAAAGGTGACTTAAGGTTTATTATAGTATCGGTGGAGCGTGTATGGTTTACCGGAACATCGATTGAGTGATAAACTTTAAGGGTACCAAGTGATTTGCATGGTTACTTCACACCTCGTTTTGTGATCCTCGGTATCCCAGTCACAAAACTTGGAAGGCACACTCGAGATTGAAACATGCCTTTGAAAAGTTCATTGAATCTCAAAAGAATCTAGGAATTTCTAAGAACCAATCAAAAACCTAATATTTAATATTTCGTTTTTCGTGGTGGAAATTGGTGAATCGTCATTCACCTACCTTTCAAATATGTTATAGCTTGGATTACGGCATACCTATTCTAAGTTATAATATATTGTGATTGGATCCTAGCCTTAATATTACATTTGGGTGTTTTATTAAGGACTCTCTTAATATCTAAACTAATCTTGTCCTCTTCCTTCAGATGTCTTCAAACAATGCTGCTTCTGGCTCTAATCCTAATGGCTCCTTTACCCTTATGAACTTGTGTGGGAAAGTCACTTTTGATGGATCCAACTTCAATGAGTGGATCAGAAAGAATATGTCCTTGACAAGGAGCTTAAGGAGATTGATGAGACCACTGCAACTCCCCAGGAGATCGCTGATTTTCAGGCACATGAAAGGGATGCTACCAAAGTGGCATGCATCATGATGGCCACGATGACAGCGGAACTCCAAAAGTCCTATGAGGATTTGTACCCTTATGAAATGCACCAAGATCTGATGGAAAGATACCATCAAAGTGCATGACAGGAGAGGTATGAAATCATCTGCTCCATGATAACAACCATGATGAAGGTTGGGGAAACCGTCACGAGCCACATGCAGAAAATGCAAAGGTATGTGGATCGATTGCTGAAGCTTAATGTGAACTTCCCTGAGGAGCTTGCAATATATATCATTTTGCACTCCTTACCATCGTGCAATGATCAATTCCGCATGACATATCACATGAATAAGGAAGAGGTCACACTCAGCAAACTTCAAGGACTTCTCAAGACCGCTGAAACAGGTCTTAAGGGGAAGTCGGTTGTTAACACTCCTACTCCAAACTCTACTCCGGTTTTGGCAATCGGGAAAAGTCGAGGGAAGAAGAGAAAGAGCTATTCAAAGGGTACCAAGGCTCGGACCCTTGATGGCTCTTCTTCAAGTGGAACCAAGAAAGGTTTCGTCACTCCTTCTTCTGACCCAAAAGCGGCTGAATGCTTCTATTGCCATGAAAAATCACATTGGAAGCGGAACTGCCCAAAATACCAGCAAGATGTGAAGGATGGGAAAGTTAAACCCAGCCATACATGTATTTACACTATCATTTCTAATAACTCACCCCATTCTAAATCTTGGGTCCTTGATACCGGTTGTGGTATTCATATTTGTTGTGACTTGCAGGGACTAAGAAGAAGTGAGAATGTGGAGCAAGGAAGAATAAACTTAATCATGGGGAATAGGAAAGCTTTACCTATCACCAAGATTGGAGTTTATACTTTATCGCTAAGTAGTGGGTTTAGTTTAGATTTGAATAAGTGTTGTTATTTGCCAGAAATGGCAAGAAATATTATTTCCTTTCATGCATTGTATAAACAAGGTTTCACTTTTTCATTTGATAATGAAGTTGGTTCGATTAATGCTTTCTTTAATAATGTTCTTTATTTTAAAGTATTACCTTGTGATGGCGTGTATGAAACAGTATCTGTGGTTGATAACTTAGGAAATAATGTATTGTGTATTGATTCTGTGAATAATAATAACTTGGATAAAGCATCACTATGGCACTGTCGTCTTGGACATATAAGCAAGAAACGCATAGGCCAACTCCAAAAGGATAGAGTCTTGGAGTCATTTGACCTAAAGTCAGATGATAGTTGCGAATCATGCTTACTTGGAAAAATGACAGAGTCACCCTTCACAGGTTCGTGTGAGAGGGGTGAAGGCTTGTTGGAACTTGTACACACGGATGTGTGTGGACCATTCAAACATGCCACAAGGGATGCTAATCGTTATTATTTGACTTTTACTGATGATTACAGTAGATATGGATATGTCTACTTGATCAAGAATAAGTCAGAGACTTTCGAAAGGTTTAAGGAATTTAAACAGGAAGTCGAGAATCAATTAGGTAGGAACATTAAGATGCTTCGATCCAATCGTGGTGGTGAGTATCTTAGTTCAGAGTTCCTTGACTATTTAAGGGAATGTGGGATAGTCTCACAATTGACACCTCCCAAGACACCACAGTTGAATGGTGTAGCTGAGAGGCGTAATCGAACCTTGTTGGATATGGTTCGTTCCATGATGAGTCGAGCTTCGCTACGAATCTCATTTTGGGGGTATGCCTTAGAGACTGCCGCCCATATCCTTAATCTATTCCCTACAAAGAAAGTTGCAAAAACTCCTCACGAGATGTGGACTGGTAAAGTACCTAAACTAGACCACATCAAGATTTGGTGTTGTGAGGCTTTCGTGAGACGCGAGACTCATGATAAGCTCGAACCTTGAAGAGAGAGGTGTATTTTCATCAGCTACCCACATCAATCCTTTGGTTACCTCTTCTACAGACCTAGTGAAAATGTGGTCTTTGTAGCTGGGAGGGCTTTCTTTAGGGAGAGAGACTTCATAATCCAAGGAAACAGTGGGAGGCAAGTTGATCTTGAAGAAATTCAAGAGTCAAGCGGTGAAGGAACTTCAAACCCTAGCACTCAAATTGATGAGGAAACTCCTGTTGAGCCAATTGACAAGTCTGTACCTCTGAGGCGGTCCACAAGGGTTATGAATGCCCCTGAGCATTACTATGGATTCCACATTACTGCAGAAGGTGATACGCTTATCAGTGATGAGACACTGATAGGTCTGGATGAACCTAACAGTTACGCGGAAGCCATAGCAGGCCCTGAGTCAGCCAAGTGGAAAGATGCAATGGACAGCGAAATACAGTCCATGTATGACAATCAAGTTTGAAACTTGGTTGAGAATGTACCAGGTCGTAAGACAATAGGGTGCAAATGGATCTTCAAGAAGAAGACCGACATGGATGGTAAAGTACACACTTATAAGGCTCGACTGGTTGCAAAGGGCTTCTCTCAAATTCCTGGAGTGGACTATGATGAGACCTTTTCTCCAGTAGCCAAGATTAAGTCTATTCGGGTTCTGTTAGCCATAGCTGCATTTCATGACTATGAAATATGGCAAATGGATGTCAAAACCGCTTTCCTTAATGGAAAGTTGGTTGAAGATGTTTACATGAGTCAGCCAGAGGGTTTTGTCAGCAACGAGTACCCTAATAGAGCGTGTAAGCTTGAGAAATCCATTTATGGATTAAAGTAAGCACCTCGCAGATGGAATCTTTGCTTTGATGAAATGGTCAAGAAATTTGGCTTTTCTAGGAGTGAAGATGAGTCTTGCGTGTATGTCAAGGCTAGTGGGAGTATAGTTAGCTTTTTGGTATTGTATGTGGATGACATACTACTCATAGGAAATGACATCCCAACTCTGCAGGAAGTTAAGTCCTGGCTTGGGAAGTGTTTCTCTATGAAGGACCTAGGAGAAGTTGCCTATATTCTAGGGATAAGGATCTTGAGAGATCGGAGTAAAAGACTAATTGGACTTAGTCAGAGTACCTACTTGGATAAGGTGCTGAAGAGATTCAGCATGCAGGACTCCAAGAAAGGAGAGTTACCCATCCAGAGTAACGCCAGATTGAGTAAGACACAAAGCCCTAGCACTGAGGCTGAGATAGCAGAAATGAGTCGAATACCTTATGCTTCAGATGTAGGATCGATCATGTATGCTATGACGTGTACTCGACCTGATGTAGCCTTATCCCTAGGATATAGGCAGCTTCCCCAAGGTCCTTCATAGCAAAACACTTCCCAAGCCAGGCCTTAACCTCTTGCAAAGTTGGGATGTTGTTTCCTATGAGAAGTATGTCATCCACATACAACACCAAGAAGCTAACTATGCTCCCACTAGCCCTGACATACACACAAGACTCATCCTCACTCCTAGAAAAGCCAAACTCTTTGACTTTCTCATCAAAGCAAATATTCCACCTGCGAGATGCTTGTTTTAATCCATAAATAGATTTTTCAAGCTTACACACTCTATTAGGGTATTTTGGATCGACAAAACCCTCTGGCTGAGCCATGTAAACATCCTCAGCCAACTTCCCATTAAGGAAAGCGGTTTTGACATCTATTTGCCATATTTCATAATCATGAAATGCAACTATGGCTAACAACACTCTAATAGACTTAATCTTAGCTACTGGTGAGAAGGTTTCATCATAGTCTACTCCCAGAGCTTGAGTAAAGCCCTTCACAACCAGTCGCGCTTTATAAGTGTGTACTTTCCCATCCATGTCGGTCTTCTTCTTGAAAATCCATTTGCACCCAACTGTCTTACGACCTGGTACATTGTCAACCAAGTTCCAAACTTGATTGTCATACATGGACTGAATCTCGCTGTCCATAGCCTCCTTCCATTTTGCAAACTCAGGGCCTGTCATGGCTTCCTTATAATTATTAGGTTCATCCAAATCTATCAGTGTACTATCACTGATAAATGTATCACTTTTAGTGGTGATGTGATAGCCATAATAAAAATCAGGTGTGTTCCTCACCCTAGTGGAACGTCTTGGAGGTACAGACCATCTATCGGCTCAACAAGAGTTTCCTCCTCAGGTTGGCTGACAACATTTGAGGTTCCTTCACCACTTGACTCTTGAAGCTCTTCAAGGTCAATTTACCTCCCACTGTCCCCTTGGCTTATGAATTCTCTCTCACGAAAGACTCCTCTTCTTGCTACAAAGACCACATTATCACTGGGTCTGTAGAAGAGGTAACCAAAGGATCTCTGTGGGTAGTCTATGAAAATACACCTCTCGCTTCGGAGTTCAAGCTTGTCATGAGTCTCATGCCTCACAAAAGCTTCACAACCCCAAATCTTGATGTGGTCCAAATTGGGCACTTTCCCAGTCCACATCTCGTGAGGTGTTTTGGCAACCTTTTTAGTAGGGACTAGATTAAGGATTTGGGCGGTAGTCGCTAAGGCATACCCCCAGAAAGAGATTGGTAACAAAGCTCGACTCATCATGGAACGAACCATATCCAATAGGGTTCGATTGCGCCTCTCAGGTAGACCATTCAACTGTGGTGTCCTGGGAGGTGTCAATTGTGAGACAATCCCACATTCCTTAAGATAGTAAAGGAACTCAATGCTAAGATACTCTCCTCCCTGATCGGATCGGAGCATCTTGATGTTCCTGCCCAATTGATTCTCAACTTCCTGCTTAAATTCTTTGAACTTTTCAAAGGTTTCTGACTTATGCTTGATTAAGTAAACATATCCATATCTACTGTAATCATCAGTAAAAGCGACATAATAATGATTAGCATCCCTTGTAGCAACTCTGAAGGGCCCACACACATCCGTGTGTACAAGGTCCAACAAACCTTCACCCCTATCACAAGTACCTGTGAAGGGTGACTTTGTCATTTTTCCAAGTAAACAAGACTCGCAACTATCATCTGACTTGAGGTCAAATGATTCCAAGACTCCAGCCTTTTGGAGTTGGCCTATGCGCTTCTTGTTAACATGTCCAAGACGACAATGCTACAAGGATGCTTTATCCAAGCTATTAGAAGAATCAATATACAACACATTATTTCCTAAATTGTCTACAACATTCACAGCTTCATATACACCATCACAAGGTATTGCTTTAAAGTAAAATACATCATTGTAATAAACATTAATAGCACCATTTTTATCATCAAATGAAAATGTAAAACCTTGTTTGTACAAGCCATGAAAAGAAATAATATTTCTCGCCATTTAGGGCGAGTAACAACACTTATTCAAATCTAACATTAACCCATTATTTAGCAATAAAGAATAAACTCCTATCTTGGTAACAGGTGATGCTTTCCTGCTGTCCATGACTAAGTTTATCTTCCCGTGCTCCACTTGCTAACTTCTTCTTAGTGCCTGCAAATCAGTACAAATGTGAATACCACACCCTGTATCAAGCACCCAAGAATTAGCATTAGATGAGTTGTTAGACAATATTGTGTAAATACCTGCATGGGTGGGTTTAACCTTCCCATCCTTTACATCTTGCAGAGAACTCTACCGGATGCTTGTACCGATCCCGATTCAAGTGGTACGTGAGTTGGTTGTTTTACTCTCTTTCAAACAGTAGACTTTTCCACCAACAAATAGGTAGCCTAGCCTATGACGATATATTTGGCGCAGCTTCGCTTGAAGTGTCCCTTATCCTAGCAATAGAAGCATTGTGCTTCCTTTGGGTTTGAAGAAGGAGTAATGGGACCTTTCTTTGTCCCACTTGAAGAGGAACCATAAAGAGTCTTACCCTTGGTACCCTTCGAAGGGCTTTTCATCTTCTTACCCTTTCCCTGCCCAATAGCCAGAACAGGGGCTGTTAAAGGAGTAGAAGTAGCAACCGCTTTACCTTTAAGGCCATTTTCAGCTATCCTTAAGAGTCCTTGAAGCTTGCTAAGTGTGACTTCCTCCTTGTTCATATGATAAGTCATACGAAACTGATCATAACTTGGAGGTAAGGAATGGAGAATGATGTCAATCGCCAATTCCTCAGGGAAGTCAACATTGAGCTTTAGCAACCGGTCAGCGAACCTCTGCATCTTCTGCAAGTGACCGGTGATAGCTTCACCATCCTTCATCCTTGCGGTTATCAAGGAGGAAATGATTTCATACCTCTCTTGACGCGTGCTCTGATGGTACCTTTCCATCAGATCTAGGTGCATCTCATAGGGGTAGAAATCTTCATAATATTTTTGGAGTTCCGGAGTCATTGTGGCCATCATGATGCAGGACACCTTGGTGGCATCCTTATCATGTGCAATAAACTCCGCAAGTTCTTCTGCAGTAGCAGTGGCTTCATTAACAACCTTAAGCTCCCTGTCAAGGACATATTCTTTGTCCTCATAGCGGGTAATCATCCTGATGTTTCTCATCCACTCATTAAAGTTGGATCCATCAAAGATGACCTTACCACACAAGTTCATTAGGGAAAAGGAGCCTGTAGGGTTTGAGCCAGCAACGTTATTGGAAGACATCTGGAATAAAAGGAAGATAAGTTTCATTAGATTAAGAGTCCTTAATAAGTCACCCAAATGAAATATTAAGGCTAGGATCCAACAAACTATTTATAGGTGGAAGAGGGATGCCGTAATCCACACTATAAAATATTTGAAGGTAGGTAAATGACGATTTACCAATTTCCACCATAACAACGAAATATTTTATTATTAGGTTGTATTGGTTTTAAAACTCCTAGATCTTTTGAGATACATTGAACTTTTCAATGGCATGTTTGAATCTCGAATGTGCCCTCTCAAGTTTGTGACTGGGATGCCGATGATCACAAACAACGTGTGAATAACCATACAAATTGACTTGGTACCCTTAACAATATTACCTAATCGATGTGCCGGTTAACCACACATGCTCCACCGATCTATAATAAAGTCAAGTTACCCTTTGCCACTCTTACTAGTCCATGTTAGTGTGCCGGCTAACCACACACGCTCTAGTAACGACTTGGTAAGGTACAAAGTGTAATTTTATGGGCTAGCACCAATTTCACATTTTCCTAAAGTAACTAAGATTGAGAATTTATAATGTATAGTTACTTTATAATTCATTATACTTTTAATGAGAATTTAAAGTCGTATCCTACCCGTTCGGCTAACGACCCTCCACCGATCAAGGAAGCGGTGGGTAAGAGTGGACACCCATTAAGTCACCATTTTATAGGCAACAACCTTATACCCTCTTATAGAACGGCTTCGTGAAGGAGGCCTACTAACGGTAAGAATGACATATTCTTATACATATCTATATAATAAAATTATAATAATAGTATAAGTGTTGATTTTTAAACCTTTTAAAAAGCTAAGGTTTAATTTGGAATTAAAGTATTAGAGTGTAAGACTTTTCAAATTCCAAAACTTGAGGGCAAGAATTGAAACTATTCCAAGTCTCTTTAATTTGTAACTTATGAGTTTTAATGGTTCATAAAAATGAAGACTCTTCATTTTATGAAACCTCTTTAGTTCTTTAATTACAATTTAGAGAAGTGACTTATGGTTATCCATAACTTGAGGACATGTTATGGACACCATCATTGCCATTAAGATCATGAATTAAACACACATGGAGGTTACACCTAATTCCTGTGATCTTCTAAAAACTCATAAGAACACAAATTCATGTCAAGCAATTTCAAGAATCATATTAACATATACAATACTTGGAAATTGATAAAAGTCATGCAAAAATGGGTTTACATAATCATTATCATTTTGAAAAACAGATTTTACAAGTCCAAAACAGATTAGGATAATGATTTTAATCCATTTCTAGCAACAAAACACGAAAAGCTGCCCATCACGCTCCTGCTCGTCGAGTGCAAGATCCTACTCGATGAGTAGGATGAATTTGTTCATGGACTCGGCGAGTCCTCCCCATGAACTCGGCGAGTCCAGTCGTCAGTGAGCAGTATTTTCGATTTTCAAGTAGTTTGCATCAAGTATACAGAAAACAATCCTAGGCTCTGATACCACTGATGGGTTTTGGGCATTCTAACACTTCCTAAGTGTACATGCAACCCTAATAACCTTGAATTTGTGTTTTCTCTATATACATGCAAATTTATATTTCAAGGTTATTTCCTAACTAGCATGGCATGGGGAATATATGAAACATAAAAACTAGTAGAAATACATACCTTGTTGTTGCTTGGATTCCTTCAAAACTTTGTGAGCCTAGCACCCGAAATGTTGTGCCTCAAATGCTTCACACAACACCACAAAACTTGGAATAACTTGAGAGAATACTTCTTATACTCAAAAATCGGTTATGCCCTCTCTAGTAACACTAGGTACCAATTTTGCTAGCCAAAGGGTCCCTTTTATAGTGGTGTCACAATTAGGGTTTCATTAAGAGGACCCATAATTGTCATGACTCTTCATTTCTCATGACCCATGGGTTTGTAACTCCCATGGACTATCCATGGAGCTCCAAATGGTTACATCCATTAACCATAAACCATGGATCATTAATCCACCATAAAAGAATTGATGATTGTCATAATCAACCCTATATATTTAATTAGTCTCACTTTGATCACCAAATTAATACTAGATTAATACTTGATCAATACTAATCAAGTAATACTATTATTAATATATTAGAACTTATAATATATTAATAACCATAAGTGCCTTATTCTCTCATTTAGTATATCCAAGTATTGCAATGCCATGCAACCCAAATGGACCATGCTGGGTCGGGTCAAGTATGTACCAAATAAAGTTATGGACTTAGACACTATATCCAACAGTATCAAAGTGCCATTCTTACTTCCCTTTTTCCCTTTTGTTGAGTTTCTAGGGCTTTTATGGATTTTTAATTTGGTATGATGAGCTATGGGATAAATCTGAAGTTGTAACTTTAGATCTGGACCCTCCTTGGATTCTAGAAGCATAAAGTCACAGTCTTGGTTGTGATTAAGGTCCCTCTTGAGTATGAAGCTCCATTAAGACTTAGAATAGACATTTAGAGCCTTTATAGTCATGCATGCACATAAAGTTTTCAACTTTACGTGATAAGCATGTCCTAGAAGCTTGGATCTATGAGTTGGAGCCGTTGCATGGCTCAAAATATGTTTGTATGGAGGAAAAGGACTGAATGGACTCGATGAGTTGCAAAGTTACTCGGCAAGTTACATGAAGATGGTCGTGAACTCGACGAGTTGGATGAACAACTCGGCGAGTCCGATGAAGATCGCCATAAGACTCGACGAGTTGAAGAACAACTCGGCGAGTCGAATGATTTTCCTCTGGGATATATATGATTGTGTATCTGTTGAGTTGCAAGGAGGGAACTCGACGGGTGACCTTAAGTTTGATCGAGAATCAAAGGAACTCGATGAGTCACTCCGATGACTCGGCGAGTTGGATTGTACTTCAGGGAACTCGACGAGTAGCCAAGGGTACTCGTTGAGTTAAGGTCAACATGGACTGTTGACCTTGACTGAGGACTTTGACTTTGACCAGGGATTGACTAGTGGGTTATGATGTACCTTATAAGGTTAAGGACTTATGAGTATGATGTAATATGATGATATTGGTAGAACCTGTGCCAAGTGATTCGGGAGTTGGAGTTTACCTTTCGTGTCGACATATGCGAGGTGAGTTATCCTCATTATATCGATAGGGTCTACGGCACCAAGGTCGGACCTTTAGTTGTTATTGCTATGGTATGCTACATGTGGTTATGATATGTTAGATCAGAATCGGGGTAGAAAGTATGTTATGCTCTTATGATCCGTAGGGATTGGTATGTTAGTGACCTGCTAGGTCGGTACTCTAGTTACAGGAGAATTCTATGATTGATGATCAGTGTGACAAATATGTTTGATGTTTGTATATGCCTGTATGTGATAGTATGCGCACATGGTTATTTGATGGTGGTTGGGTTGAGGTGGTCCTGCTTTGTGCTAAAGGCCAATATACCCTATGAGCGGTTCGGGGAGACTGTAGGCCCACGTGGCAGACCAGTCATGGCGAAGGCTCGGGATATATTAGACAGACTGTAGGCCCGGTAGGGCGGTCCAGTCAGGCCGATGGCCCAATATGCATGTTGATTGATTGATTATTACTGATATGGTATTATCAGTGTGGTATTGGTATTTTGGGGGTAGCTCACTAAGCCCTCGGGCTTACAGTTTTCAGTTTATTGTTTCAGGTACATCAGGAGATCATGGAAAGGCGAAGGCATGACCATACCACTCCTCATCCTTATGTTATGATTTTTGGGACACTCTGATGGAAAATGATTTGAAAACATTTTGTAAACAATACTATCTGGTTTTTATTTATGATTGAAAAAGTTTAAATTTGCTGTAAAATTTATGGATGTTACTAGTTGGTATCAGAGCTTTGGTTTGAGTGAATTGGAGGAACAATCGTGTGAATCCAGTCTCAATTTGAGGAGATTTTCGGAACATAAGTTTTAAAATGGTTTTCAAAATAAGGATGGAGGATGCAGAGGGTACGATCAGCCGGAGCCTGTAAGTGAACCCCAAAATACCATACAATTATTTGATATTCTGATATGTTAGAACAGAATGCTAGTGCTAGGCTAGGGATCTTCAGGAATCACATGATAGACTTTCCTGATTATATGATGCCTATTAGCCTAGGGTTTCTTGTATATGGAATTGACATCATAACTGTAGATGTTTGGTGTATGCATCACGGCTGTGTATAATCAAGATCTTATAGCATGAGAATGTCTGATTCGAACTTAGTGTAGGATTAGATATTCAAATTCTATGGGGTCCAGCGTTACGTGCAGCTAGCTTGCACAGTCGCTGCAGGGGATGATGGAAGTTTCATGGATGTGTGAGTTTTGATAAGTGGTGAGACTAGATGCGAGATATTGGTATTCCCCTAGAAGTGAGGGTTGGGCGCATTTCTATGTTGATGATATTGTTAGGGTGTTGTGGTGATACTTGAGACAAATATGGGGTGGTGTGGAAGGTAGTATGGGCCCGTACTACTGAAAGCACAGGACCCATACGCGTAGCAAGGAAATCACAACCCCTGGGGTTTTGGTCTCCCGACATTATGTTATTTATCTGATGACTTGTATATATATATATATATATATATATATATATATATATATATATATATATATATATATATATATATATATATATATATATATTCCAGTATGGTGGTGATGAGACGTGTTGCTTCGGGATCCGAATCAGGATCAGGATCGGGGTCGAGAGACGGAGGGTTGGAGGTGCCGGTAGCACCTGAGCCTGTGGTTCAGATAGGGACAGAGGAGTTGGATGCTAGGATCAGGGAGATCATGCAAGACGAGAATGTTGCTGCATTCCGAGCGCAGCTGCCATATATGTTTGGGTCGATTAAGACCGTGATGGCTGAGTATTTTAATGAGCGATATGTAGCTCTAGCAGAGACAGTTGCCGCTGTAGCCACTTCGGCTGTAACTGCGGCAGGGGTTAGAGGAGGAGCCGGCAAGGCTTTCCAGTACCGGGACTTCGATAACACGAAGCCCACGACGTTTGATGGTACACTGGATGCGATTAGGGCTATGAGGTGGTTATCTGACGTGGAGGGCTGCTTCTTCATGTGTTCATGTCCTGCTGACCAAAAGGTCAGGTGTGCCCTAAACCTGCTGAGGCTTGGGGCAAAGGACTAGTGGAGGCTGATGACTGGGTCGTATACTGATGATCAGCGGGCTGCTGTTACTTGGGAGCAGTTTAGAGATATGTTCCGCACCCTCTAGGTTCCACGCGTTGAGCGGGAGCGGCTTACGCATGAGTTTTTGACATTGAGATAGGATTGGGAGTCAATGATGGACGAGGCTCATAAGTCTCGTTTTTCAATTCACCCGGGAGCCACCAAGATGTACCGTGATTTGAGTCCGAGTTATTGGTGGCCTGGCATGAAGCGAGATATCGCTTGGTTTGTTGAGAGGTGCTTGACCTGTAGGATGGTCAAGGCCGAGCATCAGAGGCTGCATGCTAAGTTTCATCCTCTGGAGATTCCCATGTGGAAATGGGAACTGATCGCGATGGATTTCATCACGAAGTAGCCAAAGACGGCAAGGGGGTTCGATGCTATATGGGTCATCGTGGATCGATTGACCAAGAGTTCCCATTTCCTAGCCATACGGGAGAGTTCGTCGGCAGATAAGTTGGCTAACCTGTACATCAGAGAGGTTGTCTCTCGTCATGGGGTTCCATTTCTATTGTTTCCGATCGAGATGTCAGGTTCACTTCCCGTTTTTGGGAGAAGCTCCATGAGGAACTGGGTACACGAATGCATTTTAGTATGGCGTTCCATCCGCAGACTGATGGGCAGAGTGAGCGGACCATTCAGACCCTCGAGGATATATTGAGGGCATGCGTTATTGATTTGGGTGGGAGTTGGGATTCCCAACTACCGCTTGCAGAGTTCGCCTACAACAATAGCTATCATTCCAGTATTGGCGCCCCGCCTTTCGAGCTATTGTATGGGCGGAAGTGTAGGACCCCAGTCTGCTGGGGCGAGGTTTGGCACATAGTGATGGGTCGGATAGAGGTAGTCCTGCAAACTACCGAGATGATACAGCAAATTAGACAGCGACTGCAGACTGCTCAGAGTCAGCAGAAAAGTTATGTCGATCGACGCCGATCTGAGCTGGAATTTCAAGTGGGTGACATGGTCCTCCTGAAGGTCACACCCTGGAAGGGTGTGATCCGCTTCAGGAAGAGGGGAAAATTGGGTCCCCATTATATTAGGTCGTTCCGGATTATTGCCAGGGTTGGCAGGGTGGCTTATAGGCTAGAGCTTCCAGAGGAGCTTAGCCGGATCCACAGCACATTTCACGTTTCGCAATTGCGAAAATGCATTATGGACCAGGAGGCAGTGGTATCGTTGGATGACATTCAGGTCGATGAGCGCCTGAACTATGTGGAGAGGCCTGTGGCTATTTTGGAAAGGAAGAAGAAGATTCTGCGGAACAAGGAAATACCTTTAGTAAGGGTACAGTGGGAACATTGGAAGGGATCCGAGTGGACATTGGAGCCAAAGGCGGAGATGCGCGAGCATTACCCGATATTGTTTACTACAGCGGACTTCGAGGACGAAATCTAGTTCAAGTGGGGGAGAGTTGTAACGCCCCGATTCTCAGGTATTTCTTAAATAAGATCTATTGGGTTAAGTTGTACTCGACGAGTTGGTTGAGCTACTCGTCGAGTAACAGCGGGGTGGGATCGCGTGTTAAGTGACCTACTCGACGAGTCCATGCTAGACTCAGCGAGTAGGAGCTGGCAGTGGAAACCCTAAATCCCAGGGTTTGCACCTCTATTTAAAGGAGCCTTAGCCTCCTTTGGCCTCTTTACAGTCTTTGAGAGCCCCTTAAAACCCAAATTTGTGTGTGTGTGCCTTGGTGTGGTGTTTGAAGCTTGGAATAGAGGATCTTGGAGGAAGAAAGCTAAGAGTGCAAAGGAAACTGAAGCAAGGAAGGAGTGGGAAGCAGGATTTACCTCAGATAGCATCCTTTGGAGGTATCAAAGTGCCATTCTTACTTCCCTTTTTTACCTTTTGTTGAGTTTCTAGGGCTTTTATGGATTTTTAAGTTGGTATGATGAGCTATGGGCTAGATCTGAAGTTGTAACTTCAGATCTGGATCCTCCTTGGATTCTAGAAGCATAAAGTCACAGTCTTGGTTGTGATTAAGTTCCCTCTTGAGCATGAAGTTCCATTAAGAACTTAGAATAGACATTTAGAGCCTTTATAGTCATACATGCACGTAAAGTTTGCAACTTTACGTGATAAGCATTCCCTAGAAGCTTGGATCTATGAGTTGGAGCCGTTGCATGGCTCAAAATATGTCTGTATGGAGGAAACGGGTTTAATGGAATTGGCGAGTCACATGAAGATGGCCGTGAACTCGACGAGTTGGATGAAAAACTCAGCGAGTCCGATGAAGATCACCATAAGACTCGATGAGTTGAAGAACAACTCAGCGAGTCGGATGAGTTTCCTCTGGGATATGTATGAGTGTGTATCCGTCGAGTTGCAAGGAGGGAACTCGATGGGTGATCTTAAATTTGATCGAGAATCAAAGGAACTCGACGAGTCACTCCGATGACTCGGCGAGTTGGAATGTACTTCAGGGAACTCGACGAGTAGCTAAGGGTACTCGGCAAGTTAAGGTCAACATGGACTGTTGACCATGACTGAGGACTTTGACTTTGACCAGGGGTTGACTAGTGGGTTATAGAGTACCTTATAAGGTTAAGGACTTATGAGTATGATGTACTATGATGATAGGTGGTAGAACCTGTGCCAAGTGATCTGGGAGTTGGAGTTTACCTTTCGTGTCAACATCTGTGAGGCGAGTTATCCTCATTATATCGAGAGGGTCTACGGCACCAAGGTTGGCCCTTTAGTTGTTATTGTTATGGTATGCTACATGTGGTTATGATCTGTTAGATCAGAATCAGGGTAGATAGTATGTTATGCTCTTATGATCCTTAGGGATTGGTATGTTAGTGACCTGCTAGGTCGGTACTCTAGTTACAGGAGAATTCTATGATTGATGATCAGTGTGATAGATATGTTTGATGTTTGTAAATGCCTGTATGTGATAGTATGCGCACATGGTTATTTGTTGGTGGATGGGTTGACGCGGTCCTGCTTTGTGCTGAAGGCCAATATACCCTATGAGCGGTCCGGGGAGACTGTAGGCCCACGTGTCGGACGATTCAAGCCGAAGGCTTGGGATAGATTAGACAGACTGTAGGCCCGGTAGGGCGGTCCAGTCAGGCCGATGGCCCAGTATGCATGTTGATTGATTGATTATTACTGATATGGTATTGTTAGTGTGGTATTGGTATTTTGAGGGTAGCTCACTAAGCCCTCGAGCTTACAGTCTTCAGTGTATTGTTTCAGGTACTTCAGGAGATCATGGAAAGGCGAAGGCGTGACCATACCGCTCCTCATCCTTATGTTATGATTTTTGGGACACTCTGATGGAAAATGATTTGAAAACATTTTGTAAACAATACTATCTGGTTTTTATTTATGATTGAAAAAGTTTAAATTTGGCGTAAAATTTATGGATGTTACAAAGGTGCATTTGAGACTTTGAGGAGGAAGTTATGTGAGGCCCCGATATTGATCCTCCATGAGAGTGTTGAGGATTTTATAGTATTTTTTGATGCATCGATCACAAGTTTAGGGGCGAGTCTCATACAACGAGGTAGAGTCATTGCTTATGCATCCAAATAGTTAAAGCCTCACGAGGTTAGATATCCGACTCATGATTTAGCGTTGGGGGCAGTGTTATTGGCCTTCATGATTTGGCGACATTATCTCTATGGGGTCTGATGTACCATCTATGCAGATCACAAAAGTTTGAGATATCTTATGGATCAGCCAAATATGAACATGAGGGAGTACAGATGGCTTGTCGTGGTTAAGCATTATGATTGTGAGATTCTTATTATATGAGGAAGGCCAATGTGGTCGCTGACGCTTTGGGCTGCTAGATAGTTACTACCTCTATCCGAGAGTATAGTTTGAGGATGGCCATTGACTCCCTACTTCTGGATTGATCGGGGAGGCTCCGGTCGAGGGAGTTGAGAAGGAAAATTGGAAGCAAGATAGGATTAAAGCTGAGACTGGCTGATTTTTTTATCGATAGTTACAGACTATTGACCAGGTGTGGTCGGGTATAGGGGCCATTTTTTGGTGGGGTCCGACAAATAGTATTGGATTCACTCTAGAGCCACAAATATGCATCAAGACTTGAGGATTAATTATTGGTGGCCCTACATGAAGCGGGAGATAGCATGGTATGTGGAGAGATGCTTGACCTGTCGAATGGTTAAGAAAGAGCACAAAAGGCCACATGGAAAGCATTAGCCTTAGGAGGTCCCCATGTGGAAATGGGAGCATATCACTATGGATTTCATCACCAAGTTATCGAAGACGCCCAAGGTATTTGATGCGATGTGGGTTATCGTCGACCGTTTCACGAACAATGTCCATTTTCTTGCCATTTGGGAGAGTTCTTTGGCCAACGTGTATGTGTACGAGATTGTCGCTCTCCACGGTGTACCATACACTATTGTATATGACTTCGATGTTTGGTTTTATTTCTCGATTTTGGTAGAAGTTTCATGAGAAGCTAGGCACAAGGCTAGATTTCAACATTACTTATCACCCTCAGACTGATGGACAGAGTGAGCGGACCATTTACACGCTCTAGGATATGTTGAGGGCTTGTGTCACCAATTTCGGTAGGAGTTCGGACTCCTACCTTCTCCTAGCTAAGTTTTCTTACTACAACAACTATTATTCAAGTATTGGTGCATCACTTTTCAAGCTTCTATATGGGAGGAAGTGTCGTACACTAGTTTTTTGGGGGAAAGGTTAGCCATAAGGTCATGGGGAAGACTGAGGTAGTCCTCTAGATGATGGAGCTCATCCAGCAGATCAAGCAGATATTGCATATGGCCCAGAGCCGACAGAAGACTTATTCCGATAGACGAAGATCTAAGTTAGAGTTCCATGTCGGGGACATGGTTTTACTAAAGGTATCACCCTGGAAGGGTGTTATACACTTCAAGACGAGGGGAAAGTTGGGTCCTTGATTTATTGGACCATTCCGAGTAGTAGCTAGAGTAGGCAAGGTAGCCAATCAATTGGATCTGCCTGAGGAGCTTAGCCAGATTCACAACCTTCCATGTTTCTCAACTTCGGAAGTGTATGGTTGACGATTCACAGATGGTTCCTATGGATGACATTCAGGTTGATGAGCGCCTGAATTATGTAGAGAGACTGGTTGCTACTCTGGATAGTAAGACGAAGGCCTTACACAACAAGGTAGTTCGTATGCTTAAGGTTTAAAGGCAGCATCAAAAGGGTTCCGAGTGGACATGGGCGCCTGATACGTGTATTTTTATACATCATATCTTGATATTTTAGCCTTTATTATTCTTATTTAGAACTAAAAGGTACTTATAATGCTTTGAATTATAATTTACAGCTCTTAGTTGTCGATAAAGTGGAAGAGAAAATATTAGAGTGGAATTCAGGCTTAGAAGCTAGAAGAAAGAAAACATGCTGAAGGCTGCCATTACACCCAACGTAGCGTTACGTACGCTAAGAATACTGGTGAAACAAGGAGAATGCCCCGAGTAGATTC
The DNA here is from genome assembly GCF_002870075.4 of Lactuca sativa. Classification (NCBI taxonomy): domain Eukaryota; kingdom Viridiplantae; phylum Streptophyta; class Magnoliopsida; order Asterales; family Asteraceae; genus Lactuca; species Lactuca sativa. The sequence goes on from NC_056625.2 coordinate 293,306,147, forward strand.
ACTTATGCCCAGCGTACTGGGCTTGGTGTCCAGACTTCCTAATCGCGATGGGATTCCTGTTACGCCCAACGTACACCGACTTACACCCAGTGTACGTAAGTCGGTTCCAAAGGTTATAAAAAGCGAATATCTGCCAACCAGAAGGGGGATTTTTGACTACCATCAACCCTTAGTCGACAAGTAACATATATTTGGCCATTTTGAGGGTCTAGAAAGCGTCCGGAAGGCCGTTAATCTGAGAGGAGCAAAGATCTGAAGTATTAGAGAGCGAATTCGTGTCGGTAATCATGTGGTTTGTTAATGTGACCATGCTTAGCATTCCGATATGATACTACTATGTTTTACTTTCTGATTTTGGTGTCAAAACCATTTGCTTTGAGTTTATGATTAGATAAAACCTTGATTTGTGGATTAATTGTTATATTGGATTGTTTATTTATGTTTAATTTATCTTGCTAAGCTTGTTAAAAGATCCTTATGTGTTAATGACAATTATTTTATGTTAACTATTAAGTATATTGAGTTGTATGAACATCTGCTTGATTGCTTGCCTCTTATGATTTTGATGACCATCAAGATTATATGCCTAAGAATATTGAACGTGAAACTAGGTTTAACTAGGAAATAAGTAAGTTAATGTGTGAGCCTTGTGTGACAAACCATCAACAAGAGGTTAATTGAATTAGTAATTTGATTAACTATTATTACAAGTCTTGCTTGATACGAATAAACACTTGGAAACATGTTAGCTTAATCAATTGATTACTCTTTGAATTGATTTGATTGCTAAAGAATTAGTAATAGCGAACGCGAATCTAATCATTTTAGAAATCGGTGAAAATGAATACATAAATATGTGTGTGCAATTGTCTATGATTTTTAAGGTGTAATTTGTCTAAACCAAAGTACCTAAATAGATTTGTCTTCCTGTCAGTTTATCGAGTTTTGCTATTTAGTTATTCGTTTTAGATTTAATAATACATTTATTTATTCATTTTGTGTGTTTTGTAACCTATAATCAAACATTTTAAATTAATTCACTACCGTTTTCCTTGTGTTCGACACCCTTGGTTATCAAAGCTATACTATACTCGATCGGGTTCACTGCCTGTAAGATGTGGTTTAAATGCGATAAATTAGGAATTATAAATAAAAAACTACTGCATTAAATATACACATCAAGCTTTTGGCACCGTTGCCGGGGAACGACTTTCAGTTAATTTAATTTATTTGATTATTCGTTATTTGTATTTATTATTATTATTATTATTATTATTATTAGTATTTAGTTTTATTTTATTTTTATTTTTATTTTCGTTGATATCATTTCACTTGTCGGGAAGGTTTTTGCTATTATGTGCAGAAATTCGTGATCTTACACATTGATTGGCTTTACTTTTTACACGGGTTTCGAGATTGCAAGCGATTAGGGAATTCTTGACTTGTTTAGTCTACTACTTTGGTGATTTTTCCAACTCAATCCATGAGGCGTAGTATAGCAAGGCGTGTTATGGTGGTTAAGTGGAAGACCGAACTCTTGCTATTCTTGACTAGTTGGGTCAACTCTTGTTCTACTTTTAGTTAATGGTGCAAGGAAAACAAATGAAATAGCCTAACGGGTCCCGAAAGTTGTTGTTTTCACAAACAATTTCTTGCATGCAAGGGATTTAATCAACAAATGTTGTTTGCTTTCGACAAAGACAAATTATTATGACATCCCATTTATTTTTATGATAACGTGTCACTTGTCGGAAAGTTGTAGCTATTACAGAAATTAAAATATTAAGAGTCTCCAAATGAACTAGATTGTATAAAAGGGAAATTTAAATAGGCAAAAAGGAACATATTGCAGTAAAATTACGCCCTGCGTAAAAACCATTACGCCAAGCGTACTCAACAATTGATTGCGACTGAGTCTTTCTTGGAGTTGGTAGTACGCCCAACGTACGAGTGTAATACGCTTAGCATAATGGCGCAGAATAGGAACAGCCCGCGTACAACTCAATTACGCCCAACATAAGTCGTCGTCCAATAATATCCCCATCCCTTTGACTTTTTGTTCTTCCCTCTTTCAACTTCTTTCACTCCTACGCTGTGATGGCCATGTTCTTCACAAAACCCTCGATATTTCTTCTTTGCTCGTAGGAATCGACACAAAGGTATGATATTTGATTACCCTTTGGCTTGCATTTATGTTTAATTTCTAGAAATAGGGTAGATTGAACTTTATAGTAATCTAGGGTTTATACACTTCTTAAATTGGGGCCGATTTCACATTAATTTATGTTTGATTATGGCTCAAATAGACCGATTCGGACCAATAGACTAAACCTTGGACTTAATTTGGCCTTAATCTCGTCCAATAACCACCGACTGGAGCCTATGGACGTACGCCTAGCGTTCGCTGGATGTATGCCCTATGTAGAACCCTCGCTTGTTGACTACCCTACGTATATACCTGTGTAATTACATTATTATGGTTTATTATGACCTTAGAACAAACAGGGGATAGATTTGAGTTCCTGGACGTACGCCCAACGTAAGTTCATGCCCAACTTACTATTTTCCATATAAAATCTGTTTAATGCTGTGATTATTTTGTTTTGGTTTTCTTTTGTTCTTATTTTTGTAGACTATGGCTCGTAGAACTCAAAGAATGAACCCACCCGAGGACATAACCGATCACCGTTTTTTTGCAATTCCCACAAACTTGTAATGATGAAACTCGAGGCAAATATGTGAATAATTTGAGGTTGCTGCTTACTAAGGAGATTGCCATTGCACCTTCGTTCGATTGAGGATTGGCATCCCAAATTGGACTTGACGAGTTGATCCGGAATTTTTTGCAATACACCCACTTGGACGTGAGTGGTGTGTCTTTGTTTGTATGCCGAGGTTGGGAAAGACTATTCAGGATTCAGGAGCCTATTTATCAAGGATTTTTGTTGGAGTTCTATTCTACAGTTTCCTATGATCTTAGTAAGACACCTGATGACAGGATAGCTTTTTCTGTTCGACTTGGTGGTGTGAGTCGGGACTGCAACGCGATTGAGCATGCCACTAGAGTTGGGATTTATACTGCAGACGAGACGAGGAGTATCCACTTCCCGACATTCCTTGCTGATTATCTTACGGGACGGCCGGATGACTACAATAAAAATACTTTTTAGGCCGAGATTATTGGGGGAGTTTACATACCATCTACTGCTCAGGGGAAGATCATTCGGTCTACCACTTACAGATTACTGCATCGTTTGATTTCTATATCTCTCACGCATCATAAAAATAGTGAGAGAGTGCCTTCTACAGATTTGTATTTCCTGTGGACTCTTGTTATTCCAGGGAGACACCTGAACCTCCTGGTTGCTTTAGCTACTTACATGGGGAGGAGGCCCAAGGGGCTTCGTGGGGATAGCCCGATTTGTGGTGGCCACTTCATCACATGCTTAGCTCGATCTTATCAGTTATTGACGCAGGTGATCACTAGATCGATGGTGTTCTATGATATGAAGCCGATGAGTCTACAATTATTGGAGTCGATGAGAGTACCGAGCGGGGTGAGGATGGTGGTTAACGTACATTGCTGGATGATGTAGATGAAGAGGAGGGGACAATTGAGCCACATCCACAACGAGTCTAGCGGTGTAGACCTGCTCCTCTAGGAGCACAGCAGGGACCAGAGCCAGAGATCAATATATGTTATCTAGCCCAATGCATGGACGAGGGATTTCAGCGTATTGGCGAGAGATTTCAGAGCCTAGATGAGCGCTATGCACACATAGAGAGTCGAAAGCAATGGTATGGGGATGCATTGACCACATTCTTTGCCCATCGGGGTTTTTAGTACCCGGTTCCTTTTCCTCCACCATACCAGTCGCGACATGATGGTGCAGGCCCATCAGGGACACAACAACATGATGACAGGGATGATGAGTGACATAGTTATCCTTTCTATTTTATTTTTGGTTTGTTAGATAGTTTTTATTTTTATGTTTTTAGTTTTAATTAGGATGTTTTATTTTTGGTTGATGTATTTTTGTTTCCATGTTGATGCTCTTTGATTGTTTTAGATCTTTGCAGAATTTTCGCCCTTGGAAAGCTGGCAGTAAGTTCAGCAGCTAGGTCCGACTATTGTCTTATCACAAGAGAGAAATCCATGTGAGAGTTTGAAGTTTATAGTCAAGACCCATGATTTTTCATAAGTGTGGGGTGCGAGTCGATATTGTGAGAGTATATTATTTAGAAGAGTGGATTTTCTACCATATTTTGATTCTTGTGGTACGGATGAGCTATTTCCACACCATAGATTTTTATTTCGATGCGAGGTAGAAGTATCATCCCGACTGCCACGACATGGTTGACACTTTCCTATGTGATGAGTTGAAAAACTCTTAGATCGATTAGATCTTCAACAGGTTAATCAATAAAAACAAACAAACACAATAAACACGATATAGAATCAAGTAATGCTTAATGATTTAAATGTAGTCACGCCTTAGCAGAGCTCGATGAAGAACTTCCACTGTAGAGGCGACCTAGGGTTTGTAGTACAGTTATAATAGTAATAAAATGAATTTCCCTTCATAAAGGATGCATGCATGCACCTTAAATACAAAACCGTAATAAAATAAACACGGTTGGACAGGCCCAAACCGGATAACAAAGCTAGGCTAAGGATCGAGCCCAATGACGCAACACTTCTGGACCCAATAATCTCCCCCTTTGCGTCAATTGGGGCGATACTTCACTTCGGTGGAGGTTGAGGAGTTCACTTCACTTTCTTGAATGGTCTTGGAATAATGGCAAGAAGAGTCTATCTGAAAGCCATATACCATTGAAGAATATCTGAGAACAACTTCTTGTCTGCCTCACTGTTTTGATCACACCCATGGATAAGCTCAAGAATGTGCTCCAAGCAGGAATTGGAGCATAGATGTTTGTCAGCCAGAGCAAATAAGCACCTTTGACCTTCGCCTCTAAGAAACATGATGATGTGAGAATGTGGATCAAATTTTCCCTTCACCATCAGCTTAGTGTCGCCTGCCTTCCCGATTGGGTTGATTAAGGGCCTCTTGCGTATAGCACCTTCAATCTCCTGATCCATCTTTGCCACTTCAATAATGTAACACACTAGCATACACTTGATGTGATCTATGATTGGCTCATATTCCTTCTGATTGGAGAGTAGAATGTTATTCACGAGAATCCAATCGTGTGGATTCAGATTTGGCAAATCGGCAAGCGAGACCGTATGGACCAAACCATTTGATCCTTGGGTCACTTTGAACTTGATATTAATGAACTTCCCTACTGCAGTAGGTTTCAGCAACTTGACTGTTGTGATCTTCTTATTACTCCAGGTTAGGTACTGAGGTTGAGAGAATTCATGATAGTATTCAAGCAAGTCTTGATCAACCTTCAGGTCAGGAGAAGGAATCGCCACTATAGGCTCAAAGCAATGAAAGATGAAAGCCTTACGAGTGATTGGCATATCGAATTGAGAATCTTTAGAATTCTCGACATTGAAGGAAAGAACATGCTGTAGCCAATGTGAACTTGGAGCTTCAATAACCTCCTTTCGAAGCCTTTCCAACGACCATAGAGGAAACTTCAATTTCCTCAGATTAAGCAGATTCGCTTCTCTCTTCTCATTCTCCTTATTAATCGCTTCAGTAACTTTTTCCTTAATCTCCTGAGTAGTGGGCTTGGCTTTGAGAGGACTTGGTTTAGGAACCGTTTCTTCAATATCATCAACATTATCCTGATTATCATTATCATAAGAAACTCCTTATCCTGCATACCCGAACCCGAAGCTTCTTTCCATTTCGGTTTAGTAACCACCTTCGGTTGTTGTGGTTTCGGGTGTTGAGGTTTTAGTGGTAGGTATGAGGACTTCGTTTCTTCTCCCCCTTGTTATGGAGAGACAATGGACTCTGGAGCACCCTCTATCCGGCTTAGAAGATGGAGAAGAATGGAATGAACATTACCAATAGAGCTTTTTACCACAGACCGCTCCGAACGCAGTGCTTCAAGCTCCTTGTTCGCTTGATTGAGCTTCAGAGTCTTGGTTTTGAGTTGAGTAGTCTTCAGAGAAAGCTCATCCATCACTTTGCTTTCCAAGGCAAGATCTGCTTGATGTTTATCCAAACGTTCAGAGACAGATGCCTGATGTTTAACTTGATCAGAGGTGAGGTTCTTGCGAAACACCTCAAAGAGCCCTTTCTCTTGTTGAAGAGAAGTGAGGGTCTGAACCGAGGCATTGAACTTTTTGGCATTTTGCTCTGCAGCACCCTATAAAGACTCAAGGAAAATATTTGCGTTATAAATTAGTTTATCAAATTTTTCGGTCGCTTCCGTGCAAACTTTTGTTGAAGCATCAATTGCTGAAGTGGCTTAGTGATTGACACTTCGTGTTCTTTAACCCAGGTGGCCATCAAGCATTTTATGGAAGACTCAGAAGAAGAATCCTGAGTAGAAGAGGAGGACATAAGCTTATCTAGCTTCTCATTCTGCTCCTTGAGATGGCGTTTGGTGAAAGGGGCAGTTTCATCATCGTCGCTTTGCACCCTGTAGGGACTATAGTAGAAGGTGTCGAAATCGACATCTTCACCACCAAGAACGGTATTGGTCTCTGTTGATTGGGTAGGTGATGGAGGTTTGGTAGTAACAGGGGTTTCAAGTGCTGAAGTACGAACCCCCGTATCAGATACGTTGGTCTGAACTCCAGTGGTGGTTGTGGTTGTAGCTTCAAAAAATATAGGTGTAGGAATGGGAATAGTGTAGGAAGATTGAGATGTGATGATAAGAGAAATGTGATGAAAGGAAATAGGAAGGGAAACAGGTGGAGGAGAAGGTGCTTGGGAGAAAACAGATACCTCTGGTGTAGGCGAACGAGGCGGTGGCCGCCATGAACCGAACCATCATCATCTGAGCTTTCACTCTCCGATTCGCTTGGAATGATGGGTTGATGACCAATAGGCACGTACTCTGAGTCGGAGTCGCTTGATGATGCAATAATAAGCTTCCGAGCAGGTTTCTTGACCTTCTTCTGCTTGGGCTGGGAAGGTGCTGCCTTCTCAGACTCTCGCTTCTTTGGAGTGTGAACCTTTGATACTCTACCTCTTTTTTCTCCTTTTTTCACTTCTTGCTTCTTGCCCGTCTTAGCAAGTTTGTTTGCATCTTCAATAGACTTTAACATTTCTGGAGTAAGTTCCCTTGGACCAGAGGAAGGGAGCTTCTTGTACTCCTGAATAAGCTTGCTTGCAGGGGACACACCAGCATACATTGACTCTGGAATTGAGCCAATGAAGAGAAACTTCGAGGGATGAGTGACAATGATATTTGTGGTATGAAATGTAGCAATGGAGGAGAGTAGTGAATCTGCCATGATGGGGACATGATAGGGCTCCATTATCTATTGTGTGATAATGGTCCAAAAACGGGCACAAGAAATTTCTGTGTGGCGAGAAGCAGATGACAAATGTTGGACTTGTTGAAGCCATAAAACCAAACCATAGTTAAGGTTGATACCATGGTACAACCCATAAAGCAGAGTCATGAAAGACTTGCTAGCACCATCTGATCCTGCACTTCGTTCTGAAAGCCCGTTGAAGAGTAAGGTGAAGAGTCCATTCCATTAAGGAGGAAGGCATGATTTCTTTAACTTGGTCACAGTAGTTAGGGTTTCAGTGTACCTCATGTTGTAAAACATCGAGAAAAGCTGACCTGTGGAGATGGAATTAGGATTCACCATGGATTCTTCATAAGTGAGCCCTAGCAGCGAGCAAAATCGATTCTTGGAGATTGAGGCCTTCTAGTTGAGAATACCGAAATAAATCTTTTCTGCAGCTTTGTCATAAGTATCAGTGGAATAGAGTTGTGAGAGGCACGCCATTGTTACGACTTCCACCATTGATAAAACATTGATGAGTGGCGAATACTTAAGACATTCCACCACGTGATACATGTAAGTATTGTAGAGGAATGGTGTGAGATCGACCAACAAGTTTTGGTTCGACTTGATTGTGAGAAGAGTGGAGCGTGCAGAGGTTTCTTGAACAGAAGAAGACTCTGCCATTGTTGAAGCCTGATGAAAAGGAAGATGAACAGTGAGCACCAAATCGCCTAAAATCGTCTTTTTGCTTGAGAGAGTAGAAGTGTGGTAAAGAGTAAGATCATGGTAATCAAAACCCTTATATACGATTTTGTGGAGAGTGAAAAATCAGGAGTAATGATTCCACCAATTTGGGAAATGACGCCTAGAAAGATGTGATTGGACAACTAGCAACCCCAATAAAGCAGCTGATGATGCATGATTAAGTAACGATTCAAATTCACATGCCTTTCCATACTTATCCTCTTTTCAAATCACCAATCAATTAAGCTTCCTGCTGACTCATCTCAAGAATGCTTAATAGAATCGTTATCGCCATAATAAACCAAGGCTTTATACCGATGCATCCCTTCGTTTGTAAATACTGCATTACACAATAAGGAACCGAAGCTATATATTTGTGAATAGCTTGTGAGTAACCGAACTAGACTTTTGGAAAATCCAAGATTTTCGTGCAAGATAGTGTCAAAGATAAAGAAATAAATCAAACTATTTGTGGGATTTTGTGATGTCATTTAAGACACAAAGCAGTGGATCATGGGCACGAATCTCTTCCTTCAAAGTCAAGAGAGACTTCAAAGTGCTTGTTTGCATTCCCGTCGAAATACGATCAAGTACTTGTTAAGAAGCATTGAAAGGCATCTTTTGTTTATAAGGCTACTAAGGGTGACTTTTGCTTCAATTTAGGTTTCGGTACTTGACATAAGACCGAAACAGAACGAAGTACTTGTGAGACCGATGTGGCCTATTAAACAAGTAGGTTTGGAACATATTCAGTGACTTGTTGACAATAGATAATTATAAATCTCAACGAAAAAATAAAAATTGGATCCTTTGGGAAGAAAAGTCTTGGTGATATAAATTTTCATAAGGATCTCTCAAAAATTATAGGAGATTTCAAGATACATCCACATAAGTGGTTTTGTTAATTCAAAGGTGAAAACTAGAACATTTAATTATTCACCGTCAATGCATTATAGGTATTGAATTTTGGGTTTCACTTAGCACGTAGTGACACGAAACTAAGATCATTAACACAGAAGTTGGGTAACCATAAACCTCAGTGGTAGTGTTGAGAGTCTCAAGGGTTAGAATTATGAAACGAAAAATTAATGGAGAATAAGACTGAGGTGGTTAAAGAACGAATGTACCTTTGCTATAAATTTGGACCAAGCAGAAAAAATCTTAACTCAATTTAGAGAAGATTAAGGTAGCTCATGATTAGAGTGAATTTGACAGCCTAATTGGGAAGACATGATTGGTATATATCAAGTCATTAAGGCTTCACTCAGAATCTTTGGAGGCTTTGGTCAACATGCAGCAACATGCTTTTAGGGACACTTAGCTAATACATAGATAAAGAGTTATATCTGCCCCTGCTCCATCATTATGAATAGTCCTTATACACGGATTAGATTAATACTAAAGTAAAATGAAATAAAATGAAAGACAATATTTTTGAATTATGATTTGAATTTTCAGAAAAGAAGTAAAAACGGAAATGAAAAAATATTTTTGGATTCTATAAGATTTTCTGAAAAAGAATTAAAAAAACAATAGAAAGAAAAATACTTTTTGGATTTTATAAGATAAAAGGAAAAACATAAAATAAATTACGAGAAAAAGAGTGTATATACTACACAACCGAAACCATTACTTGAAGATAAGAGGCGAACCATGCTCGTTAGGACCGAACCCGAAATAGACCGAGCGTTTGGTTTATTTCGGTTCCTGGAAGAACCGAACTCGAAATGGACCGAACGTTCGCTCTATTTCGCTTCTAACTTTTATTGAGACAAAAGTGATTTCGGTACAGATTCAGCTTCCATCATTCCTAGGCCTTACATGATTTTATTAAAACTTCATTCAAGCAAGGCCTTAGTAAAGATGTCAGTCAATTGATCAGTGGTTCTTACAAAATGATTTTCTACATTACCATCTTCCACATGATCCTTGATAAAATGATACCTCAGTGCTATGTGTTTCTTCTTTGAGTGTTGCGTTGAGTTATGACAAATCCTAATTGCACTCTCTGAGTCACAATATAGTGGGATTTTCTTCATGTTCAGGCCATAGTCTCGAAGTTGAATTTGTATCCAAATGACCCGATATATGCACGATGTTGCGACTGTATATTTTGCTTCGACAGTGGAGAGAGACACACAAGTTTGTTTTTTGGACTGCCAACTAACAAGTTTGCCATCCAGAAATTGGCATCCTCCAGTAGTACTCTTTCGGTCTAGTCCACATCCTCCTAGATCAGCATCTGAGAATGCTTGGACAAAGAACCTGTTGGATTAATGTCTAAGTCCATAACTATAATTGGTAAGACTTGACCCGACCCGACATGGTCCATTTGGGTTGCATGGCATCATGCATTTGGATAGACTATAATGAGAGAAATAACACTTAAGGTTTGTTAATATATTATAAGTTCTAATATATTAATAAGGTTATTTAATTAGTATTGATCAAGAATTAATTTGGAATTAATTAAGTGATCAAAAGGAGACTAATTAAATATATGGGTTGATTGTGTAAATCATTCATTATTATATATGTGGGCTTGTGATCCAAGATTCCTTATGTTGGACTAAGTCCATGGGGTGACCCATGGATACTCCATGGAGGTTAAAATCCATGGAGCATAAGGAATGGGTAAAGTTATGAGTTACATGGTGTAACCCTAATAAGCACCATATAAAAGAATCCCATAGCTCAAGAAATCGTGCACTAGTGTGTGAATATGAGGGCTACACGATCTCAAGAAGTGTTCCATTTCTCTTAAGTCATTCCATGTGCATTTGGTGTTGTGTGAACCATTTGAGGTGTCACACTTGGGGCACTAGGCACTCAAGCTTCATGAAGACTAGCTACATCAAACAAAGGTATGTATTCTATCCATTTGATTACCCAAGTATCAAGTATTTTATGCTAGATAGGGTAATACCTTGGAAAGTTCATATTTGCATGTATAATAGAGAAAACATAGATCCAAGGTATTTAGGGTTGCATGTACACTTAGGAGTGTTAGAATGCTCAAAACTCATCAGTGGTATCAGAGCTTAGGCTTGTTTTCTTGTTATACTTGCAAAATTGGCTGAAAAATCGAGTTTTTATTCTGTCTGCTCAACAGACTCGCTGAGTCCACTGATGGACACGCCGAGTCCAAGATAAAATGCATCGAACTCGCCGAGTTGGTTTGTGCACTCGCCGAGTTGGACCCCCAGATAGCATATATTTGATTATTGTGGATGGAATTGGAATAGGAACATTACCCTAAGATGTTTTTGGACTAATAAACTTGTTTTTGATGTGGTAATGTTCATGCTAATCCAATTTCAAAGATAATTGTCAATAGATTCATGTTTTGTATTAGTTTAAGGTTTAGACTAATTACATGAAAAAAATTTGATTTGAATTATCTTGTTCTTATGAGTTGCTTAGATTAATAGGAAGTTATGTGAAATTGTTATTTTCAATCCAAATTAATCTAAGAGTTGATTCTAAAATGTGTTTTTGTAACTTGTCCTCAAGTTATATGAAAAGTCACATTAAGTTTCATAAAACTCATAAAAGTTGGCAATGGTTACAAAAAATGAAGAGTCTTGTCCACAAGTTATGGAGGTTCAAGAGTCACTTCATTAAGTAATAAAATGTGTAACCTTAATTAATTTCATAAGTTACAAAATAAAGAAAAATTACATTCTTTTATTAGTTTAAAGTCTTCCATAACTTGTCCTCAAGTTATGGAACTTGAAGAGTTTTAAATTAAAACTAATTTAAAATCATAAGTTATGGAATTAATTAGTTTTGAATAGTTTCAAAACTTGCCCTCAAGTTTTGGAATTTGAAAAAGTTTTCTCTTATGAATACTTTAATTCCAAGTTAGCCCTTAGAATTTTAAAAGTTAAAATTCAACCCTTATACTTTATAATATTATAAGTTAATATATATATATATATATATATATATATATATATATATATATATATATATATATATATATAAGAGTAAAGTCAGTCTTACCGTTATTAGGCCTCATTCACGAAGCTGGTCTATAAGGGGGCTATAAGGTTACTGCCTATAAAATGGCAGTTTAATGGGTGTCCACTCTCACCCACCGCTTCCTTGACCGGTGGAGGGTCGTTAGCTGAACGGGTAGGACAAGGAATATAATTCTCCCTTCATTAAAAGTATTAATGATAAATACTAAGTAACTAAACTCTTATTAATACCGAATGTTAGTTACTTAGGAAAATGTGAATTTGGTGCTAACCCATGAAATTACACTTTGCACTTTGCTTAAGTCGTTAGTGGAGCGTGTGTGGTTAACTGGCACACTAACCTGGACTTAACAAGGTAGGCAAAGGGTAACTTAATATTTATCATAGTATCGGTGGAGCGTGTGTGGTTAACCGGCACATCGATTAAGGGGTAAATAATTAAGGGTAACAAGTATATTTGCATGGTTATTGACACCTTGTTTTGTGATCCTCGGCATCCCAGTCACAAAACCTGAAGGGCACACTCGAGATTGAAACATGCCATTGAACAGTTCAATGAATCTCAAAATAATCTAGGAGTTTCAAAAACCAATTAAAACCTAATAATACATTTCGTTTATCTTGGTGGAAATTGGTGAATCGTCATTCACCTACCGCCAAATATTTTATAGCTTGGATTACGGCATCCCTCTTCCGAGTTATAAAATAGTTTGTAGGGTCCTAGCCTTAATATTTCATATTGGGTGTTATATTAAGGACTTTTAATCAACTATCTTGAATGTCTCCCAAAAGATGTCTAGTTCAGACATCTATGATCCTCCCAAATCTCTTGGAACTTCACTTCCTCCACCTCCTCCAATTATTCTCCCTAACCCACAAAGTTCAAGGTCACTCAAGCCCTATTGGCAAGGCAAGGTCTAGGTGTGATCACATCTTGGAGATGAAGTCACTTATTGACAATTCGGGAGAGTTAGGTGTCAAAGTCTTAAGAAAGTTGGTGGTTCAATCACTTTCTAAGTCACATAGTGAGTTCCTTTGGGACTCCTATGAAACAGACTATAACAAGACCCTTAATGATCTTACCTATTTACTAAGATCAACTTCCTAAAACTTTATGGACATTGACAATGAAGACACTGAAAATCCAGTAAAGCTCTTTCTTCCCACTGGAAAGGGATCGGCCATAGTCAACTCGGTTGACCAAATGGTAAAGAGAAAAGCTAAATTTGTGATAGTACCGATACCATTACCAAAGGGTCCATATGTTTATACTGCCAAAGAAAGGGGTATTAGTTGCGAAGCTGCCAAATTTTACCTAAGGATGTTAAAGTCAATAAGTTCGACTCTACTTTAGGTAAAATCCACTATCTAACTCTGCTAAATTTCTATTATGAGATTCTTGATACATGATGTGACTATGTCACATGTTGATGTTTTAAGAATCAAAGAAAAGTGAAGAAACTTAAAGAAAGAATATGTTGAATCTGATCGCGTAGATGGATTTCTATTGCATAGTTTGAAGATCGGATTCTTGAGCTACTTCTTAGGAGTTATGAGATATTGCTTAGGAATAGATAACAACAAAGTTTTCATGTGCTTTTGCACTGTAAGGATAGTTTTTCCGCAAAGTTTTTAAAATAAAAGGAAAAATGATGTTTTTATTTATTTTTAAATATCCTTACAATGGCATTTGAGGAAAAATTGTTGCTTATATGATTCCATTAATAGCAAGAGTGGAAATATGAAATTGATTCTTTCATTTGTGGTAATGTCTAAATTTACCAAATAAGGAAAGATCCTCATCACCCAAGTTTCAATTGGACCGAAATTTGGAATCATGCAAGTTGTATAGTATGATGAATGATAATTTTTCATCTTTGGAAAAATTAAGACTAGTTCCTTGTTCACATGTATATGTGAGACAAATGAAGGACTAAGAGATCGAGTACACATTCTTGTGCACTGGTCAAGTCCACCACAAAAGATCGATAAGATTATTCATCATAATTTACTAAAGCTCAGTAAATATGGTTATACTTACAAGCTTAAGTGTAATTCTGAGACATTGGAAAAGGTTCCAATGTATGGCAGAGCGAATAAGAAGAATCAAATTAGACAGAAGGATAAAAGTTTCTCAAATCTAAAAAGATGGGAGAGTACTTTAGTATCATGCCATATGATCATCTTAATGATTAAGAGACCTTATCGCAATTCATCCTCTAAGTGCAGGAGCTATGAATTGTTGAAGTGGTCAAATCAAGAAGATGAGTCATACTTCGTTCCAAAACAAGTCTTAGAGTCATACTCCAAGATTGTAAGTTGAGTGACATATCTTAAAGGAAGGTTTCTTAACACTAGTCAAATGTAAGAGTAAAAGTTTTCTACTCTTATACATTTGAAATTGGTAAGTTGTGATGTTTTGGATAAAAAAAAAAGACCAACTAAGGCCAATTTTGTGAAGTGTTTGTCTTGATTAGAATCCACACTATCTCTTGAATATCTGACGAGAAAGTCTTATATGTCAAGAGGACAGTGGGAGTCTTAAAGGTCTTGGAAGTCTTAAGAACTAATAAAGAATAAAACCTGAAGTTCTTCACTAGCACACGACTTGAGGTTTATAACCTATCGAGTTGACATATTTTGTGCCCATTCCAATTAAAGTTGGCTTTGCATATGAGTTCTTAGAGTTCTCAAATGGTTGCATAACAACTTGGAACAATGGCAGGCCCTTGTGCTTGCAGATAGCAAGAAAGTTAAGATTGCACAAGTTCAATCCATAAGAGTTTGGATTTGTCACTAACCTTGTCTTCTGATTATGGTTTTGACAATTGACATGGATAAGAACACATAAATCATTAAATCTAAGTGTCATAAGGTTTCTCTCCGATTCAGGAAAATGATGGTGAGGAAACACTTTCACTAAGTAGATTTTAGCTAGATAGCAATTGTGATATTTGCATTCTCAAAGTCGTTAGTGGAGCGTGTGTGGTTAACCGACACACTAACATGGACTTGTGAGAAGTGGCAAAGGTCGAAACAATTGATACTATGATTACGACATCCCTTTTCATAGTTCTTAAATTGTTTAGACACACCAGTGAGCTATCTAATGAAAGGTGTATGATTTTGATAAAGTCTTATCAAAGCAATCTAGTATCAGAAATCTGAACTTTGGTAAGAAGTCCAACTGATTTCTGAGTACATGTCAAAGCTAGTGGGAGCATAAGTGTTATGCTAATAATCATCATGTTAGTGGGAGCATGATAATTATGATAAGTATTTCAAGTTAGCAATGTTACTTATAGAAAACAAAAGTTTCAATTCGTGAGGCTGCAGGGGTTGAAAAAGTTGTTTTTGCTATAATTAAGGGAGAGGAAATTATACTTCATTTCAATTCTAAAAGCTTAGATTGAGATTTTAATCAAATTTAGTCAACAATATATATGAATTTCATGTTGGAATGACTCAACATAAGGAAATTCTATATATGGGTTCATTATTTGCGTTCTAAAATTCAATTATGATTACGACATCCCTTTTGATAATCTAAATTATGAGAACTTGGCAAATAGAAATGAAAATATTATAGCAAAAGATTGGTTTAGTCTTTATGTGAGACATCATGAATCATGTCCCATATGCTTCGGATATAGGATCAATTACATGAGCTATATTCATCCTTTCTAAAATTTTCCAAATGCCTGGGGCATTAAGAATGGAAAAGGTCTAGAATTGGATATGACTAAAAGGATTAAGCAATTGTTGAGGACAATCTAAGGTTTACCAAAGATTGGTTGCTCAGGGAGAGTTGGAAGTATAGTGTTAATTGTTGGAAGGACCATATTGACATATTCTGAAAAGAGGCAACTCTTGTTCAGAAGTGATAGTCAAAAGGGGAATGTGGAAATGATCCCACTGGTGGAAGTTGTTCAATAAATATGTGTAAGATTAGGAAACTTAATGCAAAAAGGATGTTTCCAAGGATCTGATCTCCTTTGGAATGCTCTGTAATGTTTGTTGTCAAGTCTTTGTGACTTTGTGCATAATCATTACAAGAGAATCAATACATATAAGTTTAGAATCTAACAGATTTCGGTAAAATGGCATGAATTTGGAATTCCTGCATTTGCCATAAGAATTCGGGAGTGTGAAATTAGAATAATTGAAAGTTTGGTCAATTGGTTTATTTCACAAAGTAAGGATCATAGACAAACATAGAGTGCATACTTGGTGTATGGCAAAGCTATTGTTTAGAAAAACATAGTGTACATGCTCGGAGCATGGGACAACTATTGTTTTAATTCAAGAATAAAGTTGATAGCTGAAACAGTATGCAATGAATGATGTGTAATCATATGGTGATAAATAAAAGGTGTTTTATTTATGTTCATAGGTTTTGATACCATATTAGATTCAATTATTCTTGTGTTTCATTTTGCATGTTTTGACTTCCAGAATAAACTAGGTTATTCTTCCGGAATGAATAAGTTATTCAAACCATCCACAGTCGGTCATATGTTGGAAGTAAATATGAATCAAGACTGTCATGGGTTGGCTTGTAGAGGTCAAAGTTGGTGGACAAAGTTGTGCTACAACACTCATGAATGCTCATAAGTTCTGAGTATTGGATTCAACCCGCGCTCATTGGAATGACTTCATGGATTTTATCACGAGTGATCATGAGACGATAATATCTTATATTATTTAAACCTAGAGATATGAGTTGTTACTATGAGTTGGTTGTACATTGATTTCACGAAAACGCATTCGATAACTCGATGTTATAAAATGTGCCTTTGTGTATGATTCAACAAGTAGTATAACAAGCCATATGAGTCGAAGTCTATCCATTCCTTTTACCTTTGAGATAAAAGCGGTATCTGTGGGCCCCTCGATGATTTAATGATGATACATGTGAGTGCTTGGCCAAGCCAGGACTGATTTGATCTGTTCAATCAGTCAGTCATCATGAATCGGAAATCAAGAAACAACAAATGGACAGAGAGAATGATTTTAGGTGTGGTTTTCTATGATGCTTTCCTTGGGTACATGGCACACACTTTTCGAACGTGATGAAGTCTTTGACAGGCAATCCACGGACCATCTCATTTTTCACAAGACGATTCAAGTTCTTGGCGTTAGCATGACCAAGTCTTCTATGCCACATCATTGCAGTTTGTTCAGAGATCTTGGAGAAAAGGCACGTAACTTGTTCTGGAAGATTGCTATTCATATCAATGATATAAGCATTCCCATCCCTTTTAGATTTTACAAGTATCCACTCTTCTGGAATGACAAAGCCTGGATTGAGAATCAAGCATTCCTTATCAGTGAAATGCGTAGAATAGCCCTTGTCACAGATTTGACATACACTTAACAAACTATGCTTCAGTTCGGGAGCGAAATTAACATTCTCAAAACTTAAAACCCCATTTGTGACAGTTCCTCTTTGAGTGATCTTACCACCTTCTCCACCCGCAAAGGAGATGTATCCCCCATTAAATGATTGAATGTTGTGCAGTTGGGCGATATCTCCTGTCATATGCCGGGAGCAGCCGCTGTCGATGAACCAGGGTCTGACGACATTCCCCCACAACTGTCCCTGCAAGATGTGCAGGTTTAATTAGATTTGTGAACCCAGGCCATAATTTTCCTAGGTGGTCCCGATGCCTTCTCAGATTTACTATCATTTAAAGGTTTTTCAATGGACACGGATGATAATTTGGAAGCTAGTTTGGGCAACCATTGATAATTAGGTTTTCTAATAGTCTAGGGTGGTTTTAAAGTTGAATGATTATCAGTTTACTTGAAGCATGTGGGTTTTCTACTAGAGTTGGTTGAAGACCCACCGCTGCTTCTTGACGAAACCGACCTTGGCTTGGCCATGCTCGGTTTTGGCAAACTGCCTGGGACATTGTGATGAAAAACCTTGTTATGTTTTTGAAAAATGGCCCGTTTTCTACCTCGAACATCTTTCCAATCATCATTCCGGGAACGATTTCTAGAGCACTTTCTAGTTAAAGACCTTCCTCTGAATTCGTTCTCTCCTCTTGGAAATTTGAAATGTACAAACATACGATTTTGACAATTTCTAGCTATATGACCACCAACACCACAATTGAAACAAATTTGTTTGTTATTATTATAACTTGTACTACATTGATCATATTTGTTTTCCATACTAACACCCTTGCTTCTCTCACAAGAACATGTACAAGAATTAGGTTGTGAGGCAAGTGAGGGTATATTAGATGGAGAAGATTGTGAAACTGGTGGTTTTTCAACTTTTTCATCACAAACATCAAAATTGCCAACCACATTACTTAAAATAGTATCAGACACTTGAAAACCATTCAAAATAGTATTAGAAGAAACAGAAACACCAAAAAAACCATTGTCACTTAAAACATCAGAAAAATTATTATCTTTATTAAAAACTAAAACTTCAGGTTCGGACTCAGTTTTATTTTCAGAAACAGATCCTTCAACTTCATGCTTTGACTGATTCAAGGATTGATCTGCAGGAGAAGTAGAAATGTTAGTATTTTCAACATTAGTAAATCCTCCCGAAACAAAACTAGACGGCTTGCCATAAACAATAAATGATTCATTGGCAATCTCTTCTTTGGACAAAGGTTGAAACTGATATGTATGATTGAATGGAGGATGCACTTGATTATACCCTAGACCCTTTAACTGATTTCGTTTAAATTGCATGCAGTGGTCTATCATATTTACAACTACCTCACTCGATACATCAAATTTTCTAAAATCAAAATCAGTGGTTTCAAATTTGCCCTTTAAAGATTCAATTTCAGCCACTAGTTCAGCGTTCTGTTTCATTATATAATCATAGTTCTTGCATTTATTATTGTAGTCCTTTTGAAGTCTCCTAAAGTCCTTTATTTTAGATTCTATTTGGGCTTTAAGAGGTTTTTGACCTTTTCTGAGTTGGTAGCCTTCATATCTAAGGTCTTCTACTTCCCTTTTAGTGAATCATTGAGTTCACGGAGAATTTTAAGGTTCTCTAATTCACTACCTAATGTCTCATTTTTCTCATGCAGAGCTTTAACATAATCAATACAATCTTGAAAGCATGAGGGTTGACTTACCTCGGTTGTATTAGGTTCATGAGAAGAAGATACCATCAACGCAAACTGCAACTCCATCATTTTATCTTCAGCTACAACAATCTCTGCCGGAGCGTCATCATTGATCTGTGCCAGGTGGGCATTTTCAGGTCCGGATAAGTTCAGGGCCTGTATCTGATCCTCCCAGTTGAACGATTGTGCAACCATAGCCTTCTCGCTATTTACCTGAGCACCGCTTTGATTGTTCCCAACTACAACTATTGTCCTATCATTATTCAATCTTCTGTCTGGCTGTGGACAATCACGAGCAAAATGCCCTGGCTCGTGGCAGTTGAAACACCACAGCTTTCCCTTGCTGAACCCAACTTTCTTGTCAGCACTCATTCCCTAGTTGTTCTTTCCAGTCTTTTTGGCAAACTCTTTTGCCCTAAAAACTGTCATGGCAATTTGCCATGTAATATCCATTTCTTCAACATCTTCAGGGTGAATCTGATCAAGATTAGCAAATGATAGTTGGGGTGGAAGATCCCCGGCTACGAGTACATTGTAGCAATTGACAAGCCCTGTAGCAAGCGTGGGATTTTCATCACCCTCCTTTCCTCTTGAAGAAGAAGCCACATTGGAGGATTAAGCAGCTTGAGTAGCTACGAATGATTGGTTATGTGAAGGAGGCATGGCTGATGTAGAGGAAGCTGATGGAGTGGGGAAGTTCTGAACCTGAGCTTGGTGAGTAGCAAATGATTGACCTACAGAAGGAAAGGAAAAGGATGAAAGAGCATTCTTAGTAGAGATTCCAAGGTTCGCAGCTGAGTATGAGTTCACATGGTTGATCTCTCGCTGCTTGTCATCAATATCATAGGCCTTGATGACAACCATCACTTCAACAAGAGAGAGCCGACTAAGATCCTTAGTCTTCTTGATGACAGACACATTCATGTCCCAAGACCTTTGGAGAGCATTCAGTAGCTTCTTGTTTATCTCATACTTTGTGTAAGTAATCCTAGCTACAGTCATTTCAGCGTTAAGAGATGTGAACCGCTGCAGCTGTGCTTCAAGAGTTTCTCCAGGAACATAGTTAAACATATTGAAACGTTGTCGCAACATATCTTGGCGACTCTCCCTCATACCTTCGTTCCCTTCATAGACCTCAATTAGGGCTTCCCACAAAGCCTTAGCAGAAGTGTACTCCATGAAACCTTGAGCAATCTATGGATTTAATGCCATGGTCAAGGTGGCCAAAGCCTTTTCTTGCTCTTCAACCTTCTCGAAGTCTTCATCAGTGTAGTTTTCCATATTCTTGTCAACCACTTGGCCTGCAACAGTATTTGTTATTCTGACAGGATCTTTTATTATGCTTCTCCAGATTTTGAAGTCCTTCATTTTTATGTACTGCTCAATTCTATATTTCCATTCTGGGAAGCCTTCAGCGGATAAAAGTCTAGGAATTCGGGTGGTTGTTCCCATAACTGAATCCAGCTCATGATGATTTGATTGACCATGAGAATCCATTATTTTTATTTAATTAATATGAGACAGAAATTAAATTATTTATGATTAAGTTAAGCTTCTGGTCAAATATAGTCAAAACACAGTCAAAATGCAATTTACTGTCGTAAACAGAGTTCACTGTCAGATAATAGTTTACGGCCGTAAACTCCGAGTTTACGGTCTAAAGGAGTTCACGGTCTAAAGTTCACGGTCCAAGAACAATCAGTTTTCGGTTTATGAATATTCCTTGTTCATGGCTCAAGAATGCGATTTACGGTCCAAGAACCTTAACGAGTTTGCGGCCGTAAGCTCAGGCCGAAAGCTTCGAATCTTGCAGTTTTTCGACGAACCTAAAAACCCTTTTTGCAGAAATCACGAACTTTAGTCTCAAACCAATGAAAACTCGCTCCAAGATCGATTGTAGAGTGCCTTTGACGCTGGTTAAGCTCTGATACCAATTGTAAGGTCCTGGGAAAGGATCTTACAAGTGATCAACAACAAACACAATCAAATAAAAGAGAATAAGAATAGAAAAGAAAATAAATCAAGCTTTCACATGTTCTATTGCTGGAAACGTCTGGTACAACTCGATATACAACCGTGAACTATTAGGCATCAACAACCAAAACACGACTAACTAATTAACCCTCTATATATAGGGAACCACGACTGGAAACAATTTACAGTCGTAAACTCATTACAGACTCGTAAACAAATAGTAAACCTACCAAAATACTCTATCAACCCAAAAACACTATTACAATGCAAAGCCTAGACCAAACCACTAATTGGGCCCTTCAGTGAGGATCGACGGGTTAGGGTAAAATTGCTTATATGAGGTGAAATTTTATATGTTGTGAGTTCTAAAATACATATATATGATATAACATTGTGGGATTGAAATCCTTATGTACTCATCAGGTTTCCAATCCTGACCCACTATGTTTGTTGTATCACAGGTATCGATACGAAGACACATTACACTAAGAGATTAAAGGAGATGTAAATCATTAGTGTAAATAAATGTAAGGTCTGTTTATGCTTATGTTTCTTTATTGATGATGACATCCCAATGTTTTAATATAAACAAAATACAATTCTCCCGAAATGCTTTGATAATATTGTTATCATGTTTTTCTAGGAACAAATTCTACAATATTATTCTTTAAAATGGATACTCTGATTTTCAAATAAAGTGACAATTTGCTATCAGATATGCTATTAACACGTATTTCAAGCAATATCAAATATTTCACACATAAACACATTTAATACTTTAATTAATACTTGTATTAAAATCATGTTCATGAAAGGGACTATGCACTTACTTGTTAAAGTGACGATTTGCAATTCGGGAAACACTTCGCTTCTAACAACTTTATTTTCCTTCGACGAAAACTAATATCATTATTACTAGATTTTAGTCTAATTTTTATTGCGACTAATTAACTCAATTTCTACGAGCGATATTGTTTTATAGTGTTAAACAACCCTATGCAGCCCTTCAAACCAGATTCCGCATACTGCGAGCAGTTAAAAGGTATTATAATAACACTTTATATTTTATAATAATTAGAACATATATTGTTTATAGGTTCATAAGAAATATGTGTTAATAGCATATCTGATTATTCTAAAATATTATTCTTTTGGAGAAAGAGGTTGAATTTATTATCCAAATAATAAATGGAGATAATTGGTTTATTAATATATTATGGAAATAATATATATTAATTAGAAATCATACATCTTAACTAATATTTAATCAGAAATTAATTTGGAATTAATTTTCGGATTAAAAGAATTGATTAAAAGTGCAGGGGTTGTTTAACAATTTATTAATAGTTGAGTAACTGGACTCCTGGACCACCCTAGAAGGGTTGGACGAAAACTTCTAGGGAGGCCCTAGAATTTTCGTCTAAGGCCTTGGATGGGGAGTCGATGGGCTGCTTAGGCCTTAAGCTAGGGAATTAGGGTTTCCTCCAGCAAGCCCTAGCTTTGGCTCTAAGCTACCTCAACTATATAAGGAGTTACACCCCCTCTTGATTTCGGCCACTCCAAACCCTAAGAAGGATAGCCAAATTTCTCAAGCGTCTCCTCCCCGCTCCTCTCTCATCCTCTTTCTTAGTATGGGTGTGAACCATTAGAGATGTTACACTTGTGGTACTTGCTCTGAAGCTTCAAAAGTTTAAGATCTTCAAGGAATCCATTATTATTAGAATATAACGATAAATTTATGTCTACTATCTTTTCTTGTGAATTTCGAAAATAGTATATGCCTTTTAGGGTTTATCTTTTGATGTTCAATACTTGTATGTTCAATTAGAGAAAACATAGATCCAAAGCAATTATGGTTGCTTATACACGTATGATTGTTTATTTTTCTCAAAACCCATCAGATTTATCAATGATGTACTCCCTCTCGACAAGTGGAATAAACATTTCAATATATATATATATATATATATATATATATATATATATATATATATATATATATATATATATATATATATAAACTAGTCATTGACCTCTTGTGATCGTGTTTGTATTGATTTATGAAAATGGTTGTAATATTTATTTATTCATATGATATGTCATAACTAAATAGAAATTTTCATTTTGTTTATTTTATAAGTAATAGATTAATTTTAGAAGTAGTTTGATTTTATAAAAATATAGCAAAAACGAAGATGGTGGCCATTTTGTACATCAAAAGTTTATAAACCTGATTTTGTTAAAGTTTCTCAAAGTTTATAGTTTTTTTTATAAACTTGCTATAATGTGTTGAAGCAAGTGGGAGCATGAAGATTTTTACAAGAATTGTGGTCCCTAAATGTCCTTTCAGGAATGAACTTGATATTATTGTGACGACTCACAAAATGTTTCTAGATGGTTGGTTTAATATGTATTTACATGCTAGTATTGTTTAATTTATGTTGTTATTATGTTATGGTTGAGAAATTAGTTTTATAGAAAACAAAAGTTTTATTAAGAGGTTTATAAATTTTCTAATACCCTCAAATGCTAAAACTAAATATTAGTTATTAAATTTAAAATTTGATCGCATCATATTTATAAAATTTGGATTTTATAAAAGAACATTGTTAATATGTGATTTATATAAATAAACTTTTTAAATGTAAACCATGATTTATTGGATGCATGAAATAATCATGACATAATATGTTGTTCAAACTAAAATTATAAAAACATTAAATACCCCTTAAAACCTCAAATGAAAAACATTCGCACATCTCTTGATACGCTTGTGTGATAAATGATACCTACCCACTTAGTGTTATCTTTTGATGGTCGAGGTGTATTTGTCATTTCTATAAGAAAGTTATAAGTCGATTACACAAGTTTTTAAAATTAGATAATTTGATTAGAAATCTTTTGTGATAAAGGTTACCTAAGCAAGAGAGTTCCTAGGTATAGATAAGATCAAACATTTCTATTAAACGTTGTTATCAGTGATCCCATAAATCTAGGAATTATAAACTAGTATATAATTTATAATCGATACTTACTTATATGGATTTAAATGGATGGGATAAATGATACCTAACCATTTATTTGTTTTGCGACTTTGATCATAGACTTTGTATAATTAATCTTTTAGAATATAAAAGGTTATTAATTATTAAAGACTTAAATATTGAAAATAATAAATGAATTTTGTTAAAATTTTGTAGATGAATAATTCATTCTCATTATCATGAATCATCATTTTCTTAATGATCTGGAAAACAATAACAATAAATAGATATAATTTCAATAGATGCATTCATGTCTTGAGAGACAATCTCATGAGAGATCTGAAATTGTGCATTACTAAAGGCCCTATTCCTAAACAACCTGAACTCACCAATAAAACTGAACACGATGCTTTGTAGAACCATTACTGTGATGTTGAAGATGTTTCTAACATCATACTAGGAATTGTAAATCTGAGATATCATGGAAGTCCTAGTGAATTTAGGAGCATGCCATATGTTTAGTCAAGTATAACATCTATTCCTAACACACAATGATATTTGGTACAAATCAATTCAAACTTTCGAAAGAATGCAAGGCTGAAAACATCAACCTGTGTGATGTAAAAGCTCATAGTTTATGAAATGGATACTTTTAGGCCCAAGAAATCTTAGAAGGCATGTAAGGATGGATCTTGTTACTTTAGTGAAGAAACAAGATATTGTAAAAAGAACTGCTCCTTTATCTAAGAAGAAAATATGGAGAGACTAATACTTTAGGTATCTACTAGATAAAACTCATATTTTCATATAACACTTAAGTATTTGGTACTTAATGTTAATATAACATTTGTGAATGGATTGAAAATATTTACAGAAGAGTAACTAGCGAGCATAAACATGTTGGAACTACACTCTCTGAATTTAGTTTATTATTTATGCTTAGAACATAAAGTACGTGTAATGTAAAACAGTTTTTGTTTTGGAACAATATAAGTTATAAATTTAGTCTGTCTAAATATATGACTAAGTTAACTTATTAAAATTTTAATATGGACTGAAATCGGTTTTCTTGACGATCACTTCATAATCTGTAATGATTAGAATTATGTTTATGAGACTAGATCTATTAATAAGAATTATAAAGTAAATATTAAAACTCGAAAATATCTAACTACTATATGGAAGTAGTAAAGCATAGTTCTAATCCTTGGATTACATATCGCTCATCGGCCAGTTTTTATAAATAACAAGAATTATATGCAAACTCTTTCGAAGAAAACTTGTTTTGAATCCAACTAATCTAAGACATTGTTATATTTATTATATAAATGATATTCACATATTCCAACTTCAAGAAATGGATCTTTGAAAGAAATAATATGGTCTATTTGATATATACGAATCTTTTATATATATATATATATATATATATATATATATATATATATATATATATATATATATATATATATATATATATATATATATATATATGGGAAAAGTGAATATACCATTAAGGGTATATACGCTTACGTACCAAAATTCACTATACTACGTTGTTTAGTATCACATAATACATTCTAATTGTCCTAATGTTCTTAAAATTTAACTTCAAACTTAATTTACTTCAATGATTTTTATAAATTACACATATATCTTCCTTTTAGATAATTGTAATTTTCAACTACATTATATATAGCCTAGTAGGTGTTCGGCAAAAAGATCTGATGTAAAAAAAAGATAATAATGAAATTTCGAAAATCTTGAAAATAAATCAAGTTGAGGGTTAAAGTTTAAGAACATTATAATGAATATATCAAACAAAACAACGTATTATAGTGTGTTTGAGTACCTAAGTTTATATATCCTTAAGGGTATATTCACTTTTTCCTATATATATATATATATATATATATATATATATATATATATATATATATATATATATATATATATATATATATATATATATATATATATATATAAAAGTTCAAATGTAAATGACATCTATTGTGTCATTGTGTAATATTCATAACCGTTGGATCAATGAAAATAAAATCATTCTCGAAAGAATACGATTGCATTTATTAATTATTTTTTTTAAGAATTTGAATTTCAAGTCCATTTCAAGGGTAATATAGACATTTTGTTTATCCTTATTTTAGGCAACAAAATAATTAAATTCGGATTTAGTTATTTATTTAGTTTAGTTTCTTTTTGTAAGAATGAAAATAAAATATAATAACATATTTATATTTAATTTATTTAGGAATCATTTTTATTCTTGGTTTTGATTCACTTGCAATGCAAAAAAATGATATTCTAAGAAGGTTGATCAGTAAACTTTCACAAAACACTCATGGGAACTTGTTTCTTGGGATACATTCTTAAAGATTTATATCAAAACAATGAAACAACATGATTCTTTAAGAACTTTAGAATACATTTACTTGAATCTTTTAGAAATGCAAGAATCAATTTACTTAGTTGTTAAATAATGTGTACCGAAACAAATAGAGAATCAAAACAGAACACCAAAAGCAATTTGATTCTTTAATAATCTTAGAATCAATTTACTTGATTCTTAACGAATGTTAGAATCAAACCACCACTAATAATCATCATAAATTCTTAAGCTATCATCTCAGGCCACAACCATCTTCATCTTCATTGCCTCCAAATTACCATCTCACACCTTAACATCACCATCATGTCGTTTTCATATTAACACCACTGTTATCAACCTTGACACCACATTCTCATGAACATATTAACTACCTGTAACACAACCCATTTTACCACTACTGATGTTAGCCAATCAAAATTGAAAATAAATTTATTTTATTGAACTAAAACTTAAATTAAAAAATTCCACCAATAGTTAAAAACTATATGTTGCTGAATTAGAAATTTTAGTTACGATATCACATCTATTTGCATCAATCACCCGAAGATCCTAAAGAATCGTCTCAATGTACATAGCTTCGATGGTTGTTTATAATAATAAATCTATACACCATTATTACTTTTCAAATGTAAAATTAAAATAATAAATGAAGTATATAATTTTTAATCGTTGGAATTTGTCATCAAGTTTAATATGGTTATATAAATAAAATTCAAGAAATCGTAAAGAAAAATGGGTTTTTGAACCAATATTTAATCAATTACAATACAAAAGGGAAAGACCATGCCTGAGTTTTGTTTTTAATATATGAGGAGAATCCCAACAAAAGAAGTCATGCTGCATCATTTTTTATTCTATAACCAATGAATCCCAAAAGCATTCTTAAAATCTTTTGACTTCGCAAGAACTCCTTTCACAAACAACATTTTAGAAGACAGTGCCGATTGCATAACTTCATCCAAATCTTTGTCACTGATATAACATGGATTTATACATCTGATCCAAAAATTTAGAAATTAAATTAATGTAGGACAATAATGATGACAAACACAAAAATTAACTGGTTATGTTGATGAAGACAAGCGATGATAGTATATAACCCAAACCTAGAAAATATGAGTGGCGGAAAATGGTTGTCGTCGGACTGGTGGTGGTCGATTTAATGTGATGGATCAACGACTGTAGATAAAGGTTGAATGACGGTTTTGAATGGAAACGGAGCGGATACTGGTGGTACTCTTCAATGGAGCGTCCCGTTAAAGTAGAGAAGAAATAATGGGAATGAGATATTTATGGAACAACGACTGATGGAGATGAAGTAGGAGGTGGTCGCCAGCGGTGTTAGTAGGCACCAAGGGTTTGTCTATTGTGGAGAGCTGACCATCGGAGCAAGTTACAGAACAACGACTTGGAGGCTTCATAGCTAGGGTTCAAGAGGTAGTGTGAAATGAGAGACATGAGATAGAAAGAGTATTTAAAATTAATTATCCTCGAAGAGAAATTCTTCATACCAAAACTATCCTTCGAAAAATAATTAAAATTCAAAAAAACATATTTAATTTATGATTGGCTAGAAATTTCTTTTTCATTTACACAATAATTGTTCATATACATATGATCCTCTCTGTCACAACTAGCAAATTTAGGGTCGAGATTGTGATTCATGTACAAACAAGTTCTCCATGTAATCTTGTGCATTAGATTATTGAAATTCAAAAACGACAATGTTATATGAGTACATATGTGCATATACTAAGAATCAAGTTGTAATATCCTCTTATGAGCCCAAGTTTGATCTAATAGCAAAATAAAAATCAATTTTGGGCCTTTGCTTTAAGCCTTTCGGCCCAAACAACCTCAAGGCCAAAAACCCTTTTTCTTTGGGCCTTATTGAAACCAAAAACCTTTTATTGGGCCACCCTAAACCCAAAAACCCTACCATGCATGTTATAACGATCGAGAATCCCCTCCCATGCTAGCCAAAAACCCGAAAACCTCACCCCTTGACCAAGAGGGTTCGATTTTGAAATAAGAGAAAAGCCTTGACCTTATAAGTGCCACCTATGTTGGGTCTAAAAATGGTTTATACTTTGCTTTTCTAAGCATTTACTGTTTTATCATTTGGGCCAAAAACTAAAACTGGGATTAATTGTAGCTTGGACCGAAAACCCATGAGTTTTCGGTCTAGCATTGGGTTTTCGGTCCATTGGGTTTTTGGTCCGGCCTTGAGTTTGTGGCCCATGTATATATAGGTGTTAGGTGGGTGAGGTGATAAAAAAATTCTCCAGGTGCTTAAGTGTGTGTTCGTAAGGTATGAGAGAAAGTTAGAGAGAAGAGTGTGTGTGTGTGTGTGTATGAATCTATGTGTAAAGAGCTTCATTCCAACATTGAATACATCATAGATTCAAGTTATTCTTCTTCTCCTTTTATTCTATTTTGATCTGAAATCATCCAATTGATTGAGATTCCGCACCATCAATTGGATCTGATTGATACACAAGCAAATTTTGGGACTTTCAATTGGTATCAGAGCAAGGTTGTATCAATCAATTTTTTTCATATCTGGAGCTTATTTATCTTATTTTGAAGAGATTTTTGCGTTTTGGATAGATTTTGGCAAAATAAGGGGGGTTTCTTCTTCGCATTTTTCCTAAAAACGAGTTTTTGATCAAGTTTTGAAGCAAAAAAGGTAAAAAAAAAAAAAAAAAAAAAAAAAAAAAAAAAAAAAAAAAAAACATTGTTTTTCATCAAGAACAACAATTTCCAAAGTGTTTTCGGTCTTTGAAGGGTTTTATGCCCGAGGTTTCGGTCCGAAGTCGCACACATGTTCGGTCAGGTGTTCGGTCCAAGCTTTCGATCCGTGGTTCATAGCATTTTCGGTCTCGCCTCGAATCCACGGCTCAGCGGCGCTTTCGGACTCGTCCTCGCATCAGGGCTTTATTATAAAAAAAAAGGAGGCGGATTTGGAGGTGCCGAGGTTCGAACTCGGGACCTCAGGTTCATAAGTTAGCGCGCCTTACCAACTTGAATAGCATATCCTTTGTTTCATCCCTTCGAATTTTAAAACATAAGTTGGCCTTCTCGGTTTCAACTTTCGAAAATTCGCACTTTTAACCCCAAAATTCAATTTCTTTTATTTTAAAATTCCATTTTCAACCCAAAAATTTTAGTTTTTATTTTTTGATTTTATTTTTAACTTTTGACTTTTATTTTTGACTTTTTGCTTAAAATTTTGACTTTGACTTTCAAGTTTGATCTTTGACTTTAAATTTTGACTTTTTCATTTAACTTTTAAATTTTCAAATTTAGATTTTTGGTTTGACTTTTAAGTTTGACTTTTCAAATTTGACTTTTAAGGTTGACTTTCTCGATTTTTAAGTTAAAGGGCAATTAAAAAAAAAGAAAAGAAAATGAGTTCCGCATCAATTCAAGTAAATGAATCCGGTTGTTCTCCATCTTGTGTTAAAACTATTAAATTTTTACGAGAATCAATAGATCTAATCAAGAGAGAGAATGAGCACTTAAAATATGAGAGGTACACTATTAGGAAAGAACAGAAACCCTTAAAAGCACAATTAGAAGCCAAAATCAAGGATTTCCAAAAGCTTCAAGAAGATTACAGCAACGAGTGTGAAAATTAGGATCACATTAAGAAAAAACTTGCTGCTGTAACTGAAGAACTTAATGCTTTGAAAATAAAGTGTGGAAAAATAGATGTTAGTTCCAAAAATTACACTGCATCAAGTAAGAGATTGACCGAGAACCATTTATGGTATACGGTAAACCAGCTGTTGAACAGGCAACTGAGGGTGTTGAGTTGAACGATACTAATGCTTCTAATTCATGTGCAGGTAAAGTAGCAGAGGATGAGAACAAGGAAAACACCATTGAACAAACCAACATCTCCTTGAACTATGAATCTGTTGCTTCGAACTCAGTTGCTTCTGATAAACCTGTTGAGAAATACAGGCCTCCAAAACAAGCGAAGTCGACGGCTCGCTGTAAGTGTGCATGTGGGAACAACCAGAGACAAGGCAAGGATACGCCACCAGGGGCAGGAAGAAACAATTTCCCAGTGAAGAAAAAGACTTGCTTTCATTGTGGAACACCTGGACACATTGCCAGAAATTTTCCTAATCAAGCATACGTTCCCTACTATGCACAAGGCTGGCAGAACGCGCCAAGAGGGAGATTTTCTAAAAGAAATGCCTCAAGGTCACGTTCATACAATGGTGACTGGAATGCGTAGAAGACCAAGAATCAAACCCACAAGGCCAAGAATCTGAATCCCAAAGGCATGAAGGGAATGTCGGCCAAGAAGAAAAATCCAAGAGATGCTCCCATGAAGCGAAAATCAAAGTCATATCAACGGCCGACATCAAGATCAAAATCAAGTACTGAGCCACCCATCAGATCGAAAAAGAAATGGGTTAAACCCAACTACAAATGGGTTCCGAAGGCTCACTCTCCCAAATCTTCTAACGATTCTAATTTTTCTACATCTTCTGTTTGTGATAAGCAGGATATGTCATGGGAGAGAGTACCCTGCAATGATGACAAAGGTCGAACCAGTTTCAAAATGGACTGGGTTCCAAAGACCAACTGATCCCGCTCTGTGTCGGAGTAGCTATGGAGGCATATCATCAGACTTCGGTTTGTTGATATTGGCTGCTCCCGGCACATGATAGGGGACATATCTCAACTGTACAACATTTAGAACTTTGTTTGAGAGTATGTGTCCTTTGTGGGAAAGTAAGAAAGGAAAGGATCACACATGGGGGTTTGTGCTTAATGTAGTGAAGAATTTTCGGATCTGTTCTGAGATTGTGCGTGCTGTTCTCAGACCTTCTGGATGCAAATTCATTCGGTGAATTACGGTTTGCGTTTTCTTCTCTATACTCCTGAGTTTATCTAACATTGTTTCGTTTTAAAGACAATTTTTCAATCTTTTATATTTTTCATTAGTAAGTATTGTTTGGGAAGTGATAACGGGCAGTCCAAACCTGTGTAAGGGACTGAATCTGAATTGGCTAGACTCTGTGTTTAATGTGCTAGTAGGCACGAAGGATTTAACAGTTTGGATTTAGATAGGATTGTTTGGACTGAACATACGACGCTCGGGTAGATTGAGCAGTGAGATAAACATGGGAACCCACAAGATACACTAAATTAATACGCATCTAGAACTGTGGCTTAACTTTTCCTTGATGTACGGACTTATGTCCTTAATTCTGATTCTGATAGGGCGACTGGGGGGTTCTGATAAAGTAGGTCTGTAGGAAATTATTTTCTTGCTTTCTATCTGTTAGTCATATGTTGCTTCCTGTGCGTGATTGGAAGAGATCCGACCTCGAATGCAACATATGCAAATCTATTTCTATGCATCTTCCTTATCTATGAAATTCTTTCTATCTGTTAGCCATATGTTGTCCCCTCTGCGTGATCGGAAGATCCGACCTGGGACACAACATATGCAACATTCTATCTCTATATCCCTCTATCTCTGTTAGTTATATGTTGTCCCCTCTGCATGATTGAAATATATCCGACCTGGCACACAACATATGCACCTATTTCTAAATCTAACTTCCTCCTTAATAATTGTTTACTCACCTAAAGTAAGGAGTCCTTAGGAAGTTCTTGATAACCAGGGTATATCGGGAAGTGGGGAACACGTTCTAGTGCAACTAAAATTGAACCATTTATAGGTTTTTTGTAGATCTCGCTGCTTAATTTAAGTGGACAACAATATTCGTGGTCGTTGTTAGCTAAATCATTTATTTAGAAAAATTTTGTCGATATCATTTGTGTTTAAGTGGACCACAATACCAACAATTGACCAGATCTATTCATGAAGGAGAAGGTACTGATAAACGAGTTCAGACTGTCTCACAACTTTGATCCAAAATATTTTTGTTTCTGTTAAATTTGTTCATAGTTTTCCTCTATGCACAAATTTAGGGGGAGAATTAAAAAAAAATCAAAAATCAAACAAAAATCAGAAAAATTCAAAAAAACAAAAATATTTTTTTGTGTGCTAAGTTTTCTTTTAGTTTTGTTTTGTCTTGAAAAGTGATTGCAGGTATAGATAAGACTCATGGAGACTGTGTCGAAAATTTCTGAGCCAATGCTTCATCCGTGAGCATCGAAGAATTCTCATTCGAAGGAACAAGAAATGAAGATTATTCTTTCAACATTCAATTTGTCAACCCCAGAAGCAAGGTGAAGCTGAAATTGAAGATTATGTCACGGATTGTATTGAAGCCTCCTCAATCAGTCTGCTGCTATCTTAAACCTGCTGAAGTGATATAGAAGATTAGTTCTCTCGGATATTCTCTCTAAAGATTCTCAAGCTGAAAGCGCTATCTTTCAATAATAAATACATAAAGTTTCCTCACCCAATGTGCGTTCTGAGTCAAATCTTGAAGAAATGCCCAACTGCTCAAGATGAAGTCATTCATAGAAGATTCATATATTCATCCTGGTGCTGTAAAGAATTTGAAGATAATAGCTGAAGCCAAGCTCCCAATGAAGATTGACAAGAAGTGCCAGCTAG
Source organism: Lactuca sativa (assembly GCF_002870075.4). Lineage (NCBI taxonomy): Eukaryota > Viridiplantae > Streptophyta > Magnoliopsida > Asterales > Asteraceae > Lactuca > Lactuca sativa. The sequence goes on from NC_056625.2 coordinate 293,339,291, forward strand.
TTTTTAAGGGAGCTTGTTGGGTCAATTAGAAAAGAAAGATATAAACCAAGGGGGAGATTGTTGGGTCTAAAAATGGTTTATACTTTGCTTTTCTAAGAATTTATTGTTTTATCATTTGGGCCGAAAACTAGTATTGGGATTAATTGTAGCTTGGACCGAAAACCCATGAGTTTTCGTTCTAGCATTGGGTTTTCGGTCCATTGGGTTTTTGGTCCGGCCTTGAGTTTGTGGCCCATGTATATATAGGTGTTAGGTGGTTGAGGTGATAAAAATTCTCCAAGTGCTTAAGTGTGTGTTCGTAAGGTGTGAGAGAAAGTTTGAGAGAAGAGTGTGTGTGTGTGTGTATGAATCTATGTGTAAGGAGCTTCATTCCAACATTGAATACATCATAGATTCAAGTTATTCTTCTTCTCCTTCTATTCTATTTTGATCTGAAATCATCCAATTGATTGGGATTCCGCACCATCAATTGGATCTGATTGATACACAAGCAGATTCAGTTGCATCTGATTGATACACAAGCAAATTTGGGGACTTTCAACCTAAGTGCTTTACATCTTCTTAACCATCAAACATTCACACCTCATATGCTTTTATCCTTCAGACCTCCATGCATGGCATCCTATTAACCATCATGCATCAAGAAAAGGTCCTACCCCTGCCTCATTATATGTTGCGGCTGAGAGGGGGGGGTTATCCCCACTCTTGCCACTTGCTTTTGGTCACTCATTCTTTTTCTCTCTAAGAGCAAAACTATCTTTTTTAAGACTTCTCATCTCAAGGCCGATCCTAGTGAGTTTGGTAAGTTTCTTCGCAAATCTTAAGAGTTTTTATACATCTTGTGGTCAAGTTCTTCATGTTTACACACACTTTTCGTGTGTTAAATGCTTAGAACACTTGCATTTTCGAGAAGCTCTTCAAGCTTGTGCACAAGGCTAGGCTTGAAACCACTCTTTTTTTCCTTCCTACCACACACGAAAATACCAAGGTGAGCTTCAAACCCCATTTTTCTTGTTTTACATGCTTTTAGGGGGGAATACAAGTCAAAATACATTTACACCTTGGATATTTGCATGCACCAACTTGTTTGTGATTTAAAATGTGCATGGAATGTTAAAGATTATCATACATATGGTCATACAAATCGTGATTTATATGATTTATATAAGTCTAAGTGTGTTTGTTCTTTGGACATTTGCATGCACTATGGTTAATTGTTTGAATATGGAACAAGATCTTGTATATAAAGATACATATTACTTGTTCACTACATATAAATCGTGACATATGTGATAAACATCATTTTATTACATAAAAATCATGTTTATGGGTTGATATATATACAAGTATAATAAAAACATATGTTTATATAAGTCCAAATCTATTTGATCTTTGGATATTTATGTCTATTACCTTTAGAAAGTAAAATTTGTATAATATAAAAATGTTGAAGTCACCATATGTTTCTTTTTTTATATAAAAATCATGAGCTATATGGTAAAGATGACAAAAAATTAACTAATTTGTGTTACAAAATTTCAACCGGAAAAATATGAAATGTACAACACTACAAATTCTTGGAGATTTTTACTAAAAATAACCTTTCTAGTAAAAATGGTGGTATTTTAGTCGTCATTGTTTTGATGATTTAAAAACCCAAGAATATTATGTTTTAACAACCTTACAAATAGATATTTATATCAAATTTATATAGATAGTTTGCACAAAAAACATACAAGGCAAATTATTGATGGGATAATTTGCGTGTCATAAAATTCATGTCATAAATTTTCCAAGAGTATAATTATTTTATTATACAAGAAAAAGAGAGTCGAAGTTCACGTAAATCCATCAATGCTCTGGTGAGACATATTCACTTCACTGTACCTACCTAGCATACACTTTAAGTCCTGCATTATAACCAGAGTCTCCTGAATGGAGAGCAAGATAATTGTGTATAGATCTATACGGGGATTGACAACCCCACATCCGAGTTGTTCCCTATAGCTAGACGGGCCAGTCTAGGGTGAAAAATATCTTACCGATTCCGACGCCTGAAGAACATCGTACATGCATAACAATCACATTTAGCATGGTTATGATAACTCACATAGGGATTAACAATACTATTTTGGTTTACGGGAAGCTTACACTTCACCGGTTTTTTTAAATATAAAACTGCATACTACATTTCAGCACACAATTGTTTACATTTCTAGTCTTAGGGTTTAAGACTATATTTTTCATACTTCAGAAAATATAGGATTTTCTAGGAACATACATTTTACAATTAAAAGGAAGATAAACAATGGACATGCATGCATACATTTTAGTCCTTGGTGTAAGACTTACAACTCATTTTTATAGAAAATATCAGATTTTCTAGAGATATACAAACGGTTTTTAAACAAAGAAGTTACAAAGCTTTTCATACAAACATGCTTATGAACTCACCACCATTCAATGTTGACGTTTTTCAAAATCACTTGTATTTTCAGAGAACCAGTAAGCACGTACCTAAGTCTTGAGAACTGGATTTCTGCATTTTCGAACTTTTACTTTATGTCACTTTTGTGTATCTTATGAACAAATACAGTATGTAAACAATGTAAGTTTGTATTCTCAATGTATGTTTCTTGGGTTGCTATGTTTCATTTATATTCAACTATTATGATACTATACAATGGCGTCATCCACCCCCGGACATTTCCGCCATCCTAGTTCGGGGGTGTGACTGATTGGTATCAGAGTAATGTTTATAGTGAACTAGTATATCTAACCATACAAGATATACGACTATATACAATGTGGCTAAACACTCTGACTAAAAGTATACTAACAAAATATAATTATTTTATAAAAGTATACCTACATGTGTGCATATTAATAGTAGTGTCATACTAAGAAATAAATAAAAAGTCTTTAGAATAGTTGAGCATCGCGGCTAAACTTAGACAGTTATGCAATCATATCTAGGATAAATATAACAAGATCAACTATATTTATTCGAGATATGACCAACATATGTTTAAGGGTGGTCGAGGTTGACAACAAATCTAAAACTTACCAACTTTAAACCAAAAGGACCTAAGAACAAAACATAAAGACATAAAATACTATAGGGGTATTTTGACATTTTATGAATCTTTCATATGTTCTCTTGTGCTTATATTCTCATATAGATGCCATGGCATGTTTTCATCATCCTGGAGATCCTTACTTCCCCATCCAGGGGAACGAAGGATGGACCGTGGAGGATCCAAAGGAGGATCCCGAGGAGATCCTAGAGGAGGAGGAGGATGAGTCACATGTGGAGTTTGAAGTCATCGATCCTCCATACATTGCTAGAGTACCTGCACATCGATGGGGCTATAATGGCCCTACGCCCCGTGGGTGTATGACCTTGAGAGATGGAGCCGGCATCAGGGGAAACACCCACCTTATGGGATGGAGCGAGGATTTTATGACCTTCGTCATGGAGGACCCGCTGACCGAGCCCTTCCCTTCATGGTCCGGAGGATTTCGGACATTGGAGATCAGGCGCAGATGACAGCCAACTGAGTTATGGAGATGAGAGTTGTGGTGGAGGTCACGGCCGTGCACACTCGAGTCCTTGAGAAGGGTTACTACCCTATGGACCGAATCATTGAAGACCTTACTACCGTGTGAGCGGAAGTAAGGGAATATCAAGAGAGACATCCTGCTCTTGAGGAGAGAGTACTGGTAGCCGAGCACCTACTAGCCGAGCTGTAGGGTGCTTCTACTTCATCCCAGGCATCACAGGGGACTACTCGACGTGAGTTGGATCTATCCTACTCACCAGCTATGATAGACTAGATTTTTTGGTACGCGTTAGTGCTACCCCTTTCTTTTATTTTGTATGTAGTACAGAACCTACATCTAAGTGATTACACTATTCGGAGGGTCGTTATGATGTTGGATTGTTATCTTGATATATTGTAGACCTTATAAATGTTAATTTTCCAAAAAGTTTTGTACCACTACTTTATCATTAATGAAACAAACATGCGTTTTTATTTATGGATGTTGTTATCTTCTATGTCTTATCTATTCATTTTTATTTGGTAAAACAAGATTTCAATTGTATCTACAAAATAACGCTCGAAAATCACTAGATTTGACATATCTAAATGCGATGTTTCATTACAATGGTATCCACATCATAACCCTTATCATAAGCTTACCAAATTCCACTTGTGGCAGTAGAATGCCGCCCTAAAGATACAACCGACACAAGAACAACGCGATAAAACTACCACCACCGCCACCTCCACCACAAATGGATTCGGCCATATTTCAGGCAGCATTTACCGCCACAATCACTGCTACTCTTGCACAGATCAGCGGCAATGGTGCAAATGGAGGCGGAAGCTGAAACGGAACGGGCAGTTCCAACCATGGGGTTTAATCAAGGGCTTCAACGGACATGCACATATAAATACCTCACAAATGGAAAATCTACGCCATTCAATAGAAGTGGAAGTGTTATAGCTCTAACTCGATGGTTTGAGAAGACGGAGTCAGTCTTCGAAATTTGTGGCTGCCCGGAGGAAAGCAAAGTTAAATTCGCATCTTGTACTTTTGCAAATAGAGCCCTTTCATGGTGGAATAGCTACATCAAGGCTCTAAAACTCCCATTGGTGAACTCAATGAATTTGGAGGACCTCAAAACTGTTGAATCATAAAAAGTGACCCTCTTAAACTTCAGCTACCACAACCTCCAAGCCACCGCAGTCAAGCCGCTTCATCAGCAGTCATCAACCGCAGTATCTATCTTCCACAGTCTCTATCTAGATTACGTTACTTTGACTTTTCTGTAATACACTCTATTGTCCAGTATGCCTTGCATGGATACTCTTAGAGTTGTAATCTAGTAATCTTTATGAGTCTCTATAAATAGATCTAATTCTCTTGTAAAAAAAGAGGAGCATCGCATCTAATTCTAATACACATCTCTAAAGTTATCTTTTCTATCTTACTTATTCAATCCTCTTACTCTCATAATCGATCACAAACTCTCTTCAGAGCAAGTCTTCTGTGACTTAATCACTAAGTAGTTTGATCTCACTTATTAACTTGGCTTGAATGCATTCCTCGTTATGAGTCAGCTTATGTGTATACTTGATATAACAATTATTGTCATTTACATTTCTTTACTTTTCCGCAACTAACTCTCTAACATCTAACTCTAAATATTATTGTTGAGCTTTTAGATCCTTCGAGATTAACTATTCCACAATATACTTGTTCTAACGTTTGTTTAAGTGTGTCTCAAACTTTTTCTCTCAACAATTGGTATCAGAGCCATAGTGGTTGCTTTTTGAAAATCGAAACTCTGATTTTCGAAGAGCCTTCTATACCACTGAAGATTATTTCTAAAACAAAAAAAAAACACTTCAAAACATGGCACAATCGTTATCTCTGAATGTTTCCAACAGTGTTGGTGGTTCTAATCGAGCCCCAATACTGGTTGCAAATAAATATCATCATTGGTCACAAAGAATGGAAAGATACTTAAGGAGACTTGGTAGAGACGTATGGCGATCCGTAGAAGGACCACATGTCCCAGTCCTTACACTATTCCAAACTGATGGAGCTACAACAAGACTAGGAGGAGGTCAACCAGCTATCAGCCGTCCCACCAAGGATGATCTCGATAAAATGGAAAATGATGTTGTTGCTTTTTATGAAATCTCTTGTGGAGTTGCTCCTGACAACTTCGATATTATCATAAACTTCAAATCAGCAAAAGAGATCTGGGATGTTCTCAAGAATCGTTACGAAGGCTCAGAACAAGCTTAAGACAAGAAGCTTATAACTGCACTCAATGAGTTCAAAAACTTCAAAGCTCATACTGGCAAAAGTTTGGAAGACTCCTTCAAAAGGTTCAACCTGATTGTCACCAAGTTATCCAATGCGGGCACCGTCCGTAGTAACCATGAAAAAAACCTTCAGTTCCTTAATGGTTTGGGAAGACATTGGACTACGGCTAAAATGATAGTCCAAGGCGATAGAAAGATTATTTCCTTGTCACTCTACAAACTCTATGGGGAAATGCAAGCATAGGAATCCAACGTACTCAAAGACTGTGCTGACTTCGGAGGAACTCTTGCTCTCATCGCACAAACTCCACATAATCAACCTTACGCTCCCTAGTATGACACTCCATCGCAGTCATACGAAGCTGATTCAGAGTATGATGATGAAGAAGAATTTCAAAAAGCAATTGCTCTAGTTAGCAAACAATTCAACCGACTACCACCTCACTCTTTTCGCAAAAATCAACAATTCAACAAACCACCCTTCAATCGTAACATCAACCCACAAACAAATCACTCACATTATCCTAAAAGTTCTCATCCACCAACGCAATCTCACAATACCCAACCAAAGGAAGCATCGCAGCCTACTCTAACCTCTGACTCCGGTACTCCCTCAGAAGACAAGACTGATGTTGTAGTTTGTCACAAATGCAACAAAGAGAATCAGTTTGCAAGAGATTGTAAGGCCAATGTAGTTAAAGACAGAGCATTCTACCTTAGAATGGCTCAAGAGCTGGAAGAAAAGGAGAAAGCAAGGGCATACGTAGCCCATGTCAAAAGAGATCACCAAGTCTGGTCATCCGGTGACGAAGATAAAGCCATCAGCAGTGTCAATAGAAAAGGGAAGATCTGCATGATGGCCACTGCGGATGATGATGAGTCTACAAAGATGAACAAAAGCTACTGCTACATGGAAAAGGATGGAACTCTAAGTATCGTCGAACAGGTAAAACTCATGATCCAAACTCTAAATTATAACATGCATGATTGTCAACCTTACATAGATAATCTTAATGACACACGTGCTGCCGTACTTACAGACTATAACAAAGCCTTAGATGAAAAGAACATTGTGACATCCCCATTTTCACGGCCAGAAAATACCGATGTTGTTTATGCTTTATAAAAATCAGAGTACTTCTTTTCATAAAAATGTTGCGGAACTAGTTCCTAGAAAAATACGATAAATAACATTATCAAAACATTTTCGAAGAAACGTATTTTATTCATTTTAAAACGTTTGGGATGTCATTGTCAATACAGGAACATAAAGCATAAACGGAACTTACATTTATTTACACTAGTGATCTACATCTCTTTAATCTCTCAGTGCAATGTCACTTCATATCGACACCTGTGATATAAATAAGTTGGAGTGGGTCAGGTTGGGAAACCTGGTGAGTACATAGGGTTTTCAACCCACAATAATATAATTATTATATTCAATCATCAAACAATTAACCCAATTACCCATCCCCATTATCTTCTTTATTCCTAAGTACCTTCCCTAAGGATTTATCCTAAGGGTCGTCTCCTACATCATATTTACCTCTCATCTCCTTACATCGCATTTCCTTATATGTTTGTTCCTAAGGACTCTCCTTAAGGATCATCGCCTACATCGCATAGACAGTATTGATTCAGGGATTACTCCCTCAATACGTGCCTAACAAGGGTTAGGGTATCATCGCATGAATACGTAGTTACAACATCGCCTGAACTCGTAATTCATAGTAAGGGGTTAGAGTATCATCGCATGAATACGTAGTTACAACATCGCCTGAACTCATAATTAAATAGTAAGGGGTTAGAGTATCATCGCATGAATATGTAGTTACAACATCGCCTGAACTTGTAATTCATCACCTACAGGTTATGAGCCTGCTGGTGTTTCCACGGGGTTGTCTATATTAGTCCGTGGTCGCCATCTATACTCTGATAGATGACTACATCTCCAAATTGTCGGACAAGGTTAAAGTATCTTTCATCTTACATCACCGGTTCATCATCACCTATCTATCCTCACCTGATTATCATCACCTATCTCTTATCATTTTATTTCGCATCAACTATTTCATCTACCCATGTTTTACCCAACACATTTTGTAGATATAAAATACGTATACAGTTTAAAACATGTATAAAAATCTTTCACCGAGCACAAACAACAAGTATTCAGACAATATACACACATAGCACATAATTTATATAAAATACTTCATATCTATGTGTAAGCTGAAAGTAAATATGCACTCACCTGATTAGGTGGTGAGTCGGCACTCGGACAGCACTTCGTTACTCTTAAAACAATTTCCTCGACAAAACCTAGTATCAATATGACTAGGGTTTAGTCTGACGTTAACCGTGACTAATTAATAGTCTAGCTATTATTATTATATAAGCTTTAAATAACGCTCAATATAACTTATAAGAATAGCCCAAATACTTATTATAAGGTCCTAATAACATTACTATATTAAAACATAAGCTATACTAAAGATAGGGTAGGCATAGCTCACTTACAGCGGGTTTTCTCGAAAACCGGGCTTCGCTGGAGCAGCGTTTCCGAGCCGAAAGGCTCTTTTCTCGGGGCTTTGGGAGCCTCGAGGCTTCCTTCGGGTGCTAGGGGGTTTACCTAGGCTTTAGGGGGCTTAAGGTAGGCTAGAAAGAGAGTGTAGAGAGAGAAAGAAGTGGGGAAAGGTGTGAGAAATGAGAGAAACCCGGCACTTCTATTTATATGGTGAAATCCTGACGAACTCGCCGAGTAGGAGGACCTACTCGCCAAGTTGGTGCCATGTGTCATCATCTGATGGCTTTCCTTGGAGAGAAAGCAATGGATGTGATCGCGCCACGTCACCCAATATCGCGTATCAGCCTTCAAACTTAGAAAAATCATAACTCTCGCATACGAGCTCCTTTTTCGATGTTCTTTTTTTTCAATGCGTAGGTAAAATCAAGATCTACAACTTTCATTTAGACTCTGTCGGCTAATTCTCGACCGATCTCAAATTTAACAGTAGGAGGCATTTAGACTGTTAAATGACCGTGAAGAATTCGTAACTTCTTCATACGGACTTCATTTTCATCTATCTTTTTACTGTTGAGTTCCTATTAATGAGATCTTCAACTCTCATTTAGGTCGCGTAAGCCAAAAACCGCTCGAACTAAAATTTGAGTTTCGGGTCGTGCACTGCTAAACCGAATCTTAGAAAAATCATAACTTCCTCATACGAAGTCAGATTTGGGCGTTCTTTTTTTTATGTTCTTGTTTTAACATATACTACAACTTTCGTTTAGATTTCTAAGGCTAAAAGTCGCTCCATTGTAAATTTACTATTTACGCTTCCCGGTGTCGTGTCGGTTTTGCCGTAAAACTTCGACGAGTCATAACTTCTTCGTTATAACTCAGATTTCGGCGTTCTTTATATGTACGGAAACCTTGTGACATATTATACAACTTGGTTAAGATTATTTATTCTAAATAATATTTTGTCAAAAAGTCGTTTTCGACCCCTATTGCCTCTAAATTGACTAGCCCGGATCTGCGGGCATTACAAACATTGCGTCCCAGGAGATGTTTCATGTGAGAGGACAACTGGATAACAAAAGACTCAGAATGGCTATGTTAGAAAGAGATTTAGAGTTAGAAAAAAGATGCAAGAATGTTGAGTGAAACCCAATTAGAGATAGCTTTGAACCAGAGAGATTTAGCTCAGAGTGAAATTGTACGCTTAAATCTTTTAATCGAAAAATTGTTCAATGAAAGTGAAGCTATTGAAAATGTGGTTAATAATGGAACCATGGACAATACATACAATTAGAGTTGGTAAAATGTATATCCTACCGCAATGGATTCCTCACCCCGGTTCAACAAAGACAGACTATATGTCCCTCCAGACCGAGAATTTCATTTCCCATTCAATGACAAGACCTTTCCCGAAGATATCAAAACTCACTTTGGTAGACTGCACAATCTAAGCAACAATTGTGTGATTGAGGAAAGTGTGCCTAAGGTTTTGTGTCACACATGTGATCAAATTCCTATCAGTGGCACTACTTTCCCAAGTTCTCAAAACTCATCCGTTGTCGATGAAGAAATTGTCATTGAGGACACCGAAGTCTCTAAAGACTTCCCATCTCTGTCCTCAGACCATAGTGTCCCTCACTGCAGTCAAAAGTCCCAAATAAGTCCCACTGAAGTCCCAACTAAGACATACACTGCGGTAGTTAAGTCATCCTTACCGCAGTCTTCAAACAAAAGTTCTGCCACTCTTCAAACGATTTATCATGAATTACCCATAGAAAACTTTGAAGTAGGTCAATGTTCCCAAATCCCAGAATCTTCAAGTTCTGATGTCTCAAGCCCACGTTTTCACAAAATTCCAAAGGATTCTAGGAAACCGCAGTTGAATAACAGAGAATGCGGTTCACCAAAATCCTTAGCCAAAAAGGCTTTGAAAGAAGAAATTCGCTCCCGAGGCACAAATAGACAAACTTTTTCATAAAACAAAAGGCATGTCAGATCTCAAAAGTCCAAAAGTCCAAAAAAATTTGTTTTCTCTCACTATTTTTCAAAAAACCCTACCACCAAGAAAACATCCAAAAAGGAATGTACAGTTTCAACAATCATTCCTACTTCATCTGACACAATTCAAAAGAGAGCAATGTCTTTTCGAAACAGTGTTTTTCAAATCTATTCCTCAGATGATCCAAAATGGAAAGGTATTTTACCCACTCCAACACCTTTAAAAGTCACGTCAAAATTTTAAGAAATGGAAGGGTATCTTACCAAATCCAACAAAAAGGACACAAAGATCTACACGTGCTAAACCTTTTTCAAATCAAACTTTTCAGAAAACTAACAACACTCGTGTCAAATCTTTTCAACCTCGATCTAGTCAAAAGCCAAACAACTCTTCCTTTAGACCGCTGACTAAACGTGGTGTCAGAACAAAAGACAAAATCTCAACCTGTTAGTGTCAATGTAGTTGCAAAAATCAGAAACCTCGTAACTTTACAAAAACACACAACACTCCAAAATTTCACAAACACCCAGGACTAGGTTTAAAAGTTGACATGAAACCAGTCCATGCATCACTCAGAAACTCACCTGTTGTTCCAGGCTCCAAACTTGTTTGGATGCCTAAACTAACCATGTAATTCTCAGGCTTTGTGTAAGGAGGAACAAGAAGATGAATGGTTAATTGACAGTGCCTGCTCCTTGCACATGACCAGAAGTTTAGAATACCTTCGGGATTTCAGGCCAATTTGCAATGGTGGAAATGTTACATTTGACAACAATGTGAATGGAATCATCCAAGGTTATGGTGTAATTACTACGGGGAACTTCTCAATTCAGAAGGTTGCTTATGTAAAAAGCCTTAAACACAATCTCATCAGTGTTGGCCAACTATGTAAGGTAGACCGTGGAGTTGAGTTTGATGATCAATTCTATTATGTTATGACAAGTGATAGAAGCACCTGCTTGATCAAGTCACGATCCGAGGGTACCATGTATCCTCTGTATGTCTCTCTCATAATTGGCAAACCGCAGTTGTGTTTCCTTTCCAAAGTCGTATCCGAAGTTAGCTAGTTATGTCACTGCAAGCTCGCTCATCTCAACTTCAGATACATCAACACTTTGGTTACTGGAGAACTGGTCAGAGGACTACCTATTCTCAAGTTCAGCAATGACACTCTATGTCCTGCTTGTGAATGTGGTAAGCAGTCCAAATCAAGTCACCCCCATGGTGATTGACTCCTCTATATCTGAACCACTTGAGCTTCTGCACATTGATCTCTGCGGTCCGTCAACCGTAGCTAGTCTTCACCACAAAAAGTACATATTGGTTATAGTAGATGACTTCACTCGCTTCACATGGGTTTTCTTCCTAAGAATCAAATCCAAAACACCACAAATTCTCATTAACTTCATCAAAGAAATAGAACTTCAGATCAAGCTGCCAGTAAGACGCATCCGCAGTGATAATGGAACAGAGTTCACTAATCATCCTCTCAATAGCTTCTTGACGTCTAAATGTATTACTCACAACTTTTCAACTCCTTATACACCCCAACAAAATGGAGTAGTAGAGAGAAGGAACCATACACTAGTCGAAGTAGCCAGATCCATGCTCAACTTCGCACATCTTCCTCTTTACTTTTGGGTTGAAGCTGTAGCAACCGCATGCTTTGTTCAAAACCGAAGCATTGTGTGCAAACGCCTCAACAATCGCAAACCAAATGTTCGCTTCTTTCATATCTTTGGGTGTAGATGTTTTGTGATCAACAACAGAGATCAGCTTAACAAATTTGCACCGAAGTCTGATGAAGGCATCTTTCTTGGCTACTCTACGAATAAGGTTGCTTACTGGGTTCTCATCAGACGTATAAGGCTAATCATTGAAAGTTTCAATGTGAAATTCATGACTCTTACATCCGCAACACCCCACCATCCACTGAAACCACCGCCATCATGAAAAGTGACATTCCTCCTTCTTCAGGTCCTCCAAATCTGGTTGAAGTCAATTATGATGATTTTTTGACCCTGTTGAAATGGCAAAACTATCCGAAATTCTTGTGTCATCAGCTTCTCAACAACAACACGTTGATGTTTCTGGTCCATCTCTATCCAAAGTAGCATCTCTCAATACTTTCACCTCTCTGGTTGAGGGGGAAAGCTCTACTCCGGATCAAGAAACAACCATCGAGGTTCCAATACTTGATGATGCTCAAGTTCCTCTCCTCAGAAAATCATTACCATCAAACGTATCTTTGAATTTGGATGATGAAATCATTGAGAACATTGACACTCGAACCATTTCAAGGATCATTACTCTCCCATCAGCAGTCTAGGGGGAACCTTCTCAGGTTCCAAAGGAGCTCCCATCAGCAATCAAGGGGGAACCTCTCCAAACTGCTCAAGAAAATTTCATTCTCGCTTCAACAAGTCAAGATGATTCCGCAGGCTGTTCTCAAATCCAGGGGGAACTGCCATCTCCAACCGAAGAAACTTCTGATATTGAAGACATTCCTTCTACTGCAGCCGCTGATCATCTGATGCCTCGTCTACATGTATGGACGAAGTACCACCCACCTGGTCAAATTATTGGCAACCCATCCGCAGGTATCCAAACTCGATCTTCCAAGGACTTAGCTTATCATTGTCACTACACAGCATTTATGTCTGCAATCAAGCCACGATCGATCAAAGAAGCATTATTGGAACCTGATTGGATTTCTACTATTCAAGAAGAACTGGAAGAATTCAAAAGGAACATGGTGTGGCAACTCATTCCCACATCGCAAGGCCATACTATTGTTGGAACAAGATGGGTGTTCAAGAATAAGTTAGATGAATCTGGTGCGGTTACTAGAAATAAGGAAAGATTAGTTGCAAAGGGGTACAGTCAACTGGAAGGTGTTGACTACGATGAAACATATGCTCCGGTGGCAAGAATGGAAGCCATTCGAATCTTTTTAGCAAATGCCGCCCACAAAAACATCAAGGTACACGAAATGGACGTTAAGAGTGCTTTTCTCAATGGGGAATTCAAAGAAGAGGTTTATTGTGACAACCCGATATTTCAACTCTATGTAATGACCTAAAAAGTCAAGTATTGTAACCACTTTTGATATAATGAAATTAACTTCGAAAACAAAATGTCCAAAAATCTCAAATTTATTACCTACTATGTTAGATGACATTAAATCGTGATTGTACGTAAAAAGAACGCCCAAATCTGACTTCGTATAATGAAGTTATGATTTTTCCAAGTTCGGCTTAACGACAGACAGCTAAAAACTCGAAACGGAGATCGAGCGACTTTTGGCCGGAATGACCTAAATGAGAATCGAAGGTCTCGACAATGGTCTTGCAGCGGTAAAAAGTCAGGCAAAAACAGACGTCAGATAATGAAGTTATGAATTTCTAACGAAATTTTCTTATCGCGACCTTTTAAAAATACATAATAAAAATAATTTCAAAATTTGCCGACAGAATCTAAACGAAAGTTGTAGAGCGTAGTCTCACCTACGCGTGGATATAAAGAACGTCGAAAACGGAGTTCGTATGAAGAATATATAAACTTTTTGAAGTTTATTAAATAAATATAATATAAATTTTATTATTTAATCTCGGCATTATCCGAAAGAGGAGTCACCAGGTCGATCCGAGTTACGCCCAGCGTACTCAAGGACTAGGCCTCGGATCGTCCACGTCGCCCCTATGCGAGGCTATGCCCCGTCCCATCCGAAGCTCCGAGGCAGTCGAGGAGGTGGTCACGCATGACGCACGCGTACGTCCAGCGTACCGAGGCAGTTCCCAACCCCTATAAAAGGGATGCGAGGGTTCCGAAGAAAGGGATCAATTTCTCTCAACTTTCTTGCGTTCTTGCCTCGTTTTCCGTGCACGTGCTATCCCGAAGCCCCGGTTTCCTTGCTCAAGTCCCGAAGGTCATTTGTGCTCCCGAGAATCCCGAGAAAATCCGCTTTCTCGAGTCGAAATTCTGCTCGGTTTTCATCTCGGCTTTTTCGATCTTTCAAGTGAGTTCATACCGTTATAATCCACACTTTTAGATGTTTTATAAATGCTTTTATATGCTTTTAAGGGGGAAAATACAAGTAAAACACACGATTATTATCGTGTGTTATATAAAGTTTCATTATATACTTTTTATCAACAGAATCATATGTGATTTATAACTATTATAAGGAAACTTTCGTATGCAAAATATATCACGATAACATCATATCTTTTGAAATGAAAAATGTTGTTTTATATGTATAAATCAAACACTCTGTTTATACTATATGTATATGTGTCCATCTTAGGCACTACAAAAATTATACTTTTCATAACAAGTGAGCATTTCACTAGGGATTACTATACAAACGAGACACACTTTTAGAAAACTATAATAGGTATAGTTTTACGAGAACATCACGAACTTTTACATACTAGAAACACTATTTCAAGAAGTTACTTTCACATACAAGAACAAACGAACATTTTCACACATAAATCTGTTTTATACTAAGTTTTGTGAGAGATTAACTTCATGTACGTTCGAGTACACATTTCAAGTCCTATATTATATACCGGAATCACTTGGAGGGGGAGCATGGTGTTTGTGTATAGATCTATACGGGATTGACAACCCCGCGCCCTCACTGTTAGCTACAGTACACCATTTGGGGTGACAAACGTCAGAACATTCCAACGCCTGAAGAACGTTGCGTATAGGCATTTCTAGTCAATAGCATGGTTATAAAACTCACATGGAGTATTAAAAATACATTGATTTACGGGGTTTTTCAGACGTATTGGCAATTTTATACGTACATAAATTTTCTAGGAACAAACATTGGTCTCGATAGAAGGCTACATTTATGCTGGTAGAAAATATGGGATTTTCTAGGAACAAACAAACAAAAACAAAACATTTCATTTCATACAAACGTTGTCATTTAATACTTATGAAACTCACCAGCTTAAATGCTGATCTACTCTTTCAAAACTACTTATATGTCCCAGGGATTCAGTAATTACAGGTAACAAACAGCTCTTGAAGAAGGGATGCTGCGGCGCCAGTTTAAATTCATATTTTGGCATCATATTGTAATTGGTTTTGAACATGTATCTTTTAACAATGTAAATTTTCAATTATATATATGATGGTTATATTGCTTTCTTTACTATGTATTCTATTGTTACGTTACCACATGAAGTCATCCGCCCCCGAACGTTTCCGCCGTTCCGGTTTGGGGGTGTGACATTTATCTTCAACAACCTCCCGGCTTTGAAAGTATTGTAATCCCTGACCACTGCTACAATCTTCAAAAGGCAGTCTACGGTCTGAAGAAAGCCCCTAAAGCTTGGTATGAGACTCTTTCTGAATTTCTAGTCTCTTCAGGGTACAAAAGAGGAGTGATTGATCCCACGCTATTTAGAAAAGCAATTGGTGACCACCTTATGCTTGTACAAATATACGTGGATGATATCATCTACGGATCGACTGATCAAGGAATGGTGGATGAATTTGCTAAGCTCATGACAAACAAATTTCAAATGAGCATGAATAGAGAGATTAACTTCTTTCTAGGTATTCAAGTCAAACAAATTCAGCAAGGAATATTCATTCATCAAGAGAAATACACCACTGAACTATTGAAAAAATACTCTATGGACAACTGCTCCTCGTCTAAGGTCCCTATGGCCTTCGGTTATAAGATCTCTGCTGATCCCTCTGGCGAATCTGTGGATCACAAGACTTATAGAGGTATCACTGGCTCTCTAATGTACATCATCGCAAGTCGACCAGACATTGTCTTTGCAACTGGTGTATGTGCAAGGTATCAGGCTGACCCAAAAGTGTCACATATGACCGCAGCCAAACAAATTCTCCGGTACCTGAAAGGAAGCAAATCTCTTGGTCTATGGTATCCTGCAGGCAATGATTTCAGTCTGCAAGCATTTACCGATTCGGATCATGTCGGATGCAAACTTGATCGAAAAAGTACATCTGGTGGATGTCAATTTTTAGGAGGTAGACTCGTCAGCTGGTCCTCAAAAAAACAAAGTTGTGTTTCATTGTCTACCGCATAAGCTGAATATGTGGCCGCAGCCAGCTGTTGTTCTCAAGTTCTATGGATGAAGACACAACTATTAGACTACGGATACAGAATGTTGCGGATACCAATCTACTGTGATTTTGAAAGTGCCATAGCGATTTCTCATAATCCTATTCAGCACTCCAAGATGAAACATATTGAACTACGGTATCACTTCATCAAAGACCACATTCTGAAAGGTAACATCGATGAAACGACCCAAAAATTTTTGTTTTTAATATAATCAAAACTGCAATCAGAGCATCATATAATAAAACCATACGTGATGTATTCCAAAACATGATAAAATACTGTGCGGAAAAACTATATCATACTACATCAGATCAAACATCTAAATCAATCCCAGGCTAAAGCTGAGGCGGTGGTGTGTGCGATGCCGTCATCCAGAGCTCTTCCCTTTGCTTGCGGAAGTACCTGAAACCAAAACTGGAACTGTAAGCACGAAGCTTAGTGAGCTCCCCCAAATTACCACATACCATACAATAATATATTAAGCACATACGGGGCCTTGCCCCCTCCATCGGACCGAAGTCCGAAGCTGACTGACCGGGACCTTATCCCCTACATCGGACCGAAGTCCGAAGCTGACATCGGACCGAAGTCCAAAGCTAACTGGGACCTTGTCCCCTACATCGAACCGAAGTCCGAAGCTGACATCGGGCCGAAGTCCGAAGCTAACCGGGACCTTGTCCCCTACATCGAACCGAAGTCCGAAGCTGACATCGGACCGAAGTCCGAAGCTGACTGATCATAGCATAACATATCACTATCATGAACACACATAATCTTGTCTGAGCCACGAAGGCATCAAACATGCTAACTACTGCATCGGATAACATCCGGATACTACTGCTAGCTAAACGGGCCGGCATGGTGGCCTTAGACCCGTTCCTACTGAAAGGGAACTCACCTCGTAAACTGGCGGCTGAGTGTGTGTGTCTGAAAGCTACCGGCTGCTGCTCCCGAAACTCCTCGGCTACAAGTCCATGAACACACTCAATCAAATACTAAACACTGCACTTGGGGTAAAATGACTCTTTTACCCTTGGTCAAAGTCAACTTACTGATGGGGCTG
This sequence comes from Lactuca sativa, assembly GCF_002870075.4. Classification (NCBI taxonomy): domain Eukaryota; kingdom Viridiplantae; phylum Streptophyta; class Magnoliopsida; order Asterales; family Asteraceae; genus Lactuca; species Lactuca sativa. Next base: position 293,356,841 of record NC_056625.2, read on the forward strand.
ACTCGCCGAGTTGGGCCACCCAACTCGCCGAGTCCTACTCTCACTTCTCAACTCTACATGCTGCTACTCGTCGAGTGTGGCATCGACTCGACGAGTACCCTCTTGATCCAAGAACTCAGATGATCTTCATCCGACTCGCCGAGTCAGATGAACAGACTCGACGAGTTGTTCTTAATCCCCAAGGAGATTGCCTTGGACTCGCCGAGTTGTATGAACAACTCGCCGAGTCCCTCCATTACTGAGTCCACTCATAACTCGCTGAGTCCACTCCCTAACTCACCTCGTCCACTCGACACTGAAGAAACTGGAGAATTCGGGACTCGCGACATGACTCGTCGAGTCGTTCTTCCGACTCGCCGAGTCGCCGCCATGCAACATATTTTTACTCGATTTCTCTTGAATCCAACACATGCAAATGATAGATCTAGGTCCATTAAGCTGTCTTACCACGTAAAGTTTCCAACTTTACGTGCACAACCACATGAAAGAGGGAAATAAGACTAAAATATGCATAATAAGGGTAGATCCATGGCTTATAAGCAATGCAACCCCAAAAAGACAGTGGATCTGGACTCTTCAACACCCCAACACTCAGATCCAAAGGTATTTCGGCTTAATAACACAATCAAGCAAGCATAAAGCTTGTAACAAGCATCAAATAGCCCTTAAAAGAGCTCTAATGGAAGTTTAAGCATAAAACCAGAAGAGAACTCCGAAAATACCTGAATAAGTTCACACTTGACCTTGGATCTTGGCACTAGAACTCGTTTCCTTGCTTCCTTCTTCTTCTCCTTCTTCACCCCTTCACAAAATGGAACAAGATCACATATAAGCTCACAAGAGGAAGGTTTAGGGTCTCTCACAATGCTCTCAGAGGGAAAGTGACGAGATGGAGGCTATAATGGGGTTTAAATAGTGAGCAAACCCGGGGAGTTAGGGTTTCACCCAGACGGATGGACTCGCCGAGTCCAGGATATGGACTCGCCGAGTCGCCGGCTCCCGCGTGCTCTCAGCCGCGACCCCACTCGGCGAGTCAGGCTATGAACTCGCCGAGTTCCTCTTGCAAATCTCACAACAATTACCAATAAATTAACATACCGGGAGCGGGTCGTTACAATCGAACTCATCCTTGTCCCTACTCATGAAGAGATTGTTGATGTTTTTACAAAAGCACTTGACTCTACCAAACTCAATGCATTCTTACAAATGTTAGGGATGATGAATCCGGACCCTCAATTCATCTTGAATTGATAAGTACCGCAGACCTTCTTGGTCTCCATTGCGGTCCTAACTGAAAGTCATTTATAATAGATGGTTTTGATATATCCTGTGCACCGCAGTCTGTGTACCACAACCATATATTATATCTATCTTTCACGGGTCTTTCTTGTTTGTTATTACTAACTTCTTGTACAAGTTCTCTTCTCAGTTTCTCCCACTACAGTCATCCGCAATGATAAAGAAGCCATCCGCAATGATGTGTCCAATTGCAGTCACATTAATTGATTTTCAGACTGTTCATTCTTTTTTTTTTGCATTTTCTTAAGTCAGTTAGTGGAGTGTGTGTGGTTAACTGGCACACTAACTTGATTTAACAAGGTAGGCAAAGGGTAACTTAATGTTTATCATAGCATCGGTGGAGCGTGTGTGGTTAACCGGCACATCGATTGAGGGGTAAATATTAAGGGTACCAAGTATATTTGCATGGTTATTCACACCTTTTTTTGTGATCCTCGGCATCCCAGTTACAAAACCTGAAGGGCACACTCGAGATTGAAACATGCCATTGAAAAGTTCAATGAATCTCAAAAGAACCTAGGAGTTTCAAAACCAATTAAAACCTAATAATACATTTTGTTTATCTTTGTGGAAATTGGTGAATCGTCATTCACCTACCTTCAAATATTTTATAACTTGGATTACCGCATCCCTCTTCCAAGTTATAAAATAGTTTGTAGGGTCCTAGCCTTAATATTTCATATTGGGTGTTATATTAAGGACTTTAGATCAACTATCTTGAATATCTCCCAAAAGATGTCTAGTTCAGACATCTATGATCCTCACAAATCTCTTGGAACTTCACTTCCTCCACGCCCTCCAATTATTCTCCCTATCCCACAAGTTCAAGGTCACTCTAGTCCTATTGGCAAGCAAAGTCTATGTGTGATTGCATCTTGGAGATAAAGTCACATATTGATAAGCCAGTAGAGTTGGGTGTCAAAGTCTTGAGAAAGTTGGATGTCCAATCACTTTCTAAGTCACATAGTGAGTTCCTTTGGGACTCCTATGAAACAGACTATGACAAGACCCTTAATGATCTTATCTATTTGCTAAGATCAACTTCCCAAAACTTTATGGACACTGACAATGATGACACTGGAAATCCAGAAAAAGCATTCTCTTCCCAATGGAAAGGGATCGGCCATAATCAATTCAATTGACCAAATGGTAAAGAGAAAGGCTAAGTCTGAGATAGTCCCATGTACCATTACCAAAGAGTCCATATGGTTATATTGCCAAAGTAAGGGACATTGATTGCGAAGCAGCCTATTTATCTAAGGATGTTAAAGTCAATAAGTTTGACTCTACTTCAGGTAAAGGACACTATCTGACTCTGTTAAGTTTCTATTATGAGATTCTTGTTACATGATGTGATTGGGTCACATGTTGATGTTTTAAGAAACAAAGAAAAGTGAAGAACCTTAAAAGAAGAGTATGTTGAATCTGATTGTGAAGATGGAATTCTATCGCTTGGTTGAAGATTGAATTCTTGAGGTACTCCTTAGGGGTTATGATAGATTGCTAGGAAACATGTAATAGCATAGTTTTCATTTTATGTTGCATTGTAAGGAAACAAATTTTCCGTATTTTAAAATAAATAAAAGTTTGTTTTACTTTATTTTTATCTCCTTACAATGGCATTCATGAAAACTTGATGTTTGTATGTATATAGCAATATTGGAAATATGAATTTGATTCTTTCGTTTGTGGTAGTGTCTAAATTTGCCAAATAAGGAAATATTCTCATCACACAAGTTTCAACTGGACCGAAACTTGGAATCATACAAGTTGTATAGTATGATGTATGAGAAGTTTCATTTTGGAAAATTAAGACTAGTTCCTTGTTCACATGTATATGTGACTCAAGAGAAGGACTAAGGGATCAAGTACACATTCTTGTGCACTAGCCAAAGTTCACCACAAAAGATGGATAAGACTATTTGTCATGATTTACAAGGTTTAGTAAATATGATTATACTTACAAGCTTAAGTATAATTCTGAGACATTGGAAAAGTTCCAAATGTATGGCAGAGCGAATAAGAAGATTCAAATTAGGCAAAAGGATAAAAGTTTCTCAAATATGAAAAGATGGGAGAGTACTTTAGTATCATGTATATATGATCATCTTAATGATTAAGAGACCTTATCACAATTCATCCTCTAAGTGCATTCTAATAGCTAAGAAGAGGAGTTGTGAATTGTTGAAGTGGTTAAATTAAGAAGACGAGTCATACTTCGTTCCAAAACAAATCTTAGAGTCCTACTCCAAGATTGTAACTTGAGTGACATATCTTAAAGAAGGTTTATAACACTTGTTAAATGTAAGAGTAAAAGGTTTCTACTCTTGTACATTTGAAACTGGTAAGTTGTGATGTTTTGGATAAAACAAAGACCAACTAAGGCCAATTGTGTGAAGTGTTAGTCTTGATTAGAATCCACACTATTTCCTTGAATATTTGGCAAGCAAGTCTTATAGGTCAAGAAGACAGTGGGAGTCTAACAGATCCTGATATAGTTTAAAGAACTAATCAAGAATAAAACCTGTATTTCATCACTAGCACACAACTAGAGGTTTATAACCTATTTTGTTGACATTTATGTGCCCATTCCAATTAAGTTGGCTAGAACATTTGAGCTCTACATGTTCTCAATTGTTTGCATAACTACTTGGAAGCAATGGCAGGCCCTTGTGCTGCCAGGTGGCAAGAGGTTAAGATTGATGGGTTTTGAGCATTCTAACACTCCTAAGTGTACATGCAACCCTAAATACCTTGGATCTATGTTTTCTCTATTATACATGCAAATATGAACTTTCCAAGGTATTATCCTTATCTATCATACAAAACAATGAATATAACAAGATAGAATACATACCTCTTTGATATAGAAAGTCTTCATGAAGCTTGAGTGCCTAGTGCCCCAAGTGTGACACCTCAAATGGTTCACACAACATCAATTGCTTTTGGAATAACCTTGAGAAAAATGTAGAACACTTGAAATCGGCTAGCCCTTCTCTAGAATCATACTAGTGCCGATTTTGGTCAAGAATAAGATGCATATATAGTTAGGGTTACACCATGTAAACCCTAATTGACATGGCCTTTCATTTCCATGATCCATGGGTACAAAAACACCATGGAGCATCCATGAAGCATCATATGGGTTTTAGCCCAACTAGATAATCCATAGAGCATTAGCCCACTATATAAGTATGGATGATTTACACAATCAACCCATATATTTAATTAGTCTTCTTTTGATCACTTAATTAATCCTAGATTAATTCTTGATCAATACTAATTAAATAATCTTATTAATATATTAGAACTTATAATATATTAACCAACCTTAAGGGTTATTTCTCGAATTATAATCTATCCAAATGCATGATGCCATGCAACCCAAATGGACCATGCTGGGTCGAGTGAAGTCTTACAATTATAGTTATGGACTTAGACATTAATACAACAATATCCTAATTGGATAAGTCTAAAAATATTATTGCGTATGACTTCAAGAACCGACTGGCAATCGTAGCTCTCAAAAGCTTCTGTCGAACTCTGACCTTGTAGATGAACTCTGACTTTTGTCAGTCACTTGTCCATTAGATAAGGGATCATATATTCCTCCATTCTAGATATCATATGGATTGAGACATGGATTATAATCATTCTCTCGGTCCATTTGTTGTTTCCCGATTTCCGATTTATGACGACTGACTAATTGAACAAATCAAATCAGTCCTGGCCCGACCTAGCACTTCCATTTGTCATCATCAAATCATCGAGGGGCCCACAGATATCGCTTTTATCCCTAAGGTCAAAGGAATGGATAAACTTCGACTCATATGGCTTGTTCTACTACTTGTTGAATCATACACAAAGGCACGTTTTATAACATCGAGTTACCCATGCGTTTTCGTGCAATCAATGTATAACCAACTCATAGTAACAACTCATATCTCTAGTTTTGAAGAATATAAGATATTATCGTCTCATGATCACTCGTGATAAAATCCATGAAGTGATTCCAATGAGCGCGGGTTGAATCCAATACTCAGAACTTATGAGCACTCATGAGTGTTGTAGCCCTTTGTCCAACATATTAGACCTCTACAAGCCAACCCATGACAGTCTTGATTCATATCTACTTCCAACATATGACCAACTGTGGATGGTTTGAATAACTTAGTCATCCAGAACAATGACCTAGTTATTCAGGAAGTTAAAACATGCAAAGTGAAAAATAATAATTGAATCCAATATGGTATCAAAACCTATGAACATAAATAAAACACCTTTTATTTATCACCATATGATTACACATTATTCATTGTATACTGTTTCAGCTAGCAACTTTATTCTTGAATTTAAAACAATAGTTGTTCCATACTCCAAGTATGTACACTATGTTTTCTAAACACTAGTCATGCCATACACCAAGTATGCATACTATGTTTGTCTATGATCTTCACTTTGTGAATTAGATCAATTGAACATAACTCCAATGATCAACTTTCACAGTCCTAAATCCTTACTGCAAATGCAAGAATTCCAAATTCATGCCATTTACTGAAATCTGTTAGATTCTAAACTTATATGCATTGATCCTCTTGTAATGATTATGCACAAAGTCAGAAAGACTTGACAACAACCATTACAGAGCATTCCAAAGGAGATCAGCTCCATGGAAACATCCTTCTTGCACTAAGTTTCCTAATCTTACACAGATTGAATAATTTCTAAATTTAAAACATTTCCATATTCCATTTTGACTATCACTTCTGAACAAGAGTTGCCTCCTTACAGATTATGTCAATATGGTCCTTCCAGAATTATCACTATACTTTCAACTGTCCTTGAGCAACCAATCTTTGGTAAACCTTAGATTGTCCTCGACAATTGTTTAATCCTTTTAGTCATATCCAATTCTATACCTTTTCCATTCTTAATGCCCCAGGCATTAGGAAAATTTTAGAAAGGATAAATATAGCACATGTAATCGATCCTATATCCGAAGCATATGGGACACGATTCATGATGTCTCACATAAAGACTAAACCAGTCTTTTGCTATAACATTTCCGTTTCTATTTGCCAAGTTCTCATAATTCAGATTATGAAAAGGGATGTCATAATCATAATCGAATTTTAGAACACCAATAATGAACCTATATACAAAATTTCCTTATGTTGAGCCATTCCAACATGAAATTCATATATATATATATATATATATATATATATATATATATATATATATATATATATATATATATATCCTTGACTAAATGATTAAAACCTCACGATCTAAGCTTATAGATTTGAGATGAAGTATAATTTCCTCTCCCTTAATTATAGCAAAACAACTATTTCCCAATTTAAACTTTTTTTGTTTTCTATAATTAACATTGCTAACTTGCAACCTTTATCATAATTATCATGCTCCCACTAACATGATGATTATTAGCATAACTCTTATGCTCCCACTAGCTTTGACATGTACTCAGAAATTAGCTGACTTTCTTACCAAAGTTCAGATTTCTGATACTAGATTGTTTTGATAAAACTTTATCAAAATCATACACCTCTTTTAGATACCTTACAGGTGTGTCTAAACAATTTTAGAACTATGAAAAGGGATGCCGTAATCATAGTCTCGATTGTTTAGACCTTTGCCACTTCTCACAAGTGCATGTTAGTGTGCCAGTTAACCACACAGCTCCACTAACGACTTTGAGAATGAAAATATCACAATTGCTATCTACTTCAAATCTACTTAGTGGAAGTGTTTCCTCGCCATCATTTTCATGAATCGGAGAGAAACCTTATGACCCTTAGATTTAATGGTGTATGTGTTCTTATCCATGTGAATTGTCAAAACCATTGTCACGTGACAAGGATAATGACAAATCCAAGCTCATATGGACTGAACTCAATCTTAATTTTTTGCCACCTGGCAGCTCAAGGGCTTGTCATTGCTTCCAAGTTGTTGTGCAACCAATTGAGAACTCTAAGAACTCATATGCAAAGCCAACTTTAACTGGAATGGGCACAGAATATGTCAACACGATAGGTTATGAACCTCAAGTCGTGTGCTAGTGAAGAACTTCAAGTTTTATTCTTGATTAGTTCTTGAGACTTTCAAGACCTTTAGGACTCCCACTGTCCTCTTAACATATAAGACTCCCTTGTCAAACATCCAAGAGATAGTGTGGATTCTAATCAAGACAAACACTTCACACAATTGGCCTTAGTTGGTCTTTGTTTTTATCCAAAACATCACAACTTACCAATTTCAAATGTACAAGAGTAGAAAACTTTACACTTACATTTGACATGTGTTTTAAACCTTCTCTAAGACATGTCACTCAAATTAAAATCTTGGAGTATGACTCTAAGACTTGTATTGGAACGAAGTATGACTCATCTTCTTGATTTAACCATTTCAACAATTCAGGTTCCTCTTCTTAGTCATAAGAATGCACTAAGATTTCCTTAGAGAACTAATTTTGATATGGTTTCTTAATCATTAAGATGATCACAAAAACTGATACTAAAGTACTCTCCCATCTTTTTAGATTTGAGAAACTTTTATCCTTCTGCCTATGTTGATTCTTCTTATTCGCTCTGTCATACATTGGAACCTTTTCCAATGTCTCAGAATTACACTTAAGCTTGTAAGTATAACCATATTTACTGAGCTATAGTAAATAATGACGAATAATCTTATCGATCTTTTGTGGTGGACTTAATCAGTGGACAAGAATGTGTACTCGATCCCTTAGTCCTTTACATGACTCACACATCCATGTGAACAAGTGATTAGTCTTAATTTTCCAATACTTGAAAGTTCTCATTCATCATGCTACACAACTTGCATGATTCCAAGTTCCAGTCCAATTGAAACTTGGGTGATGAGGATCTTTCCTTATTTGGTAAATTTAGACATTACCACAAATGAAAGAATCAATTTCATATTTCCACTCTTGGTATTAATGGAATCATATAAGCAACAATTTTTCCTCAAATGTCATTGTAAGGATATTTTAAAATAAATAAAATCATCATTTTCCTTTTATTTTAAGACTTTGCGGACAAACTATCCTTACAATGCAAAAGAGCATGAAAACTTTGTTGTTATCTATTCCTAAGCAATATATCATAACTCCTAAGAAGTAGCTCAAGAATCTGATCTTCAAACTATGCGATAGAAATCCATCTACGCGATCAGATTCAGCATATTCTTTCTTTAAGTTTCTTCACTTCTCTTTGATTCTTAAAACATCAACATGTGACCCAGTCACATCATGTATCAAGAATCTCAGAATAGAAACTTAGTAGAGTTAGATAGTGGATTTTACCTGAAGTAGAGTCAAACATCCTTAGGTGAAATTAGGCAGCTTTGCAACTAATGCTCCTTCCTTTGGCAATGGACCCTTGATAATGAGACTATCTTAGACTTAGCTTTTCTCTTTACCAGTTGTGTGACAACCCGAAAATTTTTATCTTACATTCTTTATTTCTTATCAAAGTTAAACTCGTTTTTACTATTTTCTAGCACTGTTTGGAGTCAAATAGAGAGTTTAAAGCCTAGTATAAGCAGGGTAGGAGTCGTGGGATAAGTATTGTGGGTGTATCGCCTTGAAATTGAGCCAATCACACCAACACAAGGTGTGTGCGGCCGCACACAAGGGTGTGCAGCCACACACCCATCCCAACCGCACACTCCCCCTATATATTCAAGACTTAGACATTTTTGAACACATTCTACACTTCTTCAAGGCTAGGACCCGAAATCCTCTCAAGTATCATCCAAATCTCCTTGAGGATCTTCATAAAAGGTAGCATCTTTAACCAAGAACACCAAGAACACCATGTTTTCTGGCAGGACATGCCTTCTGGCAGCACACCTGGCCGCACACATGGCCGCACACACGTGCTGGAAGCACAACTGGCCGCACACACACATATAGTGTGTATTTTGGCCATACACTCTCTTGTATAGCCTTATAACCCTTCGTACAATCATATATGGTTGTAACACTTCAATATAAGTGTTTACTAGTCCCTAAGGTGGTCCCAATTCAATAATTAGTTGTTCATAATGCTAATTATATTCATATATGTATCAATATATGCTAAATAGGATTCGCGTGTGTACTCAAGTCACCACTTGGCACTTAGCAACTGATCCAACATCGTCATCAGAACCACTCACTACAAGTGAGTTCATACCCCTTAATCAATGTTTTAACTATTTTTAAATGTTTTATGGGGGGATACAAGTAGAATCATGCTAGTTATTATATCAATCGCATGTGATTGATAAGCAGCATTCAAATGATTGGCTACTCATTAGCCGTTTTACCAAACAGTTTCCTTCAAATGATTTTTATAAACACTTCATATGTTTAAAACTCCTTATTAAACTGTACATTTTACTCTGTATGCTCCATTTCAAACTCATTTACAATTGTGTTTCAAATAAATATTTATTTATACTTAAACTGTTTTTATCAAACCCATGCTTTCAAACCGTTTTATAGATTGACATCAAGTCGATCTTTTCTTAGATAATATTTATGATCAAAGATTTTACAAAACTTATTTTATGCTTTTATATTTTAAATTGCATGCCTATATATGTATAGTTATATAAGAAATGTTTAAAGGACTTAGGAAGGCTATCTGCTTTACTTCCTTTTCCTCGATTCGGATGTGGTCTGGTGAGTATCAGGTATCCTTCCGAAGGTCATTTAAATATTAGTTATGTATCATGTGTACATATATAGTCATAAAGGTTCTTCCAGTCAATCCGATGCCCTTGGGTAGCAAGGGTATACATCCATGTTCATACGTACCAGTTACATTACTAGTAAGCTACCATATGGGTAGTTTAGGAAGATACTAGAACTATTACTAGAACACGATATCATACAATGAGTCAGTTCATTCATGAGTCAATACTTGCTAGATAGAGAGAACATACATTACAGCTAGTACATTACAGTACATTACTATACATGCTAGATAGTGAGAGAGCACACATTACAGCTAGCACATGTAGAACATTACAGTACACTACTATACTATTACATGAGTACATTTACATGATTATGTTTACATGAGTACGCTTACATATACGATGATAGGACAGACATCACTAGGTGCTATAGCATGGAACAAGTTCAGGATCTAACTATACCGATGAATCACAACGCAATTGTGATAGTTATATCAGGTATACATGATCATAGTAATGTGGATGTGTCACGGCGTGCATATATGCATGGGCGTGTAAAGGTCTCAAAATCTCTTTGACAGGGGAGCGTCTAGCCTGGGATCTAGCCATCACATTATGCCTTATCCCTCAAATAAGGCAATAGGAGTACAGAAGTAGTCACTTATTACAAATACTACAATACTCACAAAATTACCCTAGACTTAAGGTAATTAGTACGGTTGTAGTTCGACACTACACCATAGTACTATTTCATTTTCCCATTACATTCACATCGTGAATTTTCACACGACGCACGACAATGTAGAAACTATATTTTTGATTAATGATAGTCATATTTGGGAAAATACACACTCTTACAAGAGACACACACAAACACTAGATGCCTTGGTAGAAGGATACGATTAGTAGGAAACATAAGGCTTCCTAGGATCATTCAAAACATTTTCATACTTACAATTCATATACATTTTCAATACTTACAGTTCATATACATACAAATACTTACTTACAAATTAAGACACTAAAATACTTATGATCTCACCAGCTTTAAAGCTGATACTCTCTTTCAAAATAACTTGTGTCCTCAGGTCAACCATAGACAGGTAGCGATGCAAGGTTCAGAGAAGATGGTGCTCGTTCAAGACGCATCTTTCATTTTGATTTATTCTTTAGTGTCTATTATATATTGACAGAACACACTTGTATTAAAATTATATTATTAATGCAATGGATGATGTTGTTGCTTGTTTACTACTTTTCATTGTTGTGATACCGTACATGACGTCCTCCGCTCCAGAACGTTTCCGCCGTTCTCGGTTTTGGGGTGTGACAAGTTGGTCAACCGAGTTGACTATGGCCGATCCCTTTCCATTGGGAAGAGAATGCTTTTTCTGGATTTCCAGTGTCATCATTATCAATGTCCATAAAGTTTTTAGGAAGTTGATCTTAGCAAATAGATAAGATCATTAAGGGTCTTGTCATAGTCTGTTTCATAGGTGTTCCAAAAGAACTCACTATGTGACTTAGAAAGTGATTAAACCACCATCTTTCTCAAGACTTTAACACCCAACTCTCCCGGCTTGTCAATATGTGACTACATCTCTAAGATGTGATCACGCCTAGACCTTGCCTTGCCAATAGAGCTTAGGTGACCTTGAACTTGTGGGTTAGGGAGAATAATCGGTGTAACATCCTGAAATATCAAGAGTAGAGTTGAAGGGCTAAAAGAGTAAATTGGGAAAGAGCGACTCGGCGAGTCCATGGGTGGACTCGGCGAGTAGAGTCGCGACTTGGTCGCGTGTTAAGTAGCCGACTCGGCGAGTCAGTAAGATGGACTCGGCGAGTAGACGCTGAGTGGAGAAAACCCTAATTCTCGGGGTTGAGCCCTATATAAAGAACATAACATTCATTCCCCCAGCCTCTTTACTCATCCTCAAGTCCAGAAACCCTTAGCCTTCGTGTGTGAGTGATCATATTGCATTGGGAAGCTTGGAGAAGCAATTGTTGAGGAAATCTTGAAGGGTAGGAGGCTTGGAGCAAGGGGCTTTGCTTGGATTCGAGTTCCATTGCAGTTGGGGCGTTCTTTTGAGGTAATATTTCGTCCTTGGGCTGTTATTCTTATGGATTCATCATTATGGGGTTTGTGGGGAGCTTATCTTTTGGTGTTTTGGAGTTTAGACGTTAGATCTGAGGTTGCTACCTCAGATCTGGAATGGAGAAGGGTTGGAATGCCTGAAAGTCCCTGTGTTTGTGTGTGTAGTGAAGCTATCATGTCCCAAACCCTAGCCCTAAAGTGTTAAAGGCCTAGATCTCTTTGGATTCACGTAAAGTTTGCCACTTTACGTGATGGATGGGTGGTAGGAGGCTAGATCTATGTTTTGGATCAATTGCATGGCCTAGAGTGCTTCTGTATGGATTCAGACCGGTGGTACTCGGCGAGTCACATGGGTGGACTCGACGAGTTGCTTGAAGATGAGCTGGAACTCGACGAGTTGGAAGAACAACTCGACGAGTTGGATGAAGATGGCCTGGAACTCGGCGAGTTGTATGAACAACTCGGCGAGTAGGTTGAAGATAGCCTTAGACTCGGCGTGTCTGTTCTTGGACTCGGCGAGTCTTGTCGAAGAGTCCTAATATTTTCTGGTCGAGTTGAGAATCGGCGAGTCAAGGGATGACTCGGTGAGTTGTGTGCGAGTGGACTCAGAGTTGTTGGACTCGGCGAGTCTCGGGGTGACTCGGCGAGTTAGATCGCAGATTGAGGGAAGTTCTGAGCTTGGGGACTTGGCGAGTCATCGGGTTGACTCGGTGAGTAGAGTCAGTCAAGACCAAGGGTTGACCAGTGGTTTCCAGGGGCATTTTGGTAATTGTTGGTTATTGTTTTGAGTTCAGTACTTTGTTATTGTTCAGTGGAGGAGTTCGTGTCAGTGGTCGGAGAAGCTTGGGTTATCTGTTCAGTCGGTAGTATCGAGGTGAGTTATCCTCACTATATCAACAGGGTCTACGGCACCAAGGCCGGCCCTTATCGGATTGAGATCCGGGTAGTTGTTGTTACGTTGTTGCTTTGATATGTTTGCATCCTGATAGCTAGGATGGTATATGTTAGAGACCTGATTGAGATCAGTATCCTGAGAGATAGGGTGATGCTATGCTAGTGACCTGTTAGGTCGGTATCCTGGTTAGGATGATGATATGTTATGTGACCTGTTTGATCTGCCTGTTGACTGTGAATTGCTATATGATTGTATGTATATGTGCACATGGTTGTTTGGACTGGAGTTGGGTTGAGGCGGGTCCTGCTTTGTGTTGTAGGCCAAGATACCCAGGGCGGACCAGTTGTCCCGAAGGCCCAGCGAGCGGTCCGGATAGGCTGTAGGCCCCAAGAGGGCGGACCAGACGTGCCGAGGCTCGGAGAGTGGACCAGGCCGACAGAAGGCCCGGTGTGGGCGGACCAGTCATACTGTAGACTCAGAGAGTGGACCAGGTGGATTGAAGGCCTGGTGCGGGCGGACCAATCACACTGCAGACTCAATGTATGTGGTTAGATTCGGAGAGTGGACCAGGTGGATTGAAGGCCCGGTGTGGGCGGACCAATCACACTGTAGACTCGAGGTTTATGGCTAGACTCAGAGGGTGGACTAGGTGGATTGTAGGCCGGTGCGGCGGACCAGTCACACAGTAGACCCGAAGTGTATGGCTGTTCTGTGATCGGATATGTTATGGCATGTTATGCGTGTATGGTATATGTGGTTGGTATTTTGGGGATATCTCACTAAGCTTTCGGGCTTACAGTTGTGGTTTTATGTTTTTCAGGTTCTTCAGGAGACCGTGGCAAGGCGAAGGCGTGATCGTACCGCTCCTCATGATTTTGTAGTAATGTGATTCTGGGAATACGCTAAATGTTTTGTATTGAAAACCTTTTTGTAATGATTAAATGGAATCGGGTTGTTTTTGAAAAATTTAAAATTGGTGGTATTTTTCGGTTGTTACAAGTTGGTATCAGAGCCTTGGTTTGAGTGAATTGGAGAAACACTCGTGTGACCCCAGTCTCAAATCGAGGAGAGTTTTTAAAAGAGAGTTTAAAATGGTTTTCAAAATGAGTAAAGGAGGACGCGGATGTACGATCAGCCGGAGCCAGTAAGTAACCCCAAAATACCATGCATGTTATTTGTTTTTGAGCTTTGATAGAACAACATGCTAGTGTTAGGCTAGGGATCTTCAGGATTTCATGATAATGTTGCCTGATTTGTGATGCCTGTAGCCTAGGGTTTCCTGCGTGATGAGATTGCTGAGTTGTTCCGGGTTGAGTTGTCGGAGCTGTTTGGGTCGATCAAGACCGCCATGGTTGAGTATTTTGATGAGCGTTATGCGGCTCTCACAGAGACAGCTGCCGCGGCGGCTACAGCAACTGTAGCAGCAGCAGGGGGAGGAGCTGGTCGGGGCTTTCAGTATCGGGACTTCGACAATACGAAGCCTCCCACCTTTGATGGAGTTCAGGACCCGATTGTTGCTATGAGGTGGTTATCGGACGTGGAGGGGTGTTTCTTCACGTGTTCATGCCCTGCTGATCAGAGGGTGAGGTGTGCTCTGAACCTATTGAGGCTCGGGGCGAAGGATTGGTGGAGATTGACCACGGGGTCATATTCGGATGTGCAGAGGGCTGCGGTTTCATGGGATCAGTTCAGGGAGATGTTCAGCACTCGTTATGTTCCGCAAGTTGAGAGGGAGAGATTGGCTTAGGAGTTCCTTGAGCTGAAGCAGGGTTTGGAGTCGGTGACTGAGATCACCAGGATGTCACTGAGAGGGCAATGTTTTGCCCAGAGTTCGCTTCGGAGCAGGCCCAGATGTCTCGATATCTCAGCATGCTCAAGAGGGATATCAGACAGTTTGTGTCTACCCAGAGGTGTGAGACCTTGTTGGAGTTGCAGGAGGCCACTAGGCGGCGTGAGTTAGAGATTGAGTTGCGGTTGCGTGAGCTGAGGCAGGCTTCGGTGCAGTCGCAGTCGGCGTCGAAACGGTCCAAGACCGTTGATGTTAGAGTGGGGGATCTGAGCAGCCACACTTGTGGGAAGTGTGGTAGGGGTCACACCGAAGTTTGTAGGTCCGGTGGTGCATGCCGCAAGTGCGGAAAGGAGGGGCACTATGTGAGGGATTGTCGGCAGTCAGCGCCAGTTCGAGATTTGAGGATTTGTTATCATTGTCATCACGTTGGACATTTGAGGGTCAACTGTCCACAACGTGCTGCGGGACCGGTGCAGGCTCCAACAGCGGCCACTTTGAGGATTACGGGTGGAGGTCAGGGTGGAGCGGAGCCCCCAAGGGCTCAGGGTCGTGCTTATACTTTAATTTTATACATACTAGACCCAAAAATATTTATGATAGTCTTTGTTATTGTTCAACATTTGTCATTACGTTTGACAAGTTATGCGTGTAATCGGTCTTGATCTTCGAGATAGCCGTTACACATTTGAACCTAACAAATTTAAATTTGCTATGTAATTTTCATGCCATTTACGACGTGGACAACTATTCATTAAACCTAAGACGTAATATTTAATGTTTACAAAGATATCTATAAATTTTTTTATGATTTAAATTTGATTTTACTACTTTTGTTAGGAATGATAATACAAAACGTGGATGGTATTAAATTTGATATGTGAACCATTTAATTTTTGTCATATTCCGAATATATTTATTCGAAATTTTCATTAAATTGCATATAATACAAATTCTATCAATCCTCCGTACAAAATAGTAACACCACTACCCTGCAAATTTCACACCACTACACACACAGCTCACCCCTACGCACCCACCACCCTTTCTTATAATTCACTGGTCTCCGTTCTTTCTGCTGCAGCGCCGCCCTGTGTGTCTCGGTAAACATCCGCCGCCGTCACCGTTACAGCTTCCCGGCGGCGATGGCGGCCTAGCTCTACAACCCTTTCAACATCTCAATCAAAACCCAACTAAATTTTAAAAAGAAAAATGGTGGGTTTCTCCATGATTTCCTATTTCATTCATTTCTTTATAATCCAATTTTGCTCATGAATCATCGAATTTTGCAGGTGGAATCATCGTCTTCTACAAAATTACCTCCGTGGCTTGAATCTTTACTCTCAGAAACGTACTTCATTCCTTGCATGATTCACGAAGACGCAAAAAAGAACGAGAAAAATATATTTTGTCTCGATTGCTGCGAAGCTATTTGTCATCACTGTCTCGATCTTCACACCTCTCATCGTCTTTTACAGGTTGGAATTCATAATTCATCGGTTCTAAAAATCAAATTCTCACAAAAAAAAAAAGGGTTCAATTCAAATTATTTTTACAGATACGGAGATATGTGTATCATGATGTTATAAGAGTCGGAGATGCTGAGAAGTTAATGGATTGTTCTTATGTTCAAGTGAGTTTAAATCTTACTAAAAATCCCATTTTTTTGTGAAATATATGAATTGAAATTGTTTAATGGATCTTACTTCTTTTACAGGCGTACATAACAAATAGTGCTAAAGTTGTGTTCTTGAATCCAAGGCCACAAACAAGATCTTGTAGAGGAACAAGCAACAATTGCGTTAGTTGTGATAGAGGCTTGCAAGAACCACATCTTTTCTGCTCGATTTCTTGCAAGGTATATATCTCTTTATATGTAAATATTCATATTATTTTAATTAGGGTTTTTGATGTTGGTATATTTTCATATAATTAACCAAGAACGACTTTATTTTCACAAAGATTTATAAAAGATCAATTGTTTTACCTAATATAAACCAAAAGTTCTTTTCTTTTCTTTGTATTGATTATCAAGATTCGATGAGATCTTTTGCTTGGTAAATTGTGTTATCTTATGGGTGGCACAATTTTCAGAGGTCAAAGTCTTAGAGCAATGTGCAAATTTTCATTCTATTTCCTTTCCATTTCAAGTTTTATTTTACTAATTATTTTTCACAAATCTTGAATTTCTTTTCCCATTTTGGCTTTTCGTTTCCTCGAAGCCGCGTTTGAATTTTCTTGCATTATTTTCAAATTAGGTTTTTTTTGACGAAATAAGAAATAATCATTACATGTTCAAAGATTCAATGCACAATTTCGAATTTTGAAGGGAACCCTTTTGAGAGAATCTAGGCTTTTCATCTGGGTTTATGTTATTTTTCACGCAGATCAATCAGATTCTGAGAAGTGAAGGAATGATGTCGGAGTATCTATACGACTGTAAAGTTCTTACGCTGCCGGAGCTGGGTTCCGACGACTGTTTCATGACACCGGACTCGTTTCTTGAACCTTTTGTTTCTCTGAGGACGTCGTCAGGTTCAAGCGTCAGCTACGGCGGAGTTGATAGCCTGACAATTGCTTGCACCGCCACCACGGAGGTAGTGAGGAAAAAGAGAACTTCAAAGTCGGCAATTCCGGCGGCGGCGCGTAAGCCGGTTACTCCGCCAGCGGTGGAGGTCACCACGAACCGCCGGAAAGGTATGCCATGTCGGTCGCCGTTTAATTGATGATTCCGTACGGTCGGGTACGAGTGGGGAGGGTGTCAAAGGATGGTGGAGGCGCACGAGTTAAATTTGAAAATTCGTATTTTACAAACAGGTCCTTTAGAATGATGGGTAATAACATTAGCACCTCCAAGTTTTGTTTATTACTCTTACACACCCTTGTCGCTATTTAGATTATTGTACTAACGTGGGTTTAAACATTTAGTTTGTTCATTGATACCATCTAAAGTTGAGCTATGTTCACTAACTTCTATTTTTATGCCCTTTTTAGCACGTTTGTTTTTTATTTTGGTTTTTGTCATATTTGTTGGAATTAATTAAAGATAGAAATGATTATAGTCATCTAACTATTTGTAATGATCTTATCAAGTAATGATGTAAGAAACATGAAGGTGTTGTTTGGTAAAAGTAGCTGTTAGCTGGAAGCGGATAGCGTGTAGTAGGAAACTATAGGTTTTATTTGTTATATATAGATGTTTGGTAAAAGTAGCTGGAAGCTTTTGAAATATATAAAATTATATAAAACGACGATTGATTAAAAATAATAAATATATAAATATATTTTTAAGGGTAATTATGGAAATTGATTTCAAAAGATTATGAGTGTTTTGTTAACGCTACATGAAGTAGCTTTTAGAATCGGAACGTTTTGTTAAAACTAAAAGCTAAACGTTCGTACTATCAAACGAAACTTTTTGTTTAAACTTGAGCGTTTTATCAAAATTAGGTATTTTAGACTTTGAGACTAACTTTATGTCATATCCAGTATTTTTAAACCACGGTTGAATTGGTTGGATTTCGACTCAGGAGAAAAAACCAAGTTAATTTCGAGTGGTTTCTGTTTAATTATAACCAAAATGAACTAGCTGATTTTTATATGAAAATGTGGACTTGTAATCAGATTTTGATATTTATCAAATTCATCTTTTAAAACTTATAAAAGAAAGAATTTTCTTTTAAACCGTGAAATTTTATTAAAAAATTAACAAGGAGCAGGAAAAAAGACTCATTTACAACAAAATAGTTGCTAAAACAAGATTGTGTAACCACGAGACCTAATGAAGTTTAGCTCTACATCTATTTGTAAATCCAAAAAAACATCATATCTATCACATTATAGAAAAATAACGATTTTTTAGGAACAACCATTCCTACATCTATTGTAAATCCTAAAAAACATAATATCTATCATATTATAGAAAAGTAAATATTTCTTAGGAACAACCATTCCAAAGATAAAAGAATTATGAAAATTACAAACAGATCAAAACGTTGTGTGGACAAAACATCAAATGCCTTGCGTTGACCACCATTCAAATAAACTATATCATACCATGAAACAAGATATTGAACAGACAACTCATCAAGCAGTTCTACATCCCACCATATATCAATATGCTTCCATAAATCAACTAGGAAAAGAGTCATCCTTCGTATGGGTTGGAAACTTTTTAGAGTTTTTTTTTTAAATGGCCAATTGTCACTAATAAATAAACTGTAACTAACTCCTTTCCGTAAGAATAAAAATAAAAATAAAAATAAAAATAAATATTAAGGCGTTAAGCTCATGTAACGACAATAATGGTGAAAGTTGAAAAGGTAAATTACACCTTGTATTGCATTTTTGTTATTTACATAAAACTAAACATTTCATTAAAATGCCCCCAAATCTCATAGCTACTCGTTTTACTCAAATATATTTTTGGTTCCAAGAATAGTTTGGAAGGAATTGGACTTTGTAGGGTTTGGAATATGAAGGAACTGAATTTTGTCATTCATATGGTTGGCAAGTAACAACAATTGTTCGGTGAAAAAGGTATTTGAGTAATTTTAATATTTAAATTCAAAGGCCAAAGGATTTCCTGGATTCAAGTGTAATTTAATTCCATACGTAAGATTGGAGTGGAATTGAATGCATGAAATCTGGAAAAATAAGTATGAAGTAAGAATTATTATGCATCAACTATAACGATGGCTTCATCGCCTCCAGAATAGAGATGAAAAACAAGTTTTGCTTCTGGTGAGTTTTCCATGCTTGAATTTTAATCTCTTTGTGTATAAATCTGAACATACATCATAAATAATGTGCATAAAAAAATATTTAAAAGGTGAAATAGTAGTAACATTAAAAAAACAAATAAGAGTATATGACCATTTTACCCTTGTGTTTAAAAACACATACTTGCATTACGTTTAGATTCTCGACATCTTCTCACGCAACCTCTCGTTTCTCAAACTCAACTCTTGTGCTATGGTGAAAGTGACTAATGATTAAATTGTGATATGCAAGATTAAAAGGAAAAAAATGATATGAAATACCTGTTTTATCCTTGTTTGAATTCGTTCCACATGATGACTCTCTGGTTTGTTTCCTGTTGGATATAAAAGAATTGTTGGATAGCTACTTATAACAACAACCAATTGAATAAACAAAAATGCAACCTGATACTTTAGGAAAACAAAAATACAAAATGTAAAAGAATGCAAAAGGCTTAAGCTATCAACACACAGAGAAATCTAAGGGTCAAGCTTCAAAGTAAATTCAAATACAACAAATTAAAACTAAAATCAAAATCTCGAGGGATCAAATCCATTAATTAACAAAAAAATTGTTACTAACCTTTGTCGATTTCAGGTAAGTTCGACGGGAATGAAACGAAAGCATAGAAGCTTAATTAGTTGCTTACATGTATTTTGCCGATTTCGTGTTCAAACCTGTCTGAAACAGAAAAAATTCACAAAACTAAGTTACTTCAATCATTCTCCAAAGCATAAGCAAGAGACAATAGTAGCTAGTAGTACCTTTGCAAGTGAAAATTCGAAATCGTTATCGATTGTAAATGAGCGGAGGAATCAAAAACCAGTGACATACCCAATATTTTTGAATAAAATCAATAGAGTGAATGTGGATACCTATTGAAGCTCTTTTAACGGAGACGATGGAGAGAGGGGGAGACTTTGATGGCTTGAAATCTATCAAATTCTTGGTTTCAATCATGGGTTTGAGGTCTCTTTTGTCTTTCCTACTATACGTCATCATTGACTACATGTCCAACCACTCAAAATCAATTTTAGGGCTTTCTTATGCGATTGGGTGTGGTAGCGCTGGTCTGACATCTTCTTCTCCCACCAGTGTTGATATCAAATGGAATCGACAGCAGATGGCGTCAAGGCACCTGCGGTGGGGAAGCTTGGTGGCTGACTCGACAGAGATGGATGCCGGTGGCGCTGTAGCTAAATGGGTAAATGGTGGTTGTATATGGAAGTAGTGATGCTTCTGTATACAAAGAGGGGTAAAAGATCATAAGCTGATGAAGTTACTAGAGACAAGGAGGTAAAGTAAGACGGTGATTGAGGCGGTGGAAATCTCATTGGACGAGAATGGGTTGTGGCAAAAGTATAAAATGGAAAACCTTAGTGACAAAAATATGGTGGAAAGCTAAATTCGTAAAGTATACTGTTGAAAGATGCCATGCACTTTAATATGTATATATAATTAGCTAACTACAACCTAGCCATGTCAAAAATACTTGATACCCAAATTACCCGCTTGATTTTTTCGGGTATCGGGTAAATCGGGTAAATTTTTTCGGGTAATCTAATTTTTTTTTTCAGATCGGCTAAAGGGTACGTTTGTTGGGTTTTGGGTATACCCAAATTACCCGAATTACCAAATTATTTTAATTTTTTTCGTAGAGATTGTACTCTGTAGCAGGTATTTGATCACGCTTAAACTAACTATCATTATTGTAAAACATGAATCTCTTTTATTATGGCAATATGGCACTAGCAATATTAAAATTAATTGTTTATATATCATCATGTTCTTTAAAACTTCACTGTTTTCTAGATTATAGTTTTTATTGCAATTAACAAACTCATTATCTTGACGAAACTTTAGAACATGACAAAACTTATGGCTACAATTATCTTGAACATTTTAAACTTTTAAATTAAGATCTTTAACTATTTGTTTTTTTAACATCTTATTTGATTAGATTAAGTTGTTAAAAAATTACTTGATATCTCAGGTATTATTGACTAAAAAATCTCAATATTCAAAGCTTGAGTAACTTCGTTTATGCCTTGTTTGTTTATATAAACAAGACTAATAAAGCATGACCTATTTATTTTATTAAATTTATTTTCAGGTGAAATTTAAAAAAAAAATTTATATATTTCGGGTAATACCCGAATTACCCAAACCCGACCGGATACCCGAATTACCAAACTCGAATTACCCGAATTTAATTTGGGTCGGGTAATGGGTATTTTTTTAACATGAAAACCCGAATTACCCGAAACCCGAAAAAATTACCCGATCAACACCCCTACTACAACCAGCAAAAAGATGATCAATAGTCTCGACTCCATCATGACAGATGAGACATAATCAACTCCACCATGATACCATTGTACGCAAGTCTCTCTCTAGTGAGGATATTATGTACGCAAGTCTCTCTCTAGTGAGGATATTATGTAATCGAATCCTCCAAAGAATAATATTAAGTTTGATGAGACCCCATTTGTTCCATCTACTCTCCACCCCACCTAAAAATAACAAGTCTTTGTTCCGATACACATGAGCAGAAGCAACAAAAAAGTCGTCAGAAATATCAAGGAGCCATCCCAATATATCTGGAATTCAGTTGTTTGTTATTTACCAAAAGACTTATAGCCCATCAGTATTAGGTATTATCCTCCTCTTGAAGTTTGAAGGTTCAAGTCCCGTTGTTGACATAGATTAATTTAAGGAGTAGTCTCCAATGATCATCAATGTTTTTTCTTTCACATTATCTCAAGTCCTTCATCACCACATATCGAAGTGTGTTTTTTTCTTCTGTCTTGCCTTTCTCTATATCTCGCTTGAAGAAGGAGAAGTGATGTTTGCATTGGTATTTATAAACAATATTTGTGATTAGGTGTATCCATTGGTAATATGTCTTCAATGTGTTTGCATTGGTATTCATTTATTACTTAGGGCGTGTTTTGCTTCAAATTGTTTTATTTCAAACGATTGTATGAGTTCAAATCAAAGAATAACACATGTAACTAATTCTACATATCTCCTACTATAAATGTATTTTTTGTAACCTAAATTGTTAATTCATGTGCATTACAACATTTTCGACGGTTTATATTAATATTTTTGGGATTAGCATTAGGATATGAGATTGAATTTTAGTAATTCAACAAAAAAAAAAACCATCATTTATCATCTGGTTTATATTTAATAAGTTTGCCAATAGCATTTCGAAAATCTTGGTACCCCTCTCATTTTTTGTGACTATACAATAATATTTAAAAACTGATTTTTCTATAACGATTAGAGGAAAAAAAGAGAGAACTACCGCTATCTTATGAATTTTTTTTTACCTTGAAGAAATATTTAATATCAGTGTACCTTTTTTTAATCTATTTTTATAGTAATGTGACTTATCAAGAAATAGCAATGTATATTTTTATTTATTATCTACTTTTTTATTGTTATTACTAAGTTTTATGAATATTTTGTAGCTATATGTAATCTAGAGATAAAGAAACAATAAGGGCACAATCTCAATGCCATTCTCCTATTCAGTCAAATGTAAGAATGAAGACGGATAAAACTTGGTCATATGCAACTCTAGCTGTTTGATCAGAGGAAAAGGCATACATAATTTTTTTGTTAAATGGTTATTCATGGTGATCATAGATAAGAAACATTTTGTTGGTATTAAAGGTACTCTACATAACCAGTATGTTGATGAGGAAGAGTAAACATAATTGTGAAACATTAAAGCACGATTTGTTAAATGGGGAAAAGGAAAGTTATATCAACTTTGCATCATTTCTTTACAAAAGCTATGTGACTATTTTCAACCCGATTTTTAAATATGTAATGCAAAATTAGGAAAAGTTATATGATGTGGATTTAGTTATTATTATATGGTTCTATGATACATGTGTACCTATGAATGCTTGTAATTCGTCTTATTTTCATCGTATGGTATACAACCTAACGAGTATTGGAGAAAGATAAACCACTTTTTATCTTTAATGATCTAAACGAAAGTTGTAGTATTCGTTAAACTGAGAATTTTCATAAAAAGAATGTCCAAATCTGATTTCGTATGAAGAATTTATGATTTTTTTTAAGTTTCGGAATAGCAGTAGACAGCTAAAAACAAAAAATAAAGATCGAGTGATTTTTAGCCGACACAACCTAAACGAGAATCGAAGGTCTTGTCAATAGTAGTACAACGGTAAAAAGACAGACGGAAACGGACATCGAATGAAGAAGTTATGAATTTTTAACGGACTTTTCCTATCCCGCCTGTTAAAAATATAATAATAAAAATAAAGTCAAAACTTTCCTAGCAAGCGAGTTCTGAACATTTCCCAAAGTAAGTTCTCTTGGTCATACTCATTGAGAGCTTTGAATGTTCCTTCCCACCAGACTAAGGCTTCTCCGATGAGCACTGCAGAAGCATAATTAGCCTTGTCTTCATTAACCACATGAGAGATATGGATTACTTTTTCTGTGTTCTAGATCCATGTAAGAACAACAATGGGATTAAGAACACCTAAAAACTCCTTAGCACCATTACTCTTGAAAGTTTTGAATGAAGGACGTCTCGCCTCTCCTTTTGAAGATTCTCCGGTGACTTTCTCTTTTCCTTTATCACCATTATTTTCGTGTTCTTCGAGAGTCTACCGAAAAACACCAGTAAGTTTACCCAAGAGTTGCTCCTCATGAGGGGATGCTGCAGTATTTACTTCATCAGGACGAGGATCTCCACCCACTTCTGGTGTATGGCTACCCACTTGTTCAGCAATTGTTCCGTAAATTTGAAGTAATATAATACTTTAAAATATTAGGATTTATCATTACCTAATACTTTACTTAAATCTTTCGTATGGTTTGTATCCATATACTTACAATGAATCCGTTCATATATTGAACTTCTGACGGTTTAAGTCTAAATACCAATCCGTGGTATTTAGTTCACTTAAACTACTGCTCTGATACCATGATTGAAAGACCCACACTTTCATATGATTGAGAGGACCACTTTTAATAAAACTTAAACCTACATCATATTACTCCAAAACATGCTACATGCATATTCATAAATAATATTTTACATTGATAATTTGATTACAAAAGACTGGATACAAACCGACTATTAAGAACAAAGTATTATATTTATTACATAACTACCCATGATATTATAGTTTTATACAACATGAACACTAATTACAAAAGTAACAGGATTATCTATTCACAATCTTCTAACAATATATGTCTATACTGGATCCTTATTACCTGCAATGTTAAACACTGAGAGGGATAAGCAGACATGCTTAGTGAGTTCAATAATAGATACAATATAATGTTATGTCATATATATACATCAATATGGCAGAAGCAAAGAGGAACAAGGAATAACAAATGCATATGTGATTTATGTGAGAATCTTTCCATATCATTCAATGATTTGATTCAAAGATATACAATCAGTGAGACATAACAATTTCTGTAAAGTCCCGAAAAACAGATCTACCAATGATCAAAGAGAATCACAGATGCAAACACGAATTAATAAGCAAATATAGAACAAAAACCAAGCTTGCATACGCTTCAAAGCTATAAAACGTCTGATACAACTTGGGAGAATACGAAAGCATCAACAACCAACGAAGTCTGACACAACACCCTATTTAAAGACGGACTTACAACCGTAAAGTGTTTACGGCCATAAGGAGTTTACGGCCGTAAACACATCTTGACCGTAAACTCATGACAAAAGACAATCTTTCTATACATCCACTACTACCAACTATTATGCCTAGACCAAACCACTGTACAGGTTCTTTCAATCTCCCCCTTGGTTTGGACTAGCTCGGCCCCATTCCTTTCTTTACCAGCATGACATCCATTTGGCCCATTGCGCCATTCCACATCTGCTTGCTCAAGATCTCTGCAACCATCCTGGTATACGCCTTGGCTCCCTCCTCATAGATATCTTCAACCACTTTGATCTGAAAATTGCTTAGGTAATGAATATCCCACTTCCTGAACTGCAACAGGTCTCTTCGATCATACAACCGTATGCACCCATTCTTGAGCTTAATGACTGCACCACAAGTACTCTCATCATAAACCCAACACTCCATAGAACCGAGCGATCCATCTTGATAACCTTTCGCATACGAACTCCGTTTTCGACGTTCTTTATATCGACGTGTAGGTGAGATTATGCTCTACAACTCTTGTTTAGACTCCATTGGATAATTTTGATTTTTTTTAAATATATTATAAATATATTACTTATATATTATCTTTAGTAGGTCGGGACCGAAAAACTCCGTTCGAAATTCATAACTCCTTCATCTGAACTCCGTTTTTGTCTGTCTTTTTATCGTTGGACTACTATGGAAGACATCTTCGAATCTCGTTTAGATCACTAAGGATAGATATCTATCTACCTTAAATTCACTATTTACGTCGCGCTGGGTCCCCGTGGGTCGTGCCGGTTATGTCACGAAATTTCGACAAGTCATAACTTCTTCGTTATAACTTGGATTTTGGCGTTCTTTATATGCACGGAAACCTTGTGAAATATACTACAACTTGGTTAACATTAATCCTTCTAAATAATCTTCCATCAAAAAGTAATTTTTGATGCTTATCGTCTCTAAATTGACTAGCCCGAATCTACGGGCGTTACACTTAGTGTTGAGAAGAATAGTGGCATCATGTCCTCTTCATGTTGATAATGCCCTATTACTCCACCATTCACTGTTATGAATGCAAGGAGTAACCATCAATCCAATGAGTCTTGTTTTCATCTACTGACTTATAATTCAATAAAACCTCGAATACCCTTGTTTTGATCTTGTCAACATAATGGTTTCATTTGAGCCAATTAACTCATTGGTTACAAAGACTATTCTCTGCTCATTTCTTGCTCTAGATGAACATAAAGTTTGCAATCCATTTGAAGCACCTCAATGATTAATGGTCTAGTCATTTTTGGTTTATAGTAAGTTGTATTATATTTGCTCTTGCCTATGTTTTCTTTTATAGCCAGTCTTAAGCGATAGATATCTCAAAGAAAGGAAATTAATTAATGAGTATTTATTTCAAAAGATATCCTTTTGGTGATTCCACTTGAAATATTTTATTCCTTTATGATTCGTCTAACAAAAGGCTATGTAAAGAGCCTCTGAAAAAGGTGTATATTCCTTTTCAACTATTCTTCTTTATGTTGACTAGTTCCCATGCTTTTATTTCCTTATTTGACTAACTCTTTTGTTTGTATATTATTTATTATTTTGTCTTTGTACTTTTTCAAAAGGAATTGACGATGACATTTTATAATTCAAAGATAGTACTTTTGATAAATAATCTCCCCTAGAAGCTTGCTGTTCTATGTGCCTAAATCTCTCTAACTATCTCATCAGTTGAGACCATCTGCTGAGATAACATTATGTTACCCTCTCATGCTGATTGTCTAGCATCCTCTAAACTGTCTAAGTGGGATTACTTGGTCCAAATAATTTTTTTTATAGAAAAGCTTTGGTGTTTGTTCTTAGTTAACTATCTTGCCTAAATTTGTCCCTAGAAGCATGCTTGTTGTATGCATCAAGTCTTATGTTCTGTTGAAACATTAAGCAAAACCCAATTACATACTCTGATTGCATAGTCATCAATATAAGGGTTACTTATCTGGTCCTTAAATGACAAAGGGTTATTCATGTCCTTGACCTCCTAAACTGAGGTATGAGATTGTACCATTACGAATTGACGGTGAATCTATGATTCTAGACTTCAACTAACCCTATGATGCAAGGGTAAAACCACTTCTTGCTGATGTTTATCATTGTTAATGATTCATGTTGATTCCACCTCAGCATGACAAAAAGCAATCCATTCTCTAATTTTCTTCTTTTGCATATCATGATTCAGCATATGAAGCCTGACGTTGATGAGAATTTGAAATTTTTTTGCCGATGGGTACATTTCATACCAGAATCTATTGCACGCATCATACCACTCTTGTTTTTTTTTCTTTTAATAAAAGTGATTAATGAGTCAGTGTATGAAACCACACGCTGATGAAATCTCGCAATACAATGCAGTGAATGGTAGTTTAAGCCTACACTATCAGGAGACATCACAAATGTACTGGATTACAAGTTACAACTCTGATTCACTGATCGCTTCCTCCAAATTTCATATTTGTTGTTGATGTAAAAAAAAGGGAGAAACTTCCAAACTAGTAAGTGTTATTGATCTGAAGAGAAGCAAAATCTAAAGGGGATCCAAGCTGATAGCTGACATCAATATCAATGATCAACGCTCTATTAGCTCATCATCTATTTGTTATCATCTGTTTGTTCGCTGCAACTTATAAATGCTACCTCTACTGCTGATAATTAAAATGTGGAGTTATACATTACACTTTCTCAGGGGGAACATTCGTTAAAGTTGAAGAAGATAAAGTTTCAATCTTAATCTCAGGGGGAGCACAAGCTGAAGAAGTTATTGAATATTATTTTTGACATCATCAAATAGGGGGGGGGGGTTGTAGTATCACACCTTATGATCGGATGAGTCAAACACTCTACACGCTAACTGTCAACGCCAACGTCACCATCGGCACCAGCGCCTCAAGTCTTATCAACGTTAACTTATCGTTATATATTCTAATGTAATCTTTCTATATTAGGTAATGATACAAATATGCAAAGAATAGATAGCATATCTGATATCTTTGTGATGAGCATCGGTTCTTAGTATATATTATATACAATCCCTTCAATCAAGGGATATACTTGTATATGTTAGTATATATTCAACATTAGGGGGAAGCACTAATGTGAATGTCTTGGTGACTGTCTTTGCGAAAACCCGTTTTCTTGGTGAAAGACATTTTGGAGCATTCTTCGTGTTCTTTACTTTTTCTATTCTTTATTTGCTTAGCTTAGTTTGTTCTTGTTTTTCATACTTGAAGTGTATTCAATCGATAGGAATCTTAACTAAGCTTTATGCTTACCCTCTTTTTCCCTAAATCTATGATTTCAGGACTGAGAGGTATTGATGATGGCAATGCGTGACAATACACACTGGCCGAACTCTAAGATTTTGGGTTTTATACTGATGTTTTGGTTAAAGACTTAAATGATCTTTGTTTTGGGTTTTTTTGGAAATTTAAAAGATAGTGAACTAATGGGTTTGGTTAATGAAATAATTTATTTAAAAGTTTAAATTTTACTAAAATTTTTGTGATGTTACAATTTGTCATGAACCCTCCAAGTTATCGTCTCGGAAACACGTCACGAATGAAGATTTGGACGCGTCACTACCTACACTAGTAAACATTTTTCCACATATATTTTTATTCCAACACCCTTTCCAGTTAATTTGCCTCCTTTCTGTCAAACAATCTATTTAATATGTAATAACAACAATTTGAAGGATATAAAACACATTTTGTTCTAAATAATATCAAAACACAATTCAAAATAATAAGATAAGGTATGAAATATATGAATAAAATAGGCTTTTACTAGTCACTTTGATTTTTTTATGTGACTAAATGATAGAAAATTTCATGGAAAAAATAAATTAATGAGACTAAATGTTAAATAATTTACAAAGTAAATGTTTTTTTATAGAACGCTTATGCATATAATTTAATTGATTAACGATCTCTAGATTACAATCAATAGCCACTTTGAAATATTTTTGTTATGTTTGAATGATAACAAATATTGTAGCTAACAAGAATTTCAGTTGCTAAATAGACAACAACTAGGGAAGAATCCCGTGTTGCGGGGTTGGATAAGCAAAAGACATTCTTCAGATGAATTTCAACATAACGTCATGCAAATTGCTTGTTGACTTATCTGGAGTTAAGTTAGCATTGAGAGAGAAAGTGTAGAAGGATTAAGTGATTAACAATTGGAAGTTGATATTACACAACACACACCACAAAACTTTTAAAATTATGATATATATGATTTTTACGCTGACCAAACAAAGAATCAAACTAAGGTTATGTGGTTTTGAATTTATATGCTACTTGAATCTCTGTTAATGAAATGACTACCTATAATAAAAAAAAAAAAAGAATAGATATGTTTAAATTGTAAAATAAAAAGAACATAAAATGTGGAAAAGGAAATTTCATAAGATGTGCATTAACATTCCTCAAATAAACCATCTAATTGAAAATTTTGTAATTGGAAATATTACTATTAGAAATGGTTAAATAAATGCAAGAAATAGCAATGAAAATTCATAAATATAACATATGTTTATTATATTTATGGCATATCCTACTTTAAAGAAATCTAACATATTATAGGAATACAAAGCAAGTTTATGTAGTAATTTCAAGGTATAATGTCTTAATAAGATTAAAACTGAAAGTACAATGCTATTAGGGGTAGATTAGTAAATTTTGACTATGCTTCCTTTCAACCAATAATGCATCATATATCATTATAGCCCCTTGGAGCAAAGATTACACCTTGTACCTATCTTGTCATCAGCAAATTATAAATTAAGCTAATGTCATTTAACCTGATAATAACAAACTCCATTACCTCAAAATATCTAAAGAATCCAGAGCTCATATCACGAACAACAGGAAATCCCATATCAATTATATTCTCAGTAATATATGTCATATATAAATGAAATCTCCATTCCTATAACCAAATTAAAGTAACAATATTATAAAACCTAACAATATGAACAACAGAGAAATTATAAAAAGAAAAGAAAATTACCTGATATCTTCTTTTGTGGGACTCTCTCAAAATGGTTAACTTAATCAATATCTCATTCACCACTTTTCTTGGACTCTTTTACCCTTATAACAAACGATGATCACAAAACAACAAATGTTGCCTATAACATAAATGTTGATGTGAAAATTCCATGTTGTCGTAAATCAAATTTGAATATTGAAACTTACTATTAGGAAGCTCAGTAGTAGATAACAGACTAAATACATGTGCTACAGAAGCATCCATTGATTCTACATCTTGATATGCATATTCAGATAGGTCACTTACATAAAACCCTAAAATCCATCATACGTAATTACATATTTACCCTTGGGGATACAATTTTATATTTTGATAATAAAAAAAACAGTGTTATCAAAATTTAAATCATACATACAGTTGTGGGAAAGCCACCGAATAAGATTAATGGTTGAGAAGGTGAAGTAGGGCATATCCACTTGATCTAAAAAAAATAAAAATAAAATAAACATTAGACAAAACTGCAAATTTGGTCCTTGTGGTTTGGCAAAACCTTTGGATGGGGTCCAAAAAGTTTCCAGCTTGCACCAAAGGTCCAAAATCAAGGTTTTCATGGGTTTTTAGTCCATTCCGTCATTGACCGTTTGTTTGGGGCCGTTAGTGCCTTCACGTGCCCTCCATGTGAGGGCATTTTGGTCATTTTACGTACTTATTTTAAATAATATCATATTTCTCCTTTATATACATACTCATACGCAATCCTCCTCTTCTTCTTCATTTTTATTTACAGAGAAGCAACAAAAGGGCTTCTTCTTCGTCTCTCAAAGGATTCTTCTTCTTCGTGTCTCGTCTACTTCTACTACTACGAGATTCAAAAATGGTGCTCTGCTTCTGTGGGAACGTTGCTGTTGTGCGAACCTCATGGACTTCACGAAACCCTGGTCGTCGTTTCTATGCATGCCCTAAAATGGTAAGCAAACTCATATTAGGTTATGGTATTTCGGTAGTTATGCAATAACTCTTCTACTTTAATGTATTCTTGTAGGGATCCAGATGTGGATTTTTGGGGTGGTTCGATCCCCCTATGTGTCAAAGATCAACTGTTATCATACCAGGACTGTTGAGAACAATGAATAGGTATGAGGTTGAAGTGGGCCAGCTGAAGATGTGTTTGCTTGTCTCGTGGGTTTTGTTTCTGTTGTTTGTGCTGTTTTGGAAATAGGAATTAGAGGTTAGGACTTTTTTTGTTGGTAGTAACCACTTAAAAATGTGGTCTTTTGGTGCTAGAAGGTTTAATTGTGGTTTATATATGTTTTTGTTGGTAATAACCACTTAAAAGTGTTATCTTTTGGATCATTGTATATGTAATGCTTTTATGACAATGGGAAGTGTAATGGTTTTATCCTTTTATGAATATGAAATTATAAAGGTTTGATCTTGACATGATATGCAAGTGTAATGGTTTTTCTCTACGTTTGGATATGCAATTGTAATGGTTTTATATGCATACATTAAGTACATTGCCATAACATCTTCATGCTTTGACAGTACAACATAAACAAATAACAAACAACATTACCAAAAGGGGACCATAGCAGATAAATGCCAAAACACAATCATTACCAACAAAGGGCATTAAAGTACATTATCATAAGGGCATCAAAGTACATTATCAAAATGGATCAAAAAAAAAGGCAACAAAGTAGCAACTAAAGTGCATTAACAAGTCTTCACAAACATAAAAAGTACTTAAACATCAATTCCCATCTTTGGCCTTGCAGGTCCTGGCATTGTGACCCTTTTGCTTACACTTACTACATGTCACAGTCAAAAACTTCCTGCTCAGTGATTGAGTTTCATTATCATTTTGACTTTGACTGTTTGCTTGCCTCTTACGTTGCTGGATTTCAATCCTTTCCTCTGCTGTAATCCTTCTTTTCTTTTTTGGCCTGCCTATAGCTTTGTTGTGTGGTGGAGGCACAAGAGTTGTTGGGCAGTCACTCTTAGGCCACATGGCTCTACCTTTGATAGGCTCCACCTTGAAGGAGTACATCTCTTTCCATGTATCAAGCCAATACACCTTATGCACATAGGTGTATAGTTCTCCCACCTTTTCATTATTGTCTGCCATTTCATTTAGGCTTGCAATTGCATGTTTGCAAGGAATTCCAGTAAGCTCCCACTTTCTACAACTACACTCCCTTTTCTCCATGTCCACCACATGTTGATCATTCCATGGACCTTTAACCTGATACTTTTGTCCCCCATTCCATCGTGCATGATACTTACTAGCTAGTGTTGTGTTTGATTCCAAAATCCTAGTACCAGTTGGAGTTAATGGACCTTGACACTTGTTTAACACCTTCATCACATTGCATACTCTCTTCATAAGGTACTCTCTGATGAACTCCAAACAACTGATAATGGGTTTGTCTCTCCCTTTAACAAGTTTGCTATTGAACACTTCACAAAGGTTATTCAATAACATGTCTGAAATTGCCCTTCCTAATAGTTCATTAACAAAACAACAGTTAGTGTATATCTATACTACAATAAAAAATAAGACAACAAATTGAGAAAATACCTGAAAAATGACTTCTAGCCCAATGATGTGGAGGGATTTTCAAGAGCCACTGATATGCTTCTATGTCATAATTCCTTAGCTCTACCATTACAGCTTCAAACTCTGGTATGGTGGTGGCTGTAGCACACCTCCAAAAATACTCCTTGTATTCTGTAGTCTTAAATCTGATCCTCATGTTCTGGTATATGTGTCTAATACAGAACCTGTGTTCTGCATTAGGGAACAATTGTTCTATGGCTGGTAGAAGACCCTGTTGTCACCAAAACAAAATAAGAAATTAGTCTGTAATGCAACTAGTATGCAATATTAAATGTAACTATAGTACCTTCTGTCTATCACTGATAAAGGTGAAGTTGGAATTTGAATACAACTCAAGATCTTCTGCAAGACACTGAAGAAACCATTTCCAACTTGAAGTGTTTTCACTTTCAACAACAGCATATGCCAATGGGTAGGTTCCATTGTTGGAATCAACACCAACTGCACTTAGTATTTGACCTGGGAAAGGTCCCTTCATGAAGGCTCCATCTAAGCCTAAAAATTCTCTCAAACCTGCCTTAAAACCTTTCTTCAAAGGACCTAAACACACATATATCCTTCTGAATTGCCTGGTTGGGGATGAAACCACAGGTTCTGAAACCACATCAATCTTTACAGTTGTACCTTCATTTGTCTTTTGTAGCTCTAGTACATAGTCTCTCAAAGCTGCATATTGCTTTACGTAATCCCCTGCAACATTTTTGGTGGCTAATGCTCTTGCCCTAAATGCTTTCTCTTCTGAAATACTAACTCCATAAGTTGATTGGAGTTGCTCTTGTAGGGCACGAACAGGCAGTCCAGGATTAGCTTCAATCTGATCCATAATACGTTTGGAAAGAAATGTTGCTGTGCAAGATCTAATTTTTCGTGTTTGGAGGCAGATGTGTTTCTGATTATAGGTCTTAATAAACCAATAGTCCTGTTCACTTGACCTAGATGCATGAAGTTTCCATGTGCATTTAACTTTATCTGAGTTTACATCTTTACCCTTTACCTTTTTCCCAGAGGTAGGTCCACCTACCCCACTTGCATTTAAAACTACAGTTCCATCACAAACAGCTGTCAATCTACTCTTGTCGTTTTTTGTGAATGAGATATTCCTCCTTGTCTCTAAAGCATGCAGGTCAATTTTGTCTTTCAATTCTTTCTTGGCTTTATATTTCTGCCCAATATGAAAAGCTACCTTGTGCACCTCACCAGCAGAACATAAGGTTTGTTTCCCCAGCTCTTTGATCATTTCTCTTCTTTTCCTGTTGTCCCCTGAGTCCTCACTTAATGAATCCCACTCGTCATTGTCAATTACCTCCAAATCATCTTCTTCATCACTATCTTCATTTCTTTGACCACCCATTCTTTGACATCCATTGAACTCTGCTTCTGTATCAATATTTAGGTTGAAATCCTCCATGTCAACGTCAACATCTTCAATTATGTTGTCCTCATCAATCATAAAGTCACTATCTTCATCTTCACTGTTTTGATTCTCAAAATCAATGTCATCAGGCTCCTCTTGTCTCCACTCATCGTTGAAAGGAATGTTATCTTGGCCTTCAAACCCATTAAATGGGATGCTATCTTGGTCTTCAAAAGGTTGGAAGTTTGTCATTAACTCATCATCTATGTTGATGTTAGTTGAAAATTCATTGACTCCTTGAGGATCATTATCCATGACAACTCTATACCCCTCATCTGCAAATCCTTCTACACCCTCACCATTGGATTTGTTCACATCAAGTTCTTCATTCACATAAATCTCTTTGTTTAACTCTTTTTCTGCATCAACTACAACAAATTCATCTACAAATCCTTCTACACCCTTACCCTTATCAACTTCACCACTTGCCATTGTTTTTTCAGCACCTTCCCAATCCAAGTTAAGCTTTGTACTACAAGACGATGCCCCTTTACTATGTTTCCAACCTTTAGACCTACTAAATTCAGGTGTTGCTGATTTGTATAAGGTTAATGCTAACCCTAAATCACCCTCACCAACATCAATTTGGATTGGAGTTACCACTTCATGAGCAACTACAGGTGATGAGGGTCTAATGGAATCCTGCTTCTCCATGTCTTCTATTATAACCCTTCTTGGACCAGTTGGGGACATAAAATATGTAAGCAAGTTCGTTTGACCATGCTCTGTGTACACTTTAATCATTTTGTTATGATGGGTAACATACCGTGAGAGATTACGCACATCATCATCGTTACCTAATGCTCGGAGTCCAAAGTCAAATCCTTCATTAGGCAAACGGAAATGGTAATACATGATTTCAGTACCATCATACCCTAATTCTCTCATCATCAAGTCTAGTTCATGAACAGAAAATTCATCAATGTCGACAACATCAAAGTACCTTACTTGGCCATTAATATACCTGATATTTGGAAACTTTGTGAAACTCCCTCCGTGATGAAGTTCAATAGAGAATATGTTGGGGTAACCAGCTTCAAAACAGAAAGAGACGATTGTTAGTTACAGTTTTTCAAATTTTGAAGCTTGATCATAAAATACAGAGTTTTTCTAAGTTTGAATCTTACCATAAACTTCTTGAACGTTGACAATCTCTCCAACATTTCTAAGTCCCCACATTTTCAAAAGCAGGAACACAATCCAATTTTCAGACGATCGTTAGGGTTTTTGCGTTTGAATCAAGAGGTATGAGTAGAAGACGAAGGAGTGTACAGTCTGCAATCTAATTAATTGAAGTGGCGGCAACGGAGGCTAGGACCTAAAATGACCAAAATGCCCTCACATGGAGGGCACGTGAAGGCACTAACGGCCCCAAACAAACGGTCAATGACGGAATGGACTAAAAACCCATGAAAACCTTGATTTTGGACCTTTGGTGCAAGCTGGAAACTTTTTGGACCCCATCCAAAGGTTTTGCCAAACCACAAGGACCAAATTTGCAGTTTTGTCTAAACATTAAATAATCAAGGTTAGAAAGAGAAAAGGAAAAGGAAAAGGAAAAGGAAAAAGGTTTTTTTCACCAGAACCAAGAGAAGGGCAATAGAAATACAGCCACCAAGAAAAAAACTTGCAATTAAACCCTACCATCAAAATGTAATGAAAATCAAGTTCCAAATAAAAAACATGATTTGATACGTATAACTTGTCAATTTGATGAGTTTTTCTATCCCAAAACAGATATATCCTAATATACCCATTCAAAGGGGTGAGAGAGTATCGTTAGATTCACTTCATAATGAAAAACCTAGTAATTCTTGTAATACAAAATTGCCATTTATGCTTCTGGTTTTACTACTTAGGAGCTGATGGATATATCTTGCCAAATTGTGTATAATCTAATAGCGAAAGTGTTTCGTATCAATATCCAAACTTATCCATTGAAATCTTCAAATGAAGTCGAATCTCGGAATGTTCTGAAATAGAAGAATTCTGCTCGTGTAATATGCCAAATTGAAATAGAGTGAGATATTCCTTCAACCGATTTAGGGCTACCTTGAGTCCCTACGTTGGAAACAATAGTAAGACAGGGAGGAAACAAATGAAAGAAAAGGATGAATTTTAAGAACACAACATACCTGGAGAAGGAGTAAGACGATTATGCCGACAATGTGAAGAAGAAGTCATTCTAACCATAGGAGTCGACGAAATTACCAAAAGAAGTGAAAATTGAAAGAGGGATAAGAACTGAGAAGGAAACAATAAGCCTAATAGAGATGGAGTTGAAGGAACCCAAAACCCTTTGCTTTCCAGGTAAAGAAAATAAGAATAAACTGGGGGTATGAAGTCCTTGGAAGTGAAGGGAGGGTCGATGGTGGTCCGGTGGGGGCGGTGAGCGGTCGATGGTGGTGCGTCGGGGTGGACCGCTAGTGGCGGTGCCGACTGAATATGATAGTGACGACCGAGAGAATTTGAGAGTGTGGGGAGAAATCAGTTCTGTTCGTCTGGTAGTTGTAAATCAGGATATATATATATATATATATATATATATATATATATATATATATATATATATATATATATATATATATATATATATATATATATATATATATATATATATAATAGCCAAAAATGAAAATAAATTCTGTCTAAGATTGTAAAAAGAGTCAAGGTATTAAGAGTTTAGGTTCTAATAGGTTCTACAAAAATCACATTTAAAGAAAGAATACTCTTTGCGATATTTACAACTTGAGTTTACAAATAATATATATGCTTGAATTAGAAAAAAAAAAGTCACATTAAAAAATATATAAAATATATTTGTCCAAATGATAACATGAGATCATATTGAAAACAAGTTATTGGGGAGGTGAAGTGAATAATGACCATAATGACAACCACTACTACAAAAAAAACTTATAGGAACCGGTTATTTCATTTAAATAACCCGGTTTTGAACCGGGTCCTAAAGCCAACGAGACCTATGTGGAAAAAGGAATAGAACCCGGTTTTAAAACTGACGCCTATCTAACACAAAAGAACCCGGTTATTCATAAAACCGGGACATATAAGAGAAACATAACCCCTGGTACTTGATCATATATGCAGATTATGTCGCGGTCCAACCATACAAAACCGGGTCATATATGTCTAAAAGAGCCCGGTTCCAATCCCCAAACCGGGTCATATAAACATTAAATATGGATCGGTTCCATTCAAATAACCGGGTCTTTTTTTAGCCTTCCAAAAACCAACTATAATCCCAAAAGCATGGTTATAAGAATTAAATTGGTGACAACTTTATTCAAATAACTATAATATAAAGAAAACAATGCATAAAAAACACAAACGGATACTTGCATCCAAAGCAAACATTCAAAACAAAACAAAAATTATGCATTGATGAACATGTTAAATAACCAATCATTATAGTCATCGATAAAAACATGCTTAAGTGCTGCTAAAAACTACTTGATTTGGTCATTTACTACTACATAAAACTTACATAAATAAATTCAAAAATAAAATTGTTTTCCCAGGTGTATAATCAAGTGTTGCAGCTATCCTCCAACCTCACTTAAAAACAAAACACAACAGCTATCCTTCATCCCCACTGAAAAAACAAAACACGACAAATAATTAGTTTTTTGTCTAGCATTTTAAAAGAGTTGAATTTAGCAAACAATCATCAAACTAAAAGTAGGATGTTATAAAGATTAACAACTAACCTTATAAGCACTTTTAGACAACCACATCATTCATAAAAATTTTCAGAAATTCTCTGGCCCATGTAGCAACAGTTGTAACCAATGCCTTTTCGTCAAATGCAGTTTTCTCATTCCAAAGGGTACCAAACTATATGAAAATAAAATTAAAACTACTAAATAACGAAACAATTTGTTTCTTGCTTTAGAAGAAAAGATTTTTTTAAGAAGTACTTAGTCTACTCGGAAATCCATGTTGTCTGTTCAGCACAAAATCAAAGATCCAATTCATTACATAATGCCCACTCAGCTCACGTTCCAATACACCAGCTTGGTTGCACTAAAATTGTGATAGAAGGTAAACATAAATAACAAACGAAAATACATCTAACTAGTGGATAAGTAATAAGATGAATTACCTTAGTGAGCTTCCATACAATTGAAATTGTGGTTGTGGCTATGGCTGTGGTACCGGTTGTTGTTGTGGCTGATCATTCATCATCTTTATTGTAGATGATTTGCAAATAGCTCAACCACCTACCTGAACAGATTACAAAAACAATTCAACATGATATCATAACGCTTACTTTGTCGTTTGATTGATATCTATATGTAGTCAGGCTAGTAATTGTATGGTTGTGCAACTAACCCATGAGCTACATTATAACAAACTCGTTTGATTAATATCTATTATGCTTTTTCTAGAGCCAATTAGATGACAGGTTATTTTAATTACTTTAAACACAACATCAAATCAAATCAATATATACAACATAATCATCCATTTAATGTTGTATTCCTATAACACTATTAGTTACCAAAATATAAACATATCTAGTAAGTAAGACAATAGAATAAAAGAATAGCATCAACTGGTATAGATGGTATATATAATTATAATGTTTTGCTGGAGATGAGATACAATTCACAATGCTTACTTTGTCGTTTGATTGAAACAAAAGGCCTATATCCTTATGATGATGAGGAATGGTTTTGAGTTTAAAAATGAAATATCTTATCCCATCATCAGGGGCAGAACATGAGACATGAGCATTAGAACTATAGGGGCCACACAGTGAAACATAGTAACCCGATGATGCCTTGCCTATGCAGTAATCTCATAAAATAAAAGTTTAGCCCCACTTGGAAGAGTCTATCTACTTAATAAAGTAAAGCAAAACCAAAGAGAGAAAAAGAAACCTAATCCTCTGACCACACTGATAACAGGTATTACCCAATAAACCATGAGACTAAAGGGGAGTTTGGATGTGCTGCTAAGTACTAGATGAATTAGATTTTAATTTTAAATTTCTAAGGCCAAAACAATCAAATTTCTTATAGCTAATTTTGTTTCAGGTGAATGAAAAATTATGTTAACGATAATTAACTTAATTATTATAATCATTGTAGTAGGTACATATAACATCCTTTAAGCAAAACAGATAACTGAATTAAAAAGGAAGCGTGTGATTGATACAGCCTTATTAGAGAGATGGCAAATCTCCAGAAAAAAGAAGTAAACTGTTGAAGACCAAGTGAAACAATTTTCTGCATATCTTACTAACAAAAAAGATTACAATTTATTGGATGACTAGAAGTTACTCTATGCTAAAAATAAGAACCCTACATACAATAATACTAAATCATGGGACTACTAACAGGGGCACTAGCTTCTTTATTGACTGAAGCATAAGATCTAGTCTTTCTGCTTAAACATGCATGTAACAAATATGTGATGCTTCAATTCTAAAAATGTGTTGCTTATTCCATCAGGAGGTGTTCATATTAGTGATTAAGCAACAAATTACAATTCAAATCAGTTTAATCTAAAGCAAAAAATGATAAATTACCAATAAAAAGTAAACATAACCAATGAGGAAGATGGTACAACTGATATCTATAATTGTTCATCAACAAAAAGGCATACAACTTACGTGACAAGAATTAACGATACTCTAGGAGACGGTGCAAAACATTAAACGATCGGGAAGTATACTTACGAGAGGAGAGATGCTGTGAAGAATTTTGTTTTGTTGTTTTGGGGAAGAGGGCCAATTGAGATGTAGAGTCGTGTATACGAGTAATGTTGCCTTAGCAATGACTTGGCGATCTCCTGATATAAGGTAGGGGATAGGGAAAATCGAGGAAAAGATAAGGGTTTTAGGCATCGGATTATAGTCAGGACAATGAGGAGGAATCGTCTGTTAAGGCACAGCTTGATTCAAATCGACAGTTGCTTGATGCAGTGAAGAAGAACGGGAGGTGTAAGGAGTAACAACGTGATTGGGGTTTTGATTTTACCAAAATTTGTGGCGGGTTATACAATTTCTATGGCGGGATATCCAAAAATTTGTGGCGGGTTATACAATTTTCAGACTAAATCTAAAAGGTAAATGGTTGATTTTTTTTTCTACGGTATATATTTCATTTCATTACCTTAAGTAGCTTAAAATTTTCAAGCTTAGTCCTTTATATTTTTATATAAGTTTCAATTATACATTTTGCTTATTGAACTTCTAATATATATATATATATATATATATATATATATATATATATATATATATATATATATATATATATATATATATATATATCCTTATAAAAATAATGTATTGATTTCACAAAAAAACATGTATTTTTTTTGAAATCCCTTCTTTTATACGTACATGTCCCAAACCAGATTGGATTGGGAACCGGTTGAATGAGAACGAATAACTGGAAACCTGTCCATTAAGTAAAAAAACTTGGTTTGTTCTGACGTCGGTACAATATAGGGTCGGTTCGATGGATCCAAATCTTCATTCCTAATATAAAATAAATATGAAATTCAGATCGATTAGCCATAAATGAGTCAAATTTCAATTTAGGACTTTTTTGTATAAAATAGAAGTTGAAAATATTAAGATTTCTTTTTTGAAACATCATGAAAAGTAGGTCTGGCAATCGTGTAGTGTTCAGGTTGTCATGTCAAAATATACCAACCCGATCAGACCTTAACTATACATAGGTCACGATTTGGAAGGTCACGAGTTGAAGGGTTGAGAATAAAGGTTTAAGATGACGGTGAGGTGGTAAAACTGCTGGTTGTTGCAGCCGAGAAGAAGAGGAGGGTAAGGAGTGACAACGTGGTATGGGGTCTGATTCTACCTCAAAATTTGTGGTGGTATATTGAATTTTCATGCGGGTTAACTCAAAAAGTTTCAGCCAAAACCACTTTAATTTTTATATATTTTTGGCATAAAATTATGTTTTTGTTTAAGGGGCAAATGATACCTTACCAATTTAGAGCCCATGCCTTTTTTTTTTCAAATTATTGTGTATTATTTTGTTTCTAACTCTAACTATTAGTATAATATGAATTTTAAAGGAAACTCTAACACAAAGATATAATATTTTTTTATTATGATACAAGAAGAAAAATATATTGACAACATGTTTAATTTCAATCTTATAAGTATTTTATCAAAGATGCATTATTTATAAGAACTTTTAACTATTCTACAATTTTATAACTTACGAAATGTTGAAGTTAAGTAACGAATCCTGCAAAACTTAGGATACCCAAAAGGTTGACGAATTTCATTTTGATGATTAGTGTAATAATATAATTTAGATTAAGTATGAATTTTTTAACTAAAAAAACAAATCGGGCCGGATAATGTAGTGAGTTTTCAAAATATAATTAGGTTATACTAGATTAATGCAATGTTTACAATCATATTCATGTTTCTTATCAAATAACTTGTTTTATTTTCCAAAGTATGTGGGTGATAGG
Organism: Lactuca sativa; assembly: GCF_002870075.4. Lineage (NCBI taxonomy): Eukaryota > Viridiplantae > Streptophyta > Magnoliopsida > Asterales > Asteraceae > Lactuca > Lactuca sativa. The sequence continues at coordinate 293,398,650 of NC_056625.2, forward strand.
TACGAGATTCAGTCCCTAAGGTTAGAACCGATAGATCTTAATTTGAGAACAAGTAATCTCCAAAATAGTCTTTCACTAGCTTTATTAATTGTATAAAAATAAGAAATAGTGGTCACACCATATTTTATAGTGACCTGCTAAACACCACCACCACCACCATCACCCACCACCACTACCACAACTGCCACAGCCACCACCAGCATCGTGACTACCAGATTTGGGTTCGTGGGTCAGATTCCATAAATAAAATTGATAATTAAACATGAATAAATTCTTGATGCAAACATATCCTAATTTTAAAAACTTAAGTCTTAAACATCCAAATGGAAATTAAAAACATTCATGGAAATATGTTCAAACTAAAACATTAATACAAACATAAATAATTAAAATTCACACGACACTAAAAGATATTAAATAATGACACGTCTCATCGTCAATCATATATTTGTCTTATCTTTGTCTGAGACCTCGCCCAAATCCTCTTCATTTTACCCCATATGTGGGTTATGATATCCATATTCCTTCATTGTGATATGACCGTAAGTAAGTGGCGTCATCGACATCATCATTTGAAGATGCAATGTCGATAGAAAATGGGGGTAGTTCATCAAACTGATCATACTCTTCCTCGTCCACAACATCATCAACACCATGTATATGTTGTTTTCTATGCATAACTTGGGTCCTCAACATAGAATACCTGGGTAGCTTGTTTAGTTAGGATGAATGGTTCTGGTACATATTCGTTTGTGGTAAGTTCAACAACTATAAAACCATCATTATCAACTTTAACACCTCGTTGGTTGTCAACCCATTTGCATTTTAACATAGGTATAATGATGGAATCATATTTCAATTTCCATATTTCCTGAATGACGCCATAGTGTGATTCTTTGGTGATCCTCACCCTTGTATCATGACTATCTCCATATACTTTAGTTGAGGCTAGTACTGTTACACCACTATTTTGAAGCGTACTTTTCCATCTTGTTGATTAGTGTAAAATGTATAACCATTAATGTCGTATCCTTGGTATGGTGCTACAAGATCGTCAGGACCATTCCCTAGATGTACTACAGCTTGATCCACACTATCGATGCCATAACTTGCTCTCACGTTGTCTTTTAACCATTATGAGAACGTTTTGTTATGTTCGTTAACCAACCATCTATTGCTCCTACCACGATTTGAAAATTCTAGTGTTCTTTTGTGCTCATTTATATATGGAGCAATGATTGTCATATGTTGTAGGACTTTAAAATGTGCAAGTTATAAGTCTTCTCGATTTGGAATGATCTTTTCCAATCCAATTGTTCCACTCTCTACAAGTCTACCCTTATGTCGAGATTTTGGAATGCCAATACTATCAACACCTTGTAGATAGTTAGTGATAAATTTTACTATTATAATATATATTTCTTGATTTGGATTTGTTCCCTTTTTCATAATGGAAAATATTTTGTGTAATTTGTCATTGACTTTATTAAAGTTAACTTTTTACCATAAATTTATGAAATTTAGCCTAGTTTTGATTTATACGCTTCCCTGAAGTTGTATATGTGAATTTTGGTATTATTTGTATATTTATCATGAAATTAAAAGATATGCAAGTAATTTTGTTAGCATCATAGCTTTTTATTTTGACTGAATGTTGCTAAATGTGTATATTTTACATGGTATTGTTGAATATTACTTGCTATTGGACTATAGATTTTCTAACAATTATTTTTGAGCCGAGTTTCCAAATCCTATTAAGGGGTACAAACATGTAAATTCAAATGAGACTTTTGTTTCAATTTAGCACAACATCAGATACATTATTATGAAGGAACAAATATGGGAAACCAAGTTGAAGGAAATCGGCTTTTGGGCTTGAGGTTATTTTTTCCATTTTCTTAAATTGTTCTGTTAATGTATATTTATTTCCTTTTTCTTTTGTAGTATTAGGTCAAATTTCAATTTTGACGAACCTAATGGATGTTTTTCCTAAAACCAATCATAAGTACCATGGGCTCAGATGTCCCTGAAACAAATCCACAGATTGTAAGCTAACGCTTAGTGAGTCCCATAGAGCATACCCTACACACAATCCACATAACACATATCATATTAGCTCTAAAAGCTATCTCTACCACATAATCCATGCATACAAACATATCAGGATGTCGTGGGCTCCTCCCAGGGTCTTACTCCAGGATGCCATGGGCTCCCCCACATAGTCTTACACATAAGTGTCATGGGCCCCCATGGTCTTTAGCTGGAAATCCATGGGCTCCCCCACGTGGTCTTACATCCAAATGCCATGGGCTCCCCCATGGTCTGTAGTTGGAAAGCCATGGGCTCCCCTACATGGTCATACATCCAAGTGCCACGGGCTCCTCCCATGGTCTTCCCTGCAAGTATCACATATATATAGCTAACATATCTAACTATCATACCACATATCTCTACACAACAAGTATACCACACATCTCTACAAAATAGTTTGCCTTGGTGCCTTAGACCCATTGGTATGGTGAGAAGACTCACCTCAAGAATGTTTAACTGATAAGCTAAGGTCACGTATATCCCACGCACTGCTCTTCCTCATCTTCCTATAATCATCAAGTGATTAACTTCTCACAATCCCATAAATACCCTCAAAGTCATCCCTGGTCAAAGTCAAGGTCAATAGTCATGGTCAACAGTCCATGATGCACACAACTCGTTGAGTGCATCCAGCAACTCGTTGACTTACCTGAGTAACTTATCAACTCGTTGAGTTACCTGTGTAACTCGCCAAGTCCCTCCATGTCAAGGAAACCGAATACTCATGAAGGCCGAAAACCCTAATCCTTCTTATAATTCACTCGAAAGACCCGAAAATGAGTAAACCTTACTCGACTCGACGAGTTCCTTCAGTCCCTCTCATGTTCAGCCCTTTTTAGTGGGATCTAAGGTCCCAAACTTCGGATCCAACCTCCCCTAGTGCAGATACCACGTAAAGTTACAAACTTTACGTGCATGCAAGGCCCTTCAAGACTATAACTTCAAAACTAAGCTTCCTACAAGGTTCTTGTGCATGAAAAGGGGCTAAGATGCATAAAGTGGGCAACTTTATGTCATTAGGGACCTATAGAGGTCCAGATTTGGAACCATATCCTTGTGATGAGTCTAGATCCAGGTTTGACTCCATTTTGCACAAAAAATGGTCATTTACTTCCAAGAAAAAGGATATAATCAATTAGAGATCAAGGCGACGACTTTATACTTCAAGACGATGGCCACTACAGAGTAGATGTTGATTCTTTTTATCTTATCCTTGCTCCTTCTTCTCCAAGCTCTAAAATCCTTCACAAATACCCCAAAATTGCTCACAAAAGCTTTTTGTCTCACTTACGGAGGTACAAGGTCGAACTAGGGCTTTCTATGGCTAGTAGGGTGATAAGGGAGGCTACAAAAGGCAGAATATGTTCTTTAAATAGGATGCAAAACTTAAAAATTTAGGGTTTCCTCTATAGTGCCTACTCGTCGAGTTGGGGTCTTCCGACTCGTCGAGTAGGATCCAAATCCCGCGTCCCCAACTAGTCTCTACTCGACGAGTTGAAGCATGTCAACTCGCCAAGTCTTTGCAAAAAAACCCTAAAAATTGTATAAATTAATCAATACCCGGAACAGTTGTTACATCCCAAATGCTTATTCCTTCATATCTAAAGCCTACATGAACTCTTTTGGCATAAAGGTGCCAACTTTATGGAATTAAGGGCTTCATGCATTCATTAAGTCCTTCATTAATGTAACATCCCGAGTTCAGGAGTGCAAGTTTAGGGTTCAAAGTGTAAATAAGGATGGTCAACTCGGCGAGTCCATGGGTGGACTCGGCGAGTAGAGTCGCGATTCTGGTCGCGTGTAAAGTGGCCAACTCAGCGAGTCGGCGGCTGGACTCGGCGAGTTGGTGCTGAAGAGAGAAAAACCCTAATCTTCGGGGTTGCACCCTATTTAAAGGACTTAATGCCCTCCCCTCAGTCCCCTTAGCCCCTTTTGAATTCCAGAAACCCTAAATCCGTTTGTGAGAGCATTGGAGAGCATTTGAAACCTTGATAAGTGCTTGGTGAAGAGATCATTTAAGATTAAGAAGGTTGGAGCAAGGGGCTTTGCAGAGATTTGGTTCATTCTGCAGTTGGAACTTCCTTTTGAGGTAATAAATCGTTGCTGGAACTTTTGAGCTTCTAGATCTATCATTGTGGAGCTTTTGGGAGCTTATTTAGAGTTATTCCGGGTTGGAGGTGGGATCTGAGGTTGCTACCTTAGATCTGGAATAAAGATGATCCAGAAGTGCATAAAGCCCCTGTCCTTGAGTTGTTAGTGAAGCCTTCTTGTCCCAAACCCTAGCCCAAGAGTTTTTTATGCTTAGATCTCTTTGGATTCACGTAAAGTTTGCCACTTTATGTGATGGATGGGTTGTAGGAGAGTAGATCTATGGTTAGAAGTCCCTGCATGGCTTAGAAAGCCACTGTATGGATTAAGAACTAGAGGTACTCGGCGAGTCACATGGGTGTACTCGGCGAGTTGGATGAAGATAGGCAGGAAATCGACAAGTTGGAAGAACAACTCGACGAGTCTGTTGAAGATTGCCTTGTACTCGGCGAGTCTGTTCTTGGACTCGACGAGTATGGTCGTAAGGTCCTAACCTTTTTGGTTGAGCGGTGAATCGGTGAGTCGAGGGACGACTCGGTGAGTTGAGCAGGAAGTGACTCAGAGTTGGGTTGACTCGGCGAGTCTTAGGGCGACTCGGCGAGTTGAATCGTGGATTGGGAGATTCTGAGTATAGGGACTCGACGAGTCAGAGGGTTGACTCGACGAGTAGAGTCAGTCAGGATGGTTGACTTTGACTGAGGACTTTGACTTTGACCAAGAGTTGGCCAGTTGACTTCTAGGGGTATTTTGGTAATTATTGGTATTTATTGAGTTTAGTCTTTTGGTATTATCAGTGGTGGAGTTTGTGTCGGAGGTTGGAGCAGCGTGATCTTATCTTTTCAGTCAGCAGTTGCGAGGTGAGTTATCCTCACTATATCAACAGGGTCTAAGGGACCAAGGCCAGCCCTTTATCGGATGGAAATCCGGGTAGTTGTTGTTATGTTATTGCTTTGTTATGATTGCATCTTGGTAGTTAGGATGGTATGTGTTAGAAACCCGGTTAGGGTCGGTATCCTGGTTTATAGGATGATACTATGCTAGTGACCGGTTAGGTTGGAATCCTGGTAGGGATGTGCTATGTATGTGATCTGCTAAGATCGGTTTGATTAGTCGTGAATTGATATATGATTGTATGTTTATGTGCACATGGTTGTTTGACTGGGGTTGGGTTGAGGCGGGTCCTGCTTTGTGCTGTAGGCCAACATACCTAGGGCGGACCGGTTGTCCCGAAGGCCCAGCGAGCGGTCCGGATAGACTGTAGGCCCCAAGAGGGTGGACCAGACATGCCGAGGCTCGGAGAGTGGACAAGGCCGACTGAAGGCCCGGTGCAGGCGGACCAGTCATATTGTAGACTCAGTGTAACATCCAGATATCCAGGTATGGGAATTTGAGTATTTTATATTGGGGAATGAGGAGACTCGGCGAGTTGATGCCTCAACTCGTTGAGTAGGATCGCGTTTTGGGGACCAGTTTAATGAAGGGACTCGACGAGTCGGGTATTTGGACTCGCCGAGTCGGCGCTGTCAGTGAAAACCCTAATTGTCCGGGTTTGGGACCTATTTAAAGGCCCTTATGGCCTTTAGTGGCGGCCACCTACACCTTTGAGAGACTCCTATCGAACCAGAGAACTGTGAGAGTGAAGAAGAGCCATTTTGGAGCATTCTTGAGGTGGTTGTGCAATGGAGTAGTCATCTCCAGCAAAGGGAGGTCAAGGGGGGTGTCGATTCAGAGCTTCTGAGCTAGCATCTTCACCATAGAGGTATCAAATCGTTCTCCCTTTTCTGTTTTGGGTAAGATTGGTGATTTTAGGGTTTTCTAGCTTCTTTTATGGCTTGATTTGTGGAGTATAGTGTCCCATTGAGTGTGAAGTCATAGATTCGGACCCAAAGAGGTCCAGAGAGTCCCTTCCATCCTGCTTTATGCATTCTATTTGGAGTTTTGAGCTAGGGTTGTTATGTAATGAAGGGTTTCACCCAAATGAGCTTGTAGAACCTTGCATGAGTGCCCAAGGTTCGCCTTTTCGTGGTTATTGGCTTTGAGGGAGTTAGATCTATGGTTTGGTGAAGCAGATCTGACCTTAGAAGGTCAGGTGAGAGTTGTCATGGGAGCAACTCGTCGAGTCCATAGGCAGACTCGACGAGTCAAGTCGGGATTGCCCCGCTTTTCGTTGCCAAGTAACTTGACGAGTCGAGAGGGAACTCGTCGTGTCTAAGAGGTTTAAAAAGGATTTAGAGAACCCGCATGGACTCGCCGAGTCACTCTTGTGTACTCGACGAGTCTGGTCAGTGTTGACAGTTGACTTGAGTTGTCTTATGTTGACTTTGGGAGTTTAGGTCAACAGAGGTAATAGAGGTCAGGGAGGGGTAAAATGGTCTTTTACCCATTACCTGACTAGAGAGGGAAAGAGTAATCGTCAGTTAATTAGAGTTGGGACTTCGAGTATTAATTAGAGATATTTGCCTTATGTGTTAGGCGGTGGCGAGTCTGAGGTTCGCATGTGCAGATAATTGCTTTCTAATTGCCAGGTGAGTCTTGTCACTATACTTTACCTTGAGTAGGTAACCAGAGTTATGTCACAGAGTATTTGTATGATGTGTATGTTATGTGTTGTACTGCATTGTTTCTATGTGATTTATGTTGTGCATGTTTACAGTGTTAGAACCGGAAGGTTCATAGAGTTAGAACCGGAAGGTTCACAGAGTAGGGTCCACGGACCCACAGAGTTATAGCCTCGAGTGGCTAATATGTGTTATGTGTGGTATATTGGGGAACTCACTAAGCTTCGTGCTTACAATGTTTTGTGTTATGTGTTTCAGGTTTCTCTCAGGATCACGGGACGGCATCGGCTGGATTGTACACACCTGAGAAAGAGTCATGTTTCGAGGATCCTAGTTTATTATGCAAGTGAAAATGGATTTATGTTTTGTAATTCGATTATGAATGAGATTTTAAGCAAAGTGTTTTTAAGAATTAAACGATTACTTTCAAAATTAAAAATTGTTTTGAAATTTTCGGTGTTACAAGTTGGTATCAGAGCCTTGGTTTGAGGGATTCAGATGCACCTTTCGGGTAAATCTGGACTCAAACTGAGGAAGTAAGAAAAGTTTTCAAAGAAATAATTTTCTAAAGCGAATAAGAGTTTAAAGAGAAAGCGAGAAAGAGTAGTGTGTACAATCAGCCAGAGCCCGGACGGTGATTTCCCAAAATACCCCTTACTTTTGTGTTATGAGATATTTATGATGCACTATATGAGATATTATTGCATGCTAAAGATAGGCTAGGTATTCCATATCTTAGGACTAGAGTGGCCTGATTTGTGATGCCTTAGCCTAGGAATTGTTGTTATATGCGATGTGCTTTTGAGTATGTGATGAGTGAGAATATTTAGTTGGAATCCTTTAGGGAATTTGAGTAGAGGAGTAATCTCGGGGAGATACCTAGATAAGTACCGTGGTACTTAGCAAAAGAATAGTTAGAACCCGCGAGGGGAAGAGTTGTAGTGTTCGGTGGTACTTTCGAGGATGAGCAGAGCAAGCGGAGTTATCACCTAGAGTGAGTCACATATATTCTTCGATGCTCGAATGCTGCTTGCTTCGTGCTTTGTGGAACACTCGATGATGGGAGTCAGCTACCAAGCGAATATGACGATATTCAGGAGGTAGATGGCTGGCATCATTAGGAGTTCTTCAGCAGCTAATGGCAGAGAAGTGTGGGAATCTTGGAAGAGCCTAGGGAGTAACCTTAACGATATGAGTGCGATGGCAGAGTAGAGAATTTCGTTGGGGAGCGAGCGCGCGACGGAATTGGTGAACGAGAAGGTCGAGCAGTTACTTAGGAGCTCTAGGATAGTCCGTGTGGAAAGTATGGGTAGATGTGGCAGGTAGTATGGGCCCGTACTACTGAAAGTAGAGGACCCATACTTGATACAGGGAGTATTCTAAAGGTTCTAATGAGCGGATGGAGGAGTGATGTTATGGTTCGGGTACCATACATCGGAGCAGATTGAGGAGTGATGTTATGGTTCGAGTACCATACATCAGAGCGGATTGAAGAGTGATGTTATGGTTCGAGTACCATACATCAGAGCGGATTGAGGAGTGATGTTATGGTTTGAGTACCATACATCAGAGCAGATTGAGGAGTGATGTTATGGTTTGAGTACCATACATCGGAGCAGATGGAGGAGTGATGCTATGGTTCGGGTACCATACACCGGAGCATATTGAGAAGAAGTGTCATGGGATGAGTACCATGGTTCGTCATGAATGATGCTTGTGGTTCTCTAGTTATCCGGTCACGATTGATGAGGTAGAGATTGGACGCTATGGGTTTTAGGCCTGTGAGCCATGATTGAGTTCGAAGAGGCGTCCCTTGAAAGGGAGGTCGAGAGCCTTTCATAGTATTTTGGTAAGGAGTCAGTGGGAGGGGAGAATTTCGGTCTGAGTTGAGCAATCAGTCGATAAAGGAGATGTCACCTACTATGACCTGGGTGGTGCTATTTATGTTCGTGTGCGGAACATGAGAGGCATGATGTTTAAGTTTTGGGTTTGGGGGTAAACCCTGCAGGTTGTCATTGATTATGATTTTCCATCAGAGTATCAGGTAGCATGTGTGCCGCGAGGCAGTGATTTACCATGAGCAGATAGTCAGTTGGGACTGAGATAGTCGAGGACCACGTTACACCTATTTGAGTATAGTAGGGCGTATTGTAGAGGTATCAGTGGGGAGTCCAGTTGAGTTAATCAGTGCAGTGGTTTTTCTATCCATGTTGGGTATTGAATATGGAAGTGGGTCCCTGTTCTTGGGATGATCCATGTGTTGGAACTTCGGTTGATGAGTCGAGGTGGGGGAGTATGATGATTTCATGGTCCAGTCTATGAGTCAGTGATGTTATTGGACAGTTGAGTTGTTTGGTATTGGATTGGTACGAGACTTGGAACGACTAGAGGCAGTCATGACGAGAAGTTATTGAGGATTTCATCTGAGGTTCAGAGTTATGAGATCGATTGATTTCCTTAAAGGGGATTATCGGGCGTTGCATAGCACTTCCAGGGGCAGGTGCGTTATTGCTGGTGAAAATAGTTTGTGAGGTTGTTGATGTGTCAGATAGTGATGGTTCGAACCCTAAGTGGGGGAGAACCGGGTGGTTTATTGAGAGAACCAGAGATTTATGCAAGAGCGGTTAGGGGTTGGATACAGAAACTTGCGGCTTGAATTCATGAGATCAGGGTCATTGGTGATCAAGGAAAGGTGCAGGGCTAGATAATGCATGTGGTATATGTCTGAGAGAAGGATGGGTGTCTCCACGGCGGGTGGTCAATGGTCAGGAATCTGGTGGTGGTTAGAGTCGTTTCAAGTGGAAGACTCGTAATGATGGTATGGGCAGTTGAGAACTTCTGGGTTGAAATATGGGTAGAAGATTGTCGAGTAGCCAACTCCCGGGCTGGGATGTGTATTCTTGCTTGGATTTTGAGGAAAGGGTTTCGGAGGATTATCAGTGTGTTCTGAAGAGTTAGCGCCTTCCTTGTATTCCAATTGAGTGTTTGGATGCACTAAAGTTGCGCATTGAGTGAAATAGGAAATTATTATGGGATTCAGAGGAAATGTATTTTTGTATGTGTATGGTGCTGGGAGTAAGGGAATCAATGGTAGACGCAGGACATTGTGGTGCTCTGTTAGGGTGTTTCGTGGTTTCTGCGTATAGCGTCCCGATTTCAGAGTTATTTAGAGTCTTGGGTTTAAGATGACTAGTGATGTATCATGTATCCACGATTCCAGTGGGAGCCCTTCGTGTATTGTCATCAAGAGGGATTATTTAAGGAAGTGGATCTCCGCAGAGGTAATGTGTTATGGCGGTTGCCGCCAGAGTCTGTAATGCATATCGGGGCAAGTGTGTGTGTGTAACTATCTATGATAGACTTCGGTGCATGAGTTAGTGAACATAGTGTGGCGTTGTAATGAGAATGAGAGTATAGGGTGAAGCTACGGGGAGCCATAGTATTCACCAGTCAGAGGGTGTTGTGATGCTACGGGGAGCCGTAGTACTCACAAGTCAGAGAGAGAGAGAGAGGGAGGCGTGATGCTACGGGGAGCCGTAGTATTCGCCAGTAAGAGGGTGTTGTGATGCTACGGGGAGTCGTAGTACTCACAAGTCAGAGGGAGGGAGTCGTGGTACTAAGGGGAGCCGTAGTACTCACTAGTTAGTTGGCGTTGTGATACTACGGGGAGCCGTAGTACTCACTAGTCAGAGGTTGTCGTAATGTTGCGGGAAGCCATAGTACCCACTAGACGGCAAGAGAGTGTGATGATGGAGTGTTCTCCGATAAGTGCATGATGCAGAAGAGTTTTAGGCTTGAGTAGCCCTAGTGTTGAGTTTTTGGAGCCTAGTGGTTAAACCGGGGCGAGACTGGGGTCTCCGTCTCTGTTGGGAGGGTCAGCGAGGCGCACGGGAGAATATGCGCAGCAGACGCCAGAGGTTAGAGCTGAGTCGATCTTCGATTGGATTGTATTTTTTTTTATGAGGAAAAGGGAATTTCGTGACTTGCGTGTCACTGGGCCGTGATAGTGGTCACGGGGAGGAAGTTAGTGAGATATTTTGGATCATGTTATGTGTGACCTTTGGGGGTTCAGCTGTGGGGCCAAAAGATGACCTGGTGCTCGGTATCGAAGATGAATATGATAAATGAGCTAGAGTTTACCATGGTGATGTCTGTGGACACTTCAGAGCGAGTGAAAGATTCAGACGCTCGAGGATATGTTTCGGGCATGTGTATTAGATTTCGGGGGAAATTGTGGCCCGTATTTGCCCTTGGCAGAGTTTTCCTACAACAACAGCCATCATTAGTGCATTAGTATGCCACCCTTTGAGTTGTTTTAGGGAAGGGGGTATCGGACCCCATTTGCTGGGGAGAGGTAGAGCAACGTGTGATGGGAAGTACAGAGATCGTGCTTCAGACGTCAGAGTAGATACAGCAGGTCAGGCAGAGGTTGTTGACCGCTCAGATTCACCAGAAGAGTAATGCGGACAGGCGCCGGTCCGAGCTTGAATTTTTGGTCAGTGACTTTGTACTCCTAAAGGTCTCTCCTTGGAAAGGAGTGATCCGATTCAGGAAGAGGGGCAAGTTGGGGCCCCGATATATCAGTCCTTTTCGGGTGATCGCGAGGGTAGGAAGGGTAGCCTACCGGTTGGAGCTACCTGCAGAGCTAGGTCAGATCCATGACACTTTCCATGTGTCGCAGCTGCGAAAGTGTATAGCCGAGGAGTCGGTAGTAGTGCCATTAAAGGATATTTAGGTGGATGTGGGCCTGAACTACGTTGGGAGACCGGTGGCTATTCGGGATCGAAAGATCAAGGTTCTGAGGAACAAAGAGGTGCCTCTGGTGCAGGTCCAGTGGCAACACCGGAAGGGGTCAGAGCTTACTTGGGAGCCGGAGCGCGAGATGCGTGAGCAGCATCCTGAGTTGTTTCCAGATTGAGACTTTGAGGGCGAAGTCTGATTCTAGTGGGGGAGAATTGTAACATTCGGATATCCAGGTATGGGAATTTAAGTATTTTATATTGGGGAATGAGGAGACTCGGCGAGTTGACGCCTCAACTCGTCGAGTAAGATCGCGTTTTGGGGACTAGTTTAATGAAGGGACTCGACGAGTCGGGTATTTGGACTCGCCGAGTCAGCGCTGTCAAGGAAAACCCTAATTGTCCGGGTTTGGGACCTATTTAAAGGCCCTTATGGCCTTCAGTGGCGGCCACCTACACCTTTGAGAGACTCCTATCGAACCAGAGAGCTGAGAGAGTGAAGAAGAGCCATTTTGGAGTAGTCATCTCCAGCAAAGGGAGGTCAAGGGGGTGTCGATTCAGAGCTTCTGAGCTTGCATCTTCACCCATAGAGGTATCAAATCGTTCTCCCTTTTCTGTTTTGGGTAAGATTGGTGATTTTAGGGTTTGTTAGCTTCTTTTATGGCTTGATTTGTGGAGTATAGTGTCCCATTGAGTGTGAAGTCATAGATCTGGACCCAAAGAGGTCCAGAGAGTCCCTTCCATCCTGCTTTATGCATTCTATTTGGAGTTTTGAGCTAGGGTCGTTATGTAATGAAGGGTTTCACCCAAATGAGCTTGTAGAACCTTGCATGAGTGCCCAAGGTTCGACCTTTTTGTGGTTATTAGCTTTGAGGGAGTTAGATCTATGGTTTGGTGAAGCAAATCTGACCTTAGAAGGTCAAGTGAGGGTTGTCATGGGAGCAACTCGCCGAGTCCATAGGCAGACTCGATGAGTCGAGTCGGGGTTGCCCCGCGTTTCCTTGCCGAGTAACTCGACGAGTGGAGAGGGAACTCGTTGTGTCTAAGAGGTTTAAAAAGGATTTAGAGAACCTTTATGGACTCGCCGAGTCACTCCTATGTACTCGCCGAGTCTGGTCAGTGTTGACCGTTGACCTGAGTTGTCTTATGTTGACTTTGGGAGTTTTGGTCAACATAGGTAATAGAGGTCAGGGAGGGGTAAAATGGTATTTTACCCATTACCTGACTAGAGAGGGAAAGATTAATCGCCGGTTAATTAGAGTTGGGACTTCGAGTATTAATTAGAGATATTTGCCTTATGTGTTAGGCGGTGGCGAGTCCGAGGTTTGCATGTGCAGATAATTGCTTTCTGATTGCCAGGTGAGTCTTCTCAATATACTTTACCTTGAGTAGGTAACCAGAGTTATGTGACAGAGTATTTGTATGCTGTGTATGTTATGTGTTGTACTGCATTATTTCTATGTGATTTATGTTGTATATGTTTATAGAGTTAGAACCGGAAGGTTCCCAGAGTTAGAACCGGAAGGTTCACAGAGTAGGGTCCACGGACCCACAGAGTTATAGCCTCGAGTGGCTAATATGTGTTATGTGTGGTATATTGGGGAACTCATTAAGCTTCGTACTTACAGTGTTTTGTGTTATGTGTTTCAGGTTTCTCTTAGGATCACGGGACGGCACGGGCTGGATTGTACACACCGGAGAAAGAGTCATGTTTTGAGGATCCTGGTTTATTATACAAGTGAAAATGGAGTTATGTTTTGTAATTCAATTATGAATGAGATTTTAAGCAAAGTGTTTTTAAGAATTAAACGATTATCTTTAAAATGGAAAATTGTTTTGAAATTTTCGGTGTTACACTCAGAGAGTGGACCAGGTGGATTGAAGGCCCGGTGCGGGCAGACCAATCACACTGTAGACTCGATGTATATGGCTTGACTCGGAAGGGGGACCAGGTGGACTGTAGGCCGGTGCGGCGGACCAGTCAAACAGTAGACTCGAAGTGCATGGCTGTTCTGTGTTCTGTTATGATATGACATGTTATGTGTATGGTATATGTGGTTGGTATTTTGGGGGTATCTCACTAAGCTTTCGGGCTTACAGTTGTGGTTTAAATGTTTCAAGTACTTCAGGAGACCGTGGCAAGGCAAAGACGTGATCATACCGCTCCTCATGTTTATGTTTTATGATATGGTTCTGGGAAGACTTTGATGATAATTGTATTGAAAACATTTTTGTAATAACTTAACGAAACTGCGTTGTTTTTGAAAAGTTTAAATTGGTTGGAATTTTTAGAGTGTTACAATTAAGCCCTTTTTGAGCTTTTGAGTTTCTCCTAGTCATGCATGCGGGTAAAGTTGGAAACTTTACGTGGCATTCCAGGTTTAAGGGATCAGATCTGCATTTTGGGGCTATGTCTTTGATGATTAAGTGCTTAATGATTAGGCACTTATTCTTTTAAGCCTAGGGTTTGGGTTTTCAACCCATTTCGGTGGTTCCTAGGGTAAAGTTGGAAACGTTACCCATCTAGATTCCATTTTGGTCGAGATCTGAGTTTTGGAACTCTTGGATTCATTGAAAACAACTTAATGTATCAAGTAGTTGGACTTTAGGTGAACACGGCGTGTTTGTTGGAAAACACGGTGTGTTGGTTTGGTTTTTCCCGATCTGAAGTTGGTAAAGAAACACGACGTGTTGGGTCAGGGACTGTTGACCATGACTTTTGACCTTTTAACTTTTATCTTTGCCCAAGTATGACCTAGATGTCTGTTAGGTGTCAGGTTGAGCTGATATTCGGAGTCGGGACCTATTCAACTATCGTTTGGTTTTCGAGGTGAATTTCCCCACTGGGTTTAACGGGTCTAAGGCACCAAGGCCGACCCTATATCGGTCCTTTTCGGGTGATCGCGAGGGTAGGAAGGGTAGCCTACTGGTTGGAGCTACCTGCAGAGCTAGGTCAGATCCATGACACTTTCCATGTGTCGCAGCTGCGAAAGTGTATAGCCGAGGAGTCGGTAGTAGTGCCATTAAAGGATATTTAGGTGGATGTGGGCCTGAACTACGTTGGGAGACCGGTGGCTATTCGGGATCGAAAGATCAAGGTTCTGAGGAACAAAGAGGTGCCTCTGGTGCAGGTCCAGTGGCAACACCGGAAGGGGTCAGAGCTTACTTGGGAGCCGGAGCGCGAGATGCGTGAGCAGCATCCTGAGTTGTTTCCAGATTGAGACTTTGAGGGCGAAGTCTGATTCTAGTGGGGGAGAATTGTAACATTCGGATATCCAGGTATGGGAATTTAAGTATTTTATATTGGGGAATGAGGAGACTCGGCGAGTTGACGCCTCAACTCGTCGAGTAAGATCGCGTTTTAGGGACTAGTTTAATGAAGGGACTCGACGAGTCGGGTATTTGGACTCGCCGAGTCAGCGCTGTCAAGGAAAACCCTAATTGTCTGGGTTTGGGACCTATTTAAAGGCCCTTATGGCCTTCAGTGGCGGCCACCTACACCTTTGAGAGACTCCTATCGAACTAGAGAGCTGAGAGAGTGAAGAAGAGCCATTTTGGAGTAGTCATCTCCAGCAAAGGGTGGTCAAGGGGGGTGTCGATTCAGAGCTTCTGAGCTTGCATCTTCACCCATAGAGGTATCAAATCGTTCTCCCTTTTCTGTTTTGGGTAAGATTGGTGATTTTAGGGTTTGTTAGCTTCTTTTATGGCTTGATTTGTGGAGTATAGTGTCCCATTGAGTGTGAAGTCATAGATCTGGACCCAAAGAGGTCCAGAGAGTCCCTTCCATCCTGCTTTATGCATTCTATTTGGAGTTTTGAGCTAGGGTGGTTATGTAATGAAGGGTTTCACCTAAATGAGCTTGTAGAACCTTGCATGAGTGCCCAAGGTTCGACCTTTTCGTGGTTATTAGCTTTGAGGGAGTTAGATCTATGGTTTGGTGAAGCAAATCTGACCTCAGAAGGTCAAGTGAGGGTTGTCATGGGAGCAACTCGCCGAGTCCATAGGCAGACTCGATGAGTCGAGTCGGGGTTGCCCCGCGTTTCGTTGCCGAGTAACTCGACGAGTGGAGAGGGAACTCGTTGTGTCTAAGAGGTTTAAAAAGGATTTAGAGAACCTTTATGGACTCGCCGAGTCACTCCTGTGTACTCGCCGAGTCTGGTCAGTGTTGACCGTTGACCTGAGTTGTCTTATGTTGACTTTGGGAGTTTTGGTCAACATATTAATAGAGGTCAGGGAGGGGTAAAATGGTGTTTTACCCATTACCTGACTAGAGAGGGAAAGATTAATCGCCGGTTAATTAGAGTTGGGACTTCGAGTATTAATTAGAGATATTTGCCTTATGTGTTAGGCGGTGGCGAGTCCGAGGTTTGCATGTGCAGATAATTGCTTTCTGATTGCCAGGTGAGTCTTCTCACTATACTTTACCTTGAGTAGGTAACCAGAGTTATGTGACAGAGTATTTGTATGCTGTGTATGTTATGTGTTGTACTGCATTATTTCTATGTGATTTATGTTGTGTATGTTTACAGAGTTAGAACCGGAAGGTTCCCAGAGTTAGAACCGGAAGGTTCACAGAGTAGGGTCCACGGACCCACAGAGTTATAGCCTCGAGTGGCTAATATGTGTTATGTGTGGTATATTGGGGAACTCATTAAGCTTCGTACTTACAGTGTTTTGTGTTATGTGTTTCAGGTTTCTCTTAGGATCACGGGACGGCACCGGCTGGATTGTACACACCGGAGAAAGAGTCATGTTTCGAGGATCCTGGTTTATTATACAAGTGAAAATGGAGTTATGTTTTGTAATTCAATTATGAATGAGATTTTAAGCAAAGTGTTTTTAAGAATTAAACGATTATCTTTAAAATGGAAAATTGTTTTGAAATTTTCGGTGTTACACTCAGAGAGTGGACCAGGTGGATTGAAGGCCCGGTGCGGGCAGACCAATCACACTGTAGACTCGATGTATATGGCTTGACTCGGAAGGGGGACCAGGTGGACTGTAGGCCGGTGCGGCGGACCAGTCACACAGTAGACCCGAAGTGCATGGCTGTTCTGTGTTCTGTTATGATATGACATGTTATGTGTATGGTATATGTGGTTGGTATTTTGGGGGTATCTCACTAAGCTTTCGGGCTTACAGTTGTGGTTTAAATGTTTCAAGTACTTTAGGAGACCGTGGCAAGGCAAAGACGTGATTGTACCGCTCCTCATGTTTATGTTTTATGATATGGTTCTGGGAAGACTTTGATGATAATTGTATTGAAAACATTTTTGTAATAACTTAACGAAACTGCGTTGTTTTTGAAAAGTTTAAAGTGGTTGGAATTTTTAGAGTGTTACAATTAAGCCCTTTTTGAGCTTTTGAGTTTCTCCTAGTCATGCATGCGGGTAAAGTTGGAAACTTTACGTGGCATTCCAGGTTTAAGGGATCAGATCTGCATTTTGGGGCTATGTCTTTGATGATTAAGTGCTTAATGATTAGGCACTTATTCTTTTAAGCCTAGGGTTTGGGTTTTCAACCCATTTCGGTGGTTCCTAGGGTAAAGTTGGAAACGTTACCCATCTAGATTCCATTTTGGTCGAGATCTGAGTTTTGGAACTCTTGGATTCATTGAAAACAACTTAATGTATCAAGTAGTTGGACTTTAGGTGAACACGGCGTGTTTGTTGGAAAACACGGTGTGTTGGTTTGGTTTTTCCCGATCTGAAGTTGGTAAAGAAACACGACGTGTTGGGTCAGGGACTGTTGACCATGACTTTTGACCTTTTAACTTTTATCTTTGCCCAAGTATGACCTAGATGTCTGTTAGGTGTCAGGTTGAGCTGATATTCGGAGTCGGGACCTATTCAACTATCGTTTGGTTTTCGAGGTGAATTTCCCCACTGGGTTTAACGGGTCTAAGGCACCAAGGCCGACCCTATATCGGTCCTTTTCGGGTGATCGCGAGGGTAGGAAGGGTAGCCTACTGGTTGGAGCTACCTGCAGAGCTAGGTCAGATCCATGACACTTTCCATGTGTCGCAGCTGCGAAAGTGTATAGCCGAGGAGTCGGTAGTAGTGCCATTAAAGGATATTTAGGTGGATGTGGGCCTGAACTACGTTGGGAGACCGGTGGCTATTCGGGATCGAAAGATCAAGGTTCTGAGGAACAAAGAGGTGCCTCTGGTGCAGGTCCAGTGGCAACATCGGAAGGGGTCAGAGCTTACTTGGGAGCCGGAGCGCGAGATGCGTGAGCAGCATCCGGAGTTGTTTCCAGATTGAGACTTCGAGGGCGATGTCTAATTCTAGTGGGGGAGAATTGTAACATTCGGATATCCAGGTATGGGAATTTAAGTATTTTATATTGGGGAATGAGGAGACTCGGCGAGTTGACGCCTCAAGTCGTCGAGTAAGATCTCGTTTTGGGGACTAGTTTAATGAAGGGACTCGACGAGTCGGGTATTTGGACTCGCCGAGTCAGCGCTGTCAAGGAAAACTCTATTTGTCCGGGTTTGGGACCTATTTAAAGGCCCTTATGGCCTTCAGTGGCGGCCACCTACACCTTTGAGAGACTCCTATCGAACTAGAGAGCTGAGAGAGTGAAGAAGTGCCATTTTGGAGTAGTCATCTCCAGCAAAGGGTGGTCAAGGGGGGTGTCGATTCAGAGCTTCTGAGCTTGCATCTTCACCCATAGAGGTATCAAATCGTTCTCCCTTTTCTGTTTTGGGTAAGATTGGTGATTTTAGGGTTTGTTAGCTTCTTTTATGGCTTGATTTGTGGAGTATAGTGTCCCATTGAGTGTGAAGTCATAGATCTGGACCCAAAGAGGTCCAGAGAGTCCCTTCCATCCTGCTTTATGCATTCTATTTGGAGTTTTGAGCTAGGGTGGTTATGTAATGAAGGGTTTCACCCAAATGAGCTTGTAGAACCTTGCATGAGTGCCCAAGGTTCGACCTTTTCGTGGTTATTAGCTTTGAGGGAGTTAGATCTATGGTTTGGTGAAGCAAATCTGACCTCAGAAGGTCAAGTGAGGGTTGTCATGGGAGCAACTCGCCGAGTCCATAGGCAGACTCGATGAGTCGAGTCGGGGTTGCCCCGCGTTTCGTTGCCGAGTAAATCGATGAGTGGAGAGGGAACTCGTTGTGTCTAAGAGGTTTAAAAAGGATTTAGAGAACCTTTATGGACTCGCCGAGTCACTCCTGTGTACTCGCCGAGTCTGGTCAGTGTTGACCGTTGACCTGAGTTGTCTTATGTTGACTTTGGGAGTTTTGGTCAACATAGGTAATAGAGGTCAGGGAGGGGTAAAATGGTGTTTTACCCATTACCTGACTAGAGAGGGAAAGATTAATCGCCGGTTAATTAGAGTTGGGACTTCGAGTATTAATTAGAGATATTTGCCTTATGTGTTAGGCGGTGGCGAGTCCGAGGTTTGCATGTGCAGATAATTGCTTTCTGATTGCCAGGTGAGTCTTCTCACTATACTTTACCTTGAGTAGGTAACCAGAGTTATGTGACAGAGTATTTGTATGCTGTGTATGTTATGTGTTGTACTGCATTATTTCTATGTGATTTATGTTGTGTATGTTTACAGAGTTAGAACCGGAAGGTTCACAGAGTAGGGTCCACGGACCCACAGAGTTATAGCCTCGAGTGGCGAATATGTGTTATGTGTGGTATATTGGGGAACTCATTAAGCTTCGTACTTACAGTGTTTTGTGTTATGTGTTTCAGGTTTCTCTTAGGATCACGGGACGGCACCGGCTGGATTGTACACACCGGAGAAAGAGTCATGTTTCGAGGATCCTGGTTTATTATACAAGTGAAAATGGAGTTATGTTTTGTAATTCAATTATGAATGAGATTTTAAGCAAAGTGTTTTTAAGAATTAAACGATTATCTTTAAAATGGAAAATTGTTTTGAAATTTTCGGTGTTACACTCAGAGAGTGGACCAGGTGGATTGAAGGCCCGGTGCGGGCAGACCAATCACACTGTAGACTCGATGCATATGGCTTGACTCGGAAGGGGGACCAGGTGGACTGTAGGCCGGTGCGGCGGACCAGTCACACAGTAGACCCGAAGTGCATGGCTGTTCTGTGTTCTGTTATGATATGACATGTTATGTGTATGGTATATGTGGTTGGTATTTTGGGGGTATCTCACTAAGCTTTCGGGCTTACAGTTGTGGTTTAAATGTTTCAAGTACTTCAGGAGACCGTGGCAAGGCAAAGACGTGATCGTACCGCTCCTCATGTTTATGTTTTATGATATGGTTCTGGGAAGACTTTGATGATAATTGTATTGAAAACATTTTTGTAATAACTTAACGAAACTGCGTTGTTTTTGAAAAGTTTAAATTGGTTGGAATTTTTAGAGTGTTACAATTACGCCCTTTTTGTGCTTTTGAGTTTCTCCTAGTCATGCATGCGGGTAAAGTTGGAAACTTTACGTGACATTCCAGGTTTAAGGGATCAGATCTGCATTTTGGGGCTATGTCTTTGATGATTAAGTGCTTAATGATTAGGCACTTATTCTTTTAAGCCTAGGGTTTGGGTTTTCAACCCATTTCGGTGGTTCCTAGGGTAAAGTTGGAAACGTTACCCATCTAGATTCCATTTTGGTCGAGATCTGAGTTTTGGAACTCTTGGATTCATTGAAAACAACTTAATGTATCAAGTAGTTGGACTTTAGGTGAACATGGCGTGTTTGTTGGAAAACACGGTGTGTTGGTTTGGTTTTTCCCGATCTGAAGTTGGTAAAGAAACACGACGTGTTGGGTCAGGGACTGTTGACCATGACTTTTGACCTTTTAACTTTTATCTTTGCCCAAGTATGAACTAGATGTCTGTTAGGTGTCAGGTTGAGCTGATATTCGGAGTCGGGACCTATTCAACTATCGTTTGGTTTTCGAGGTGAATTTCCCCACTGGGTTTAACGGGTCTAAGGCACCAAGGCCGACCCTATATCGGTCCTTTTCGGGTGATCGCGAGGGTAGGAAGGGTAGCCTACTGGTTGGAGCTACCTGCAGAGCTAGGTCAGATCCATGACACTTTCCATGTGTCGCAGCTGCGAAAGTGTATAGCCGAGGAGTCGGTAGTAGTGCCATTAAAGGATATTTAGGTGGATGTGGGCCTGAACTACGTTGGGAGACCGGTGGCTATTCGGGATCGAAAGATCAAGGTTCTGAGGAACAAAGAGGTGCCTCTGGTGCAGGTCCAGTGGCAACACCGGAAGGGGTCAGAGCTTACTTGGGAGCCGGAGCGCGAGATGCGTGAGCAGCATCCGGAGTTGTTTCCAGATTGAGACTTCGAGGGCGAAGTCTGATTCTAGTGGGGGAGAATTGTAACATTCGGATATCCAGGTATGGGAATTTAAGTATTTTATATTGGGGAATGAGGAGACTCGGCGAGTTGACGCCTCAACTCGTCGAGTAAGATCGCGTTTTGGGGACTAGTTTAATGAAGGGACTCGACGGGTCGGGTATTTGGACTCGCCGAGTCAGCGCTGTCAAGGAAAACCCTAATTGTCCGGGTTTGGGACCTATTTAAAGGCCCTTATGGCCTTCAGTGGCGGCCACCCACAGAGTTATAGTCTTGAGTGGCTAATATGTGTTATGTGTGGTATATTGGGGAACTCATTAAGCTTCGTGCTTACAGTGTTTTGTGTTATGTGTTTTTTGTTTCTCTTAGGATCACGGGACGGCACCGGCTGGATTGTACACACCGGAGAAAGAGTCATGTTTCGAGGATCCTGGTTTATTATACAAGTGAAAATGGAGTTATGTTTTGTAATTCAATTATGAATGAGATTTTAAGCAAAGTGTTTTTAAGAATTAAACGATTATCTTTAAAATGGAAAATTGTTTTGAAATTTTCGGTGTTACACTCAGAGAGTGGACCAGGTGGATTGAAGGCCCGGTGCGGGCAGACCAATCACACTGTAGACTCGATGTATATGGCTTGACTCGGAAGGGGGACCAGGTGGACTGTAGGCCGGTGCGGCGGACCAGTCACACAGTAGACCCGAAGTGCATGGCTGTTCTGTGTTCTGTTATGATATGACATGTTATGTGTATGGTATATGTGGTTGGTATTTTGGGGGTATCTCACTAAGCTTTCGGGCTTACAGTTGTGGTTTAAATGTTTCAAGTACTTCAGGAGACCGTGGCAAGGCAAAGACGTGATCGTACCGCTCCTCATGTTTATGTTTTATGATATGGTTCTGGGAAGACTTTGATGATAATTGTATTGAAAACATTTTTGTAATAACTTAACGAAACTGCGTTGTTTTTGAAAAGTTTAAATTGGTTGGAATTTTTAGAGTGTTACAATTAAGCCCTTTTTGAGCTTTTGAGTTTCTCCTAGTCATGCATGCGGGTAAAGTTGGAAACTTTACGTGGCATTCCAGGTTTAAGGGATCAGATCTGCATTTTGGGGCTATGTCTTTGATGATTAAGTGCTTAATGATTAGGCACTTATTCTTTTAAGCCTAGGGTTTGGGTTTTCAACCCATTTCGGTGGTTCCTAGGGTAAAGTTGGAAACGTTACCCATCTAGATTCCATTTTGGTCGAGATCTGAGTTTTGGAACTCTTGGATTCATTGAAAACAACTTAATGTATCAAGTAGTTGGACTTTAGGTGAACACGGCGTGTTTGTTGGAAAACACGGTGTGTTGGTTTGGTTTTTCCCGATCTGAAGTTGGTAAAGAAACACGACGTGTTGGGTCAGGGACTGTTGACCATGACTTTTGACCTTTTAACTTTTATCTTTGCCCAAGTATGACCTAGATGTCTGTTAGGTGTCAGGTTGAGCTGATATTCGGAGTCGGGACCTATTCAACTATCGTTTGGTTTTCGAGGTGAATTTCCCCACTGGGTTTAACGGGTCTAAGGCACCAAGGCCGACCCTATATCGGTCCTTTTCGGGTGATCGCGAGGGTAGGAAGGGTAGCCTACTGGTTGGAGCTACCTGCAGAGCTAGGTCAGATCCATGACACTTTCCATGTGTCGCAGCTGCGAAAGTGTATAGCCGAGGAGTCGATAGTAGTGCCATTAAAGGATATTTAGGTGGATGTGGGCCTGAACTACGTTGGGAGACCGGTGGCTATTCGGGATCGAAAGATCAAGGTTCTGAGGAACAAAGAGGTGCCTCTGGTGCAGGTCCAGTGGCAACATCGGAAGGGGTCAGAGCTTACTTGGGAGCCGGAGCGCGAGATGCGTGAGCAGCATCCGGAGTTGTTTCCAGATTGAGACTTCGAGGGCGATGTCTAATTCTAGTGGGGGAGAATTGTAACATTCGGATATCCAGGTATGGGAATTTAAGTATTTTATATTGGGGAATGAGGAGACTCGGCGAGTTGACGCCTCAACTCGTCGAGTAAGATCGCGTTTTGGGGACTAGTTTAATGAAGGGACTCGACGGGTCGGGTATTTGGACTCACCGAGTCAGCGCTGTCAAGGAAAACCCTAATTGTCCGGGTTTGGGACCTATTTAAAGGCCCTTATGGCCTTTAGTGGCGGCCACCCACAGAGTTATAGCCTCGAGTGGCTAATATGTGTTATGTGTGGTATATTGGGGAACTCATTAAGCTTCGTGCTTACAGTGTTTTGTGTTATGTGTTTTTTGTTTCTCTTAGGATCACGGGACGGCACCGGCTGGATTGTACACACCGGAGAAAGAGTCATGTTTCGAGGATCCTGGTTTATTATACAAGTGAAAATGGAGTTATGTTTTGTAATTCAATTATGAATGAGATTTTAAGCAAAGTGTTTTTAAGAATTAAACGATTATCTTTAAAATGGAAAATTGTTTTGAAATTTTCGGTGTTACACTCAGAGAGTGGACCAGGTGGATTGAAGGCCCGGTGCGGGCAGACCAATCACACTGTAGACTCGATGTATATGGCTTGACTCGGAAGGGGGACCAGGTGGACTGTAGGCCGGTGCGGCGGACCAGTCACACAGTAGACCCGAAGTGCATGGCTGTTCTGTGTTCTGTTATGATATGACATGTTATGTGTATGGTATATGTGGTTGGTATTTTGGGGGTATCTCACTAAGCTTTCGGGCTTACAGTTGTGGTTTAAATGTTTCAAGTACTTCAGGAGACCGTGGCAAGGCAAAGACGTGATCGTACCGCTCCTCATGTTTATGTTTTATGATATGGTTCTGGGAAGACTTTGATGATAATTGTATTGAAAACATTTTTGTAATAACTTAACGAAACTGCGTTGTTTTTGAAAAGTTTAAATTGGTTGGAATTTTTAGAGTGTTACAATTAAGCCCTTTTTGAGCTTTTGAGTTTCTCCTAGTCATGCATGCGGGTAAAGTTGGAAACTTTACATGGCATTCCAGGTTTAAGGGATCAGATCTGCATTTTCGGGCCATGTCTTTGATGATTAAGTGCTTAATGATTAGGCACTTACTCTTTTAAGCCTAGGGTTTGGGTTTTCAACCCATTTCGGTGGTTCCTAGGGTAAAGTTGGAAACGTTACCCATCTAGATTCCATTTTGGTCGAGATCTGAGTTTTGGAACTCTTGGATTCATTGAAAACAACTTAATGTATCAAGTAGTTGGACTTTAGGTGAACACGGCGTGTTTGTTGGAAAACACGGTGTGTTGGTTTGGTTTTTCCCGATCTGAAGTTGGTAAAGAAACACGACGTGTTGGGTCAGGGACTGTTGACCATGACTTTTGACCTTTTAACTTTTATCTTTGCCCAAGTATGACCTAGATGTCTGTTAGGTGTCAGGTTGAGCTGATATTCGGAGTCGGGACCTATTCAACTATCGTTTGGTTTTCGAGGTGAATTTCCCCACTGGGTTTAACGGGTCTAAGGCACCAAGGCCGACCCTAGATTGGTTATGTTATTATACTTGTTGTCTGTGTGATACCTGTATGTGCTTGTATATGTATGCTTGTGGGCGGGGCCTGTATCTCATTTGGGTGGGGGCCGTTATATGATGTACTTAAAATGAAATTTTTACCTATGAAGTTTGGGTCGTTACACAATAAACGATATAGGTCATGGGTTCAAGTCTCTTATGAGACATATGTGTTATTTAAGAGTATGTTAGCTAGTTTGGTCCTTTCTTTTTCATGGAACAAAATCACCTGATACCCGAACCGGTCCATGTTGATGCATGTTGGTTTGGTTTCAGTGCTATGATTGATCTCCAAAAACCAAATGGTACCAACCGGATTGGTTCAAGACCATACTTATCTATGGTCCGTACAATATTAAATTACATCATTTACGAAATATTTTTCATTAATATTGTCACATGGTCGATATCAATTCCATACATATTATTTTAAGCCACAAACTATTAAATGTTCTTATGTTTTTGGCATAATCAACCTACATACAACAAGATTGGCAATCTATACAAGGACACTATATGTAGTTTTTTTCTTTATTCACCTAATTTTCCACTAAAACTTTAAGAAAACCGCTCAAACCTAGCAAATATTCATCTGTTCGCCCCACAAGTAATCATATCAACCATATATCAACAACATGCATGTAGGACGACAAGTACATCTAAGTGCATATGTAAGGTACCTAATACTAAATTAATCTTACAAAAATATGATCGAGTGCTTGAAAGCAATACAATAATTACATTATTTCCATTTGCTAGACAAGATTAGAATGCATTTTTATGATTAACTAAAGTCCATGAAACATTTATGTAATATTAAAATGAGCAATAAATTAAGCAGCATAAAGTGATAAAAATAATGAGGCAATGTAACGATTTATTATTATTTTGATTTGGTATTTACAATAAAATGAATTATTCATTCACTTGTTTGGTAATATGAAAAACTAAGTATGAAATTAATAATATAGCGCCATTCGTGCCATTTAGTTTTGGGAGGAAGGCGGGATTACTTCCACTTATTCCAGCCAAAAATTCATCATCGTCTACCCTATAAATACATCCCTTTTATACCTCCTCCTCTAAGTCCACTGTCCACCCCTCTCCTCCCCAAAACAATCATCTTATTTGGGTATCATTTACAATAGTCAATTCCCTCTTCCAATCTTCATATTTTTCATCTTTGTTTCACAAGTCCAACAAGATATCAACGTTTCACACCGTTCCTACCCGGATTGTGATGGATCTGGTTGATGCAACATTGATTATTGTCAACGGGTGAGCCGCTCCAGTTCTCCGACTTTCCAACTTGTGACATCGATGGCTCTGCAAAACTCCATTATATCCGGTTTACCCTGATCCCCTCTTGTCGTGGTCCTCTAGGTGTGTCCAAGAGCAGTCAAAAGAGAAGTTTTTGAAGAGAATACGAACACTTGTGTTGTAACTTGTAGGTTACAGTCTACTTGTTTTTATTGTGCTTCTCGTTTTTCTACATGATAAATTAACAATAAACTTGTCGACATATGTTATCACTAATTGAGTGGATTGTAGAGGAATTATAAAGCTATTAAAAGTAAACACTTGACTAGATTACAGATACATATCAAGTTGCTTTTGGGTTTCTTCTCGAATGTTAATGGAGTAATTGCCTTCTTCGTCTTCTGATATTATGTGTTGTTAATAGTTGATTGCAATGAACTAAATAATCCCAGTAAGTAAAGACAATTATCCTCCAAAATAATTTTATCATTTTTTACTAAGCTTAAAAATTTTAATTTTTGTTTCATGATATGTTAAACTTTGAAATTGCTATTTTATTATGGTGATAAATCTTATTTGTTTTTTTTAAAGTAAGATTTTCTTTCATGTAATTTGTTTGCTTTTTGGTGGTAATTGTTAAGGTTTAACATTAATGCTTTATAAGTTTTTGCTTTGAAAATACGGCATCTTATCAAAAGTTACAAGGATAAGAACAATCTATGAATATGATTCTGTTGCATGATATGTTTTGCTTAAAAAAATCTCAATTGTTGGAAAAAGGGTTTTGAGGCTCATATAATTCGTGTACAACCTTTCATAAAATTCGGTTTTGTTTTAAAAAACGGGTTATATTAGTGTATCCTAAAAGACCTAGTTGTATCAATGAAAACCGAGTTATTTACTTATAAAATAAGTCCCGGTTCACTATTATAAACTAGGTCATATGACTTGTCCCTTCATTAAACCCGGTTTTTGCACAATAAAACCCGGTTTTCTCAAAAACTGAGTCTTATATAGCGAGTCCTATGTGTGTTTGTGTAGTAGTGAACATATGTGTCTCGGCTAGACAATCATAATCGTTGTTTCAGTGATGTTTTATGTCTGAAATGATATACAAAGGTTAACCTTACACATATATGTATGTCTTAATGGTGGAAATTGTCATTCTTAAAAAAATTCATTTAGGTTGTAGGATAAACATATTTAAAAAAACAAGTGTGTATTTGTATAAAAAAAATTTGGCAATGTTTTTCTTTAATTATTGTGTTTAAACTCTCGCAAAACAATCCTTTTTGTACCGAAATAATAGAAAATTACCCATTGAATAACTACTAGGGTGACTAGTGGATGAACATCTTAAAAAACACTTATGTGTCTCGAAAGAGTTTATAGCCAATGTTACAGACAAAATGCTTGGTTACAACATTATTTCATTACCCTTTAGCAACATTTTTATGATACAAACATATTTTCCTAGTTTCTACCACTAAACTTCAATGTGGTCATATGATACCTGAATTAACGAGATCTTTGGTCACACTTGCAACGGAAAATAAATGTATGGAGAATAGCGTATTATCACAATTTTTTTTGTGATATATGTCGATTTTTGTACTAGCGTAAGTGAATGTCGACCTCCTTAAGGCGAGCACCATTACCAGGGCCGACCCAAGCCCAGGGCGAGCCGGGCCATAGCCCAGAGCATCAAAAAATTATGGGGCATCAGTTTTTTGTACGTTGTTATAGCTATGTTTAACTTGGGCCCAATATTTGCTACACAAGTTGACAACAAAGTCTTGCACACTGAAAAGCAGACGGTAAACCTAAAATTAAAAGCGGGAATTCAAAAAATTATCGAAGTTGAAGAGATGGGGAGAAGACGAGGAGAAGGGAAAAGAAGACGGGGAGATGGGTAAAAAATCCTCATGGATTTTACAATCACTAATTATTGGATTGTAGGTTTTGTCAACAATCTTATGATCGAAATTGCAGTAGGGATTTCGTTATCCGTTGTTCATGGGATTTTTATAGACCCCCAGGTATTACAAACTGAATTTCTCCAATTCATATTAAGACATATCTCAACTCCCTCCCCTTATTTTTCTATCTAATCCTGACAGATACTCGTGATAGATTTCAATTATTGGATTTTGATTTTTGATTGTTAGTAGTTCATAATTATTTTTCTTCTACTTTCTTTTACTGGTTTTATTTGTGGAGTGTGATTCAGATTGTTACTTGTGTTATATATATATGATTGTACTATGTCTTCTTTATCAATGAATTCAAACCCTCGAATGAATCTATGAACTTTTAGAACTTGAAAATATATCCTTCTTACTCTTCACTTAAAATCCAAGACTGAATTTAACTCATAAATGTCTCAAATGTGGTTCAATACCTCCATAGTCGTTTTGTAAAGAACAATCAACCAATTTTAACTTTATAATAAGTTAGTAACTTGAAAAGCATAATAGGAATGAAAGTTTACTGTTGGTTTATGTATGGTGGTGTGTTTATGCTAATTGATGCTTTATAATGGTAAAACCAAGACCTCTAGATTATGTTACAGGGAAATTTATTTGATCTATTGATTAATGTATAGAACGCAATCTTGATTGGTATCTTACTCCTCATTCTAACTAATTTTACGAATGTTTCTTAATCAGCCAAAGTTTGAGAATGTATATGGCCAAGAATAATTGTTCTAATACAAATAAAAGTCCTACATAGCTCTTAACCTTTACTAAAACAACCACCTTTCAGCAACAAATTGGCTCTTGTCTCTAACAAAGTAGCTTCCAAAAATGTCATATATTACCATGATCAAAACACGTACCTCTCAACAACAACTCGGCTAAGCATTTTTTTAGGTTGAATTTGTTTTGGCTAACAATGTAGTTGCATCAAAGAATGCACGAAAAGATCATTTTAAGCGATTTTTGCAATTATGTGTTTTTAATGATACAAATTTTGGTTAATTAAAAAATTCAATGCGCTTTTGTTTTAAAAAATTTTGTTGTATGTGTCTTATGTATCGCACGGTAAAAACAAATGGGCATTAATATTAGTCTTGCCTCGGGCATCGCATAGTAATGGACCGGCCCTGACCATTACTTATGAGAGCATAAAAATATCTTTAGAGATAATTTTATTAGTAGAATCAAATCATTCGAGCTAAATATTATAGTAACTTCACACACACACACACACACACACACACACACATATATATATATATATATATATATATATATATATATATATATATATATATATATATATATATATATATAGGTTCAGGTTCATTTGAGACCATTCTAATTTTATGAGACCGTGAGACCAAATCTAAAAATAATTTTAAAATGCAAAATAAATAGAAAAAATCCAAAAATTCTTTTTTTAAATATTATTTTCGGAACTTGAATTAACTAAAAATAAATAAATAAATAAAAAAAATAAAAAAAATCCCGTTTTTTTTTTTTAGAAAAATACGTGAAATATTCTAAATAGAATATTACACTGATATATTCTAAAAAATAACTTTAAAATGGAAAATAAATAGAAAATCTAAAAATTCTTTTTTTAAATATTATTTTCGGAACTGGAATTAACTAAAAAAAATAAAAAATAATAAGAAAAATATCCCATTATTTTTTAAAAATACGTGAAATATTCTAAATAGAATATTACACTGTACATATTTTAAAAATAATTTTAAAATGCAAAATAAATGGAAAAAAATCAAAAAATTCTTTTTTTAAATATTATTTTCGGAACTTGAATTAACTAAAAAAAATTTAAAAAAAATGAAAAAATAAAAAAATGTGTCTCACGGTCTCACAAAATTAGGCCGTCTCTCATGAACCTAACCCTATATATATATATATATATATATATATATATATATATATATATATATATATATATATATATATATATATATATATATATATATATATATATATATATATATATATATATATATCGAGGAGCTAGGGTTAAAATATATTTAAATATGCAGTTTTACAAGTATTACACAATATAGCGAGGAGCTTGGGTTACAATATATTTAAATATTCAGTTTTACGAGTATTTCACAATTTAAACTAGTTAATGACGGAACCTTAACTAGCTCTAATCCTCATTTACTTTGAAGCAAAAAACGTAATCTCATTTGCTAGATCTTTGTTGTTCCTTGTCTTGTTGTTGAATATACAGTCATTTATACAACACCAAATAACCCAAACAAACGTAATAAGAACAACAATTATACATGCTTGAACTCATGAGCAATAGCCATGTTAGCATCAGCTTCAAAGAGTTGTTGCATGAAATCAATAGTCCTTACGATGTTGATTCACCACCGGTTGAGAAACGCTTTGTACAATACTCAATAAAGATATGTTCCTCTGTTTTGGGCTTGCTAATACAAAAAGGGCATAAGGTGCATACAATATTAAGACCGATGCGCTCAAGATTTATGCATGTATGGAGTCTACCAAGTCTAGTTCTTCAGCACGAGCAACTCTGTTCCAAATAGTGTGAATCGGGTTTTGATCTAACAAAGATTTGTTAACTATGCTCATAAGATAAGTCAAGTAACTGAATATATTCCATCATTGTCTCCAACTCACGACCAATTACTAGTTTGATAGATGAAGACATTGTTTAGGTCCACATTGTGGTCTAATATATTTAGATGAAGATAACTAACGTTGCCCCACGTCCCTTCTTTGTTAGCAAGATATATGTCTCGACAATGCCTCCATCGGAACCATGAATCGATAGAATAGTTTTCTTCCAAATAGATCCTTGATCACATCTAAACCTCTCGAACCATTAGTAACTGAAAATTGTTTCACACTCAGATGAGGGCTTTCTTAGTCACTTATTTGTTCGGTGTGAATAGACTAACAAGGCTAGGAGTTATTTTCTACTTAATACTTTTCTAGTCATCAAAAGTCATGGATTTTGTAATAAGATACTAATCTAAAAGCCAACAAAGAAACAATTATATTACAAACCGAATGTAATGATACACCATGTCAAAGGGTTTTAAGAATGATTTAACACCTTAAACCATTCTTTGATATCCGAAACCAAATGTAATAGTCATCAAAAGGAATCAACTCAAACACACACATTATAAACGAGAACCCTCATTGATGGATCGGTCTTGTAAAGAAAATAACAATGCAAGAAAGAGTAGTGCATACGCGGGGAACTAGAAAATCTAGTTAGCTATTATACATTAGCCCTCGCTTTCCCTAGTATGGAGAAACTCCCACGTTGCCCGAACTAAGAAAACCATCTTTCAATCGAAGATCATCTCCTTCCTACACTCACAAATCAAAAAATATATATAATTTTTTTTCAAAATTCTAGGAAAAATAACAATGCATCAGACATGGAATGTAATATTAATGCAACATGAATCTTTGTTAGTGGCAAAGTTAGATAACCTAGGCCAAAGAACGTTAAAACAATATTTCATCAATGCGTTGCAAAAAGGAAAAAAAAAATATTAAATAAATAAATAAAAATAAAAATAAGGTAAGAGTATTATAAGAGGATATAGAATAAACACAATTAATATACTGCCAATTGTTCATACACTTCTCTATTTTGATCATCATCTAATGCATGTTTTCTAATAAGTATCATCGTCATTGTTCGTTTGATTGCAAAATCTAAATACTTTGGTAAACCATACCAAATTTTGTTCTTTGAAACGACAAATAGAAACGACACATTAAATTTGATAAGAAAATCGAATAAAACAACCAGTGTCTCCATTCACTAACAATTACTTTTCGAATTTGACTTTCGAATTTCAACAAATATTACCAATATACAAACTATTTTCTATTAATTTACGGTCGATATTTTGGAACATAATTTAAAAATAAATAAATAAAAACATTGTTGAATTAACATAATTTAACATAAAACACATTGATAAATCATGCATACTAGAATTGAAATAATAAACGAGCTTGTAAGTATATGATGCCAATTGCCTTAGATTATATTATATAAAGCTGACAATTACCAACATATGTTTGTCATTCAGTCATAAAATGCAATGTAATAATATTAGTCTTTTTTTTCAATAATTTCTCACAAATTTTATATCTTAAATTTCCCGATTGGAATTTTCATATTACCCCCTTTAATATAATATTTTATTTTTTCACCTCTATTTTTTTTTTATAATAGGCTAATTTTAAATTTCTTTTAACAATTCTAATTTTATATACAATTTTTACCGAAGTTTAAATTTTCATTACAAATTTTGTTTAAAGGGATAATGACTTGAAAGGGTAACGAACTTTCGACTTTTGTCACATTTAGTCACTAAACTTTTTTTCGTTATCTATTTGCCATTGAACTATTGAAACTGTTCACATTTTACCCTTATGACCGGCTGTTGCCGGTCATAAGGGTAAAATGTGAACAGTTTCAATAGTTCAATGGCAAATAGATAACGAAAAAAAGTTTAGTGACTAAATATGAACAAAATCGAAAGTTCGTTTCCCTCTAAAAAGTTCAATGACTAAATGTGAACAAACCTTCTCTTGTATTATGTTTTAGCAAATTATTTATTTTTGTTAAATTGTAGCAACATTTGTTGATGAAGAAATCTATGAAATAAAAAAAAAAACCCTGAAAATATATTTAAAACAAAAACAAAAAACCAAAACCGAAATAAAAAACCAATGGTTTGACATTTTCCAAAATAAAAAATCAAAATTTCCAATCTGATTTTGGTTTTACAAAAAAATGAACCATTCTCACTGATGTGAATTATGACCATTGGTTTGGCATGCGAAATTTGTGACATCCCATAAATATGTAGCTACAACATCGTCTGAACTCGTAATTCATAGTAAGGGGTTAGAGTATCATCGCATGAATACGTAGTTACAACATCGCCTGAACTCGTAATTCATCACCTACAGGTTATGGGCATGCTGGTGTTTCCACTGGGTTGTCTAGAATAGTCCGTAGTCGCCATCTATACTCTGGTAGATGACTACATCGCCACATTGCTGGTTAAGGTTATGGTATCTCCTTTCATCCTACATCACATATTCATCATCATTTATTTACCTAATTATCACCACCTTTCTATCATCACCTATCTCTCATCATTTTATTTCATCACACACCAACTATTTCATCTACCCATGTTTCATCCGCAACATATTTGTAGATATAAAATAAATATACCGTTTAAATCTTTTAAAACATATATAAAATCGTTTATCCAGCATAGACAACAAGTATTCAAATAATATGCACACATAGCACGTAATTTATATAAAATACTTCATATCTAGTGTAAGATGAAAGTAACTATATATACCATAAAAATCTCATAAATGCTTCCTAACTTCGAACCCCAAAGTTTACTCTACTAAAGCTTCATATTCTCGGCTCTCTGAACCTAGAAGGGTCCAGATCTATCACACCAAAAAGCTCAAGATAGCTCTTCCTCTCACTCTACACACTCAAACTCGCTAGGGTTCTCACTTATGGGAAAGGTAGTCGCAATTGAAGGCCATAAGTGCCTTTAAATATGGCTCGGGCCCAAAGATTTAGGGTTTCTGCCAACAGCGCGGACTCATCGAGTCGCCTCAGCGACTCGTCAAGTCCATTCATTAATCCGAGTCATCAGTCGCGACCTTACTCGACGAGTTGAGGCGTCAACTCGTCGAGTCTCTCTTCTTAACTCAAAAGAAAAATACTTAAATGATGATACCTGGAAATCCGGATGTTACATTTTGTTTTTTTTATTTCATAGATTTCTTAATCAACAAATGTTGCTACAATTAAACAAAAATAAATAATTTTGCTAAAACATAATACAATAGGAAGTTTGTTCACATTTAGTCATTGAACTTTTTAGAGGGAAACGAACTTTCGATTTTGTTCACATTTAGTCACTAAACTTTTTTTCGTTATCTATTTGCCACTAAACTATTGAAACTGTTCACATTTTACCCTTATGACCGGTAACAGCCGGTCATAAGGGTAAAATGTGAACAGTTTCAATAGTTCAATGACAAATAGATAACGAAAAAAAGTTTAGTGACTAAATGTGACAAAAACCGAAAGTTCGTTACCCATTCAAGTCATTATCCCTTGTTTAAAATATTCTTACGAACTTTGTTTTTATGGTTCTAAAAACTTAGTTTTTTTAATATTACTTTATTTTTCAAATTTTTAATCTTGTTTTCCATCTTCTATCTTTTGTTCCTTATTTTCCATAACAAAAATCATTTTTGTTTGCTACTTTGAGCATTATATCTTCTACAACATATACTTGTTTATTTTGATCGATTATTTAACAAATGGTCAAGTATATGCCAATAATGGCCACTTCAAAATTTGAAGGTGATTGTACTCAAAGAAACATAAAAGAAGGTAGTGATACTATACACTAGGGTATATTAAAACATATGAATTATTCAGTATGGGCTATTAAAATACGAGGGAATTTGCAATCACAACCAATGTAGGATGCAATTTGAAATGAAAGACTGTAGGAACAGAAAATTTAGATGGCTTGTATGGGTATTTACCAAGAGATTCTACTTCTAATGTTGGCCGAGAAGGATACAACTAAAGATGCATGTAAAACGTTTAAGATGATTCATATGAGACCCGGTCGGGTAAATGAGACTAGAATTAAACTTTGAGGAGCGGCATTGAGGTGATTCGAATGACAATGAAGCGATAAATGATTTTCCACGAGACTGAATTCCATTGTCATTGGTGTTGGATCTCAAAGATCATGGAAATTACGGTCCTGAATTACTTTTTTTCATTCGTTCCGTTATGATTATAAAAATCATGAAATTTATCTAGCAATTTGGAGGCTTGGAAATATGATTGCAGATGAGGTTGTGGGTCCTCTTAGGACCCATGGTGAAATGCTTTGATGTTTCAAAGAAAAAAAAAGTAGGACCATCCCTATTTACAGATGCTGAGTGGGTCTCTTGATCGAAGGAACGACGGGGGAAGCTCTTCAAACACATCATGGGGTAGAGATGGACATATAAGTAGAAGTTGGGGACGAGTCCAAGGTTGTAAGCATGGTTGAGGAGGTGAATGTGGATCAACTAAAAATTCGAATGATTTGCAACCTTCCTCGAAAGAATAAAAGTAAAATAAAACATTTTTATTTTAAAAAATTTGGTCATTATGTGTTGGAGTTATTGAATAAGAACCAATGTAAGGAGGCAAAAATCACTCAAGCCAATGATGAAGTACTTGTTTTGATGATGGAATCTCACCATGATTTGAGATAGTGTTCTTGCACCGGGAGATAATCGATTTGAATATAAGGTATGATATCTACACAACAATGCTAGTAACGATATGAATAGAGAGGACTCATAGTTCCATTGGTTACATGCAAATATTATAGGTCATGTGGGATTTGACAATGGTTCAATCGTCACTATTTAGGGAAAAGGGCATTTTTTATTGTAAAACTGTTACCAACAACTCGTTAATGAGGTATACTATATTTCAAGTATTAAAATAAAATAATATTATTCGTCTTGGACAAATGATGGAGAAGGGAGGTTGGCCATAATGTATGTTTCGGATTTGACATATTATTAGATAAACAAAAACATTACTTTCGAGAGTTAAAAGGTCAATAACTGGTTGAATAAAACCCGTCTAAGGCGTAGTGGGTCGAGAAATCTATTACCAACAAAAGACAAACGGCTTAGATATAAGATTCTAGACATAGCCATATTAACATTCCTTCCTTAAAGAAGTTGTCAAAAGGATTATGGCAACCAGTGTCTCAATGACTAAACACCCAAACCAAGTGTGTGAAGGGTGTGTTCTTCGCTTCTCGCCAAACAATCTTAAATTCCTTGTCGAAATGAAATGTTTTTTTAGATGAAAAAAACTCTAAGTTTTTCATGCAAGACTTATATGGTAAGATTACACCAAGCTTTGTTGGAGGAAGCATGTAATTTCTCCTTTTGGGTATATGATTTTAGTCGGTGGATGTGGTTTTATATCTTATATGAGAAGTTTGAAGCCTTGGGTTCTATTAAACTATTGGAGTTAACAATTTGAAAAAGTCCAGGTTATATTTTAAAGAAACATCTAAAGAATAGGAGGGGGGGGGGGGGGGGTTTCAACTTAAAAATAATTCTCAGTGGTTTTTGAAGAAAATTGTGTTAAACATAATCTTATAAAAACATATTCACCACAACAAAATGGAGTTGTTGATAGGTGAAATCGAACTGTTATAGACATATCAACGAGTCTTCTTAAAGGAAGAGATGTATTGTAGAGTTCTTGAGAGAATCCACTAGATATATATTTTTTATATTGTACTCTTTTCTTTATTATTGTATGTAGTCAACTAAAGAAGCTTAATGCTTCAATCATAAGGATTAGGGATGAGCGTGTGACGGAACTTGTACCAACCCGTACTGTTCCCGATGTGGTCAAAACCAAAGATAAATTTTATTTGATCTTTAAGAACAAAAGTTATAAGTTAGTTACAATATTGATTTTGATGAAAAAGAAGGTTGGAATTCATACAAAAACTTGGAAGAAGAGATGAAGACTCATTAAAACCTTACTGAATCACTATCCAAATATATCCCAAAAAACACAAAAAAACAACTCCCGGGATCAACCCAGAACAACCAGACAACCCAACAAACGACGTGGTCAAAACCAAACGACCCTATGCAAATTTTGTCCAACACCGGTTTCATTACCCTCAACCTACAAGGAAAGCCCCATGTACTATGTTGGGGTTAAAGAGTTCGATAGATGATCAATATCTATACAAAAACCAAAAGTATGATACTTGAGCCAAAGAGTTAATGATGATTGCATTAGATTAACTGTTGAATAGTAAAAAAAGCATAAACCTCTAAAGCGTGGAAGGAGGCCGTGCAAACAAATTTAGATTCAATCACAAAAAACACAAAAGGTTCAAACTTATAGATTTTCCAACCGTTAATTGAGCAATCAACTTAAACTGAGTCTTTAAAGTAAAGAAACATAAATTATGAATAATGGTAAAGCATAAAGTTTAAATCTTTGCAAAAGGCTTTGTATAAACGCAAGGAATCATACGTGATGATGTTTTTGAGCAAGTAACACTACCTAACACTAACACTGTGACATTCATACTTATTTTCACGACTCAATGTAGGTCGTCCACCATATTAATGTCAAGTCGACTTTTAGAATATGGAGATCAAGCAGGAGGTCTACGTTACCCAACCATAAGGATATGTTTATAAAGTACATCGTCATAAGGTATTACAACTCTTTGTATGTCAAGCTCCTTGAGCTAGGAACATTTTCTTGGATAAAATCTTAAAAGGGATCGTTTTTTTGAAAAATTTACAATACTCGACCAATGTACAAAAGGAACCAAAATAGCATGTTGATGGTATCTATGTTGACAACTTAATAACTATCAGGTTGAACACCGAAGACATTGTCGAATTCAAGAAACAAATGATTTTTTTTTAAATGATTGACATGGGTTCACTTTCTTACTACCATAGAACAAAAATGTCGCAAAATAAGTATGAAATTTATTTACGAAAACGACTTAGGTAAAGAAGACTTTTGTGAAATTTGTGGTATTTAACTCACACTCGCTCGGACTTAAGAACATGGTGAAAAAATTAACTTAATTGAATATAGGAGAGAGTGTTGGGTTGTTTAAGGTATTTAAGTCACCTGAGCAAATTCTCCATTTACGATTGGAATTTCAAGTCGTTTCATGGAAAAAGCAATCGGTGTTGCGTTTCCAAGTAGTAAAACAAATCTTATAGTATGTAAGACGAACTATTAACTATGAACTCAATAGATGACATGATTTTTTTTCTACAAGAAAAAACGGTTACATGTAAATTTCAAAAGCAAAAGACAATTTTTAACCAATGTGAAGTCGAGTTTACGGCAAGGATGCATGTCAATTCATTTGACTTAGGAATCTAGTGAAGGAGTGTACGAGACATCATATCATGCCTATCACTTTGTAAGTCGATAACAAGTGAAAAACTTACTTCATAAAAAATTGCATGTTTAATGATCGAAGCTTAACACATTGACATTCATTTTTATGAGGCAATGTTAGATCGTGTATATATTATTATTATTGTAGAATATATAAATTCAAAAGATCAATGGGTGTATATTGCAAAGGCTTGTGATGTTTATACATTAGGAAAGTTGAATCATCCTTCTCTTTCTCTTTCCTATACTACTTTTTGGCCGACTTGTGTTTCTCTCTCCAAAATGGATGAGTCGACTATCCTTCCCCTCCCCATTTGTCACTTCATAAAGAATGAGTCATCCATCTCTCCCCTTGCCCTTAATTTCCATACATCTCTCAGGATATGAGGGTATGGATTAAGAGACGGCTTTTCTCTTACATCCACTTTTACGTTAAATAAGGAGATGATTCACTTCCTCATATTATTTTCTTAAGTAAGGTGGTATATTACCTTTAGTACTTTTTGTATTAAAATATTAGAAATACTTAGGCTATTTAAGTAGAGTAATTACTTTGTATTCACCGGATATTATAACCTTTTCTTTTCAATATTAGAGTAAAATTAAGCTTTGGCTTCATTCTTGTTTCGACTACTTATCATAACAAAAATCAGTTTTAATTACTACTTTGAGCACTAAATCTTGTGCAACTTACACTTGTTTATATTTTAATACTTTATTTCCTGCAACATTCACATATAATTTGTTTACGTTTTCCAATAAACCAAAACTCAGTTTACGAAATGTGTATGATAGCTACATATCATAAACTTGAATTTTGACGTTTTCCATAAATCCATGGAAAGTAAGAAACGCAATGTCCCTTCTCGCAAATTAACATAGTTGACATTTCAATCTTGATAAAACACAATTTTCATATGCAAGTTTATTACTATTGATTATATACTTTAACCGAACTTTATTTAGAAAAATAAAATAAAATAGAGTAAACGAGTGTACCTGTTGGCAAGCAGATGGTTTCTTTAGGGGCTGATCATCAGGCATAAGACCAAAGTGGATGTGAGGAAAATGTGCCCACTAAAACAATAAATTACAACAATTAATTGACAAAAATCGCAAACCTAAAAACACATGCTATCAAAATTGATTAAA
The DNA here is from genome assembly GCF_002870075.4 of Lactuca sativa. Lineage (NCBI taxonomy): Eukaryota > Viridiplantae > Streptophyta > Magnoliopsida > Asterales > Asteraceae > Lactuca > Lactuca sativa. Next base: position 293,437,429 of record NC_056625.2, read on the forward strand.
GTTGTTTACTTTTACACACATTATATATATATATATATATATATATATATATATATATATATATATATATATATATATATATATATATATATATATATATGTGTGTGTGTGTGTGTGTTCTAAAACATTAATGCAATCAATAAATAGAAATATAATAATGAGAGACATATATGTTCTTGGATCTTACATTCTTTGCAGCTGCACTGAAGGCTTCCCTGTGGCTTATATCTGGGTTACCTGCTTTGATACGTTGGATCTCTTCCCTGCAATTTATATTTTTAGTTTTCCAAGAGAATTAGTATGTATTTTTTTTTTCTCAATTTGTCAAATAGAAATTTTTTCTGTTGAAATAATCATCAAGGTAGGATTTAAATACCATATATTTTCCATATTCGGGAATGTTACAAAAGCTAAGTTGTTTATATTTCTATTAATTTGAAGGGAAGCTTTATTAGAGTGCTAAACTCTATTGATCATGTATAACAATCTAAAAGCAACTCTACTTAATTCGTTCAAGAACGGATGAGTCACAAATATTATTTAATAAAAAGAAGTATGATTATTTTAATTAAAATGGTTTCCGTTTACTAGAAATACGCATACCTAGAAAAACATAAACAAATGTTTTTGAGATTATTCACGTAGATATATACAAAGCCATTGTTGTTTTAAGAATTTTCGACATAAATTACTTTTAAAAGCTATTTTATCACTCAAGAAAATTAATCGACATATATACATACTTGATAAATCTGTTGTAAGCAGAAGGAACTCTCTGGCGCTTCTCTGGAGCTGCAAATACATGAAGACAAATATAACGACAAAATAAACAGACGCAATATTAAAATCATTTGGTTTCAGACTGTTTTGTGTTGTCTCTCTCCTATCATAACTTCATCATTATCTCTCTATATATATCAAGAAACTGTGCCCATCTTAAATTCCGGGGGAGAGATAATTTCTAATCCCATCCACATGTAAACACAAAAGCAAGAAAGTATAGGTCTATAAAAGCTGCAAAACATTTATTTATCATGCATTTAAATTTGAATATGTAACACAATATTTCCAATTTTTTCCCCATGGAATGGGCTCTTTGTCAAAGACGTAAAGAGTTAATTTATGAGGAAAATATTATAAAAACTTAAGATGACAAATCAAACTTTCTATGTAATTACGCTTGTAAATGAAGATTAAGTTCGATCTTTGAAGTATTCTGTAAGAAAAAAAATAATAACTTTCTTGTTCCACTTCTACATAGGCCAATTGGAGAATTTTTTTTCATCAACAATACAACTTTTTTCTACAAAATTTGAAGACTAGCTTACAAATAAACAAGATACAGGGAGATAATTAAGGTTTATAAAAATAATATATTAGGGTTTCATTTGTTGAGTTATAATGTCATGTAATCGTATAGTTTCAGAAAAAAGTTACCTTTTTGGTGGTAAGAGATGGACATATTGAGAAATAAAGAAAAAAAAGAGTGAAGGCCACGAAATAAAAGCTAAAGAAAGAGAGTTTTCCCACATACCAAATCCAATAAATGCTCAAGACACCATTTAGATGTAAGCTTTTGAAAGTACAATCAATGGACTATTTTAATAACTTTCTTGATTTACTGAGAAACTAACGGATTTCTGTATTTTATGCTTAAAACAAAAGAAAACAAAACAATCTTTAACCTTCTTTTATATCACATCTAGATTCAAAAACCAATGGGTTGATAAACAAGAAAGAAAATGACAAAAGAAATCTTACGCCTATTCACTACAGGAGGTTTCAGTAACTCATCAACTCGAACTGGACCTATAGACTCTGGAATTGACTGATTCATCAATAGGTTCGAAGGGGTCATGTTCCTCATCTCCTCCTGTAAAAAAATTATTCATTTAAACGAAGTAAATATGAGACGCAAAACTTGTGAACTTTTCAAGAAACCCTAATTTCTGTAGTATATATAAATCGAGTCTTTCCCGAAATAACGTTATGAAGCCCTAATGGCAGACACCTTAACAGTATCAGCATCTACACATGCCGTGATGTATGTATATATCAAGACCAACAAATTTTTATGTATCTATATATATAGAGAGAGAAAGATATATAGAGAGAGAAAGATAGAGAGAGAAAGATAGAATTAGGTCATCTGCTACAGGATCAAGAACGAATTGAAAAACACAATGGGGACTACATGTGTATTCTTTATAAAATATTTTCGCTAGTTGATATCACTGTTTGAGGAGAGTAATGATCAGGTAATTAGGTACACGTTTATTTATTTATTTATATATTTATTTTTTGTAATCTTTGAGGACGTATATAGAGTTTCTCGATCTGTACTATTTATAAGTAGTTAGCAAATTAATTAGGTTGTACCATAATGTTTTGATGAGAGAAGAAGTTATGGCCAAAATGAAGCTGATTCGCAGAGGCAGCAGCAGCAGCAGGAAGAAGATGGGCACGCATGTTAACAGACAAAAGATTGGTGCAGTGCCCACATCGAACAGTAACAGTTGTGAACAAACTGCTGCAAGGAACACTCACCTACAACAACAACAACATACACACCATAATAATTTGATTAAGTTTTGTAACGAAATTCAAACTGCCTTTAAAGATCATGAAATTTTAAAACAAGAGATGGATGATATATAGAGAATCATGCATATGATGATTATGTATACCGCAAGAACGGTTTCACAAAAGTTGCACTGGACATAGCAGAGTTGCTCGGGGGTTGGTGAGAGGTGGTGGTGGTGGTGGTGGTGGTCCGGTTGGAAGGATGCCGATGATGACATGTTTGTTTACTCTTTCTTCTCTCTTTCTCTCTCTCCTTTTGTTTTGATTGTTTCTCAGAGTTTGAGGTGATTGATTGATTGATTGATATGATGGACTGAACAATGTATATGGATAGATTATGTTTGGGGATCTGGCCTTGAATTTGTGTGTGCGACTTCAAGGACAAGTGAGAAGGAAGTTACAATGGAGAATGTAAAAGACAAGAGATATAAAAAGAGAGACCCACTACATCATATATCACTCCTGTTAATCAAACCCCAAGGTTCTCTCTTTCATTACATTTCTTTCTAATGTTACTTTAATTATGGCCCATAAATGTTCACTAACCCCAATTTTTTTAACGCCAAAAAGATTTTAGGTACATTTTTTTTTCAAACTCTTTTATATTTAGGAGAGCTATATTAGATAACATATATATTAGAGCTATAAAACATGTACCAAAAAATTACCAACAAAACTAATGTAATTGCTAGTATATATATGTTTGATAACCAATATATTTAGTTGTTAGTGATGTATTAATTGTATAATCTTGGTACGATAATGGTATAAAATTTCAAATACCATCGGTGTATGGTACGAACCAACTTATATATATATATATATATATATATATATATATATATATATATATATATATATATATATATATATGTTTATTTATTTTGTTCTTACTAAGTATTGTGTGCCAGAATGCACAGATCTGGACCAACGGTTAAAATTAATCAATGGACATGATTTGAGAGTGTATGATATTACAATGGGGTAACATGTATCATATAATCACACAATTTTAGCAAAATTGTATTTTGGACAATTAACTACATTTATAAAAGAAAATTTTTGAATTTTTAGGGACGATTAGTTCTCCTAATTTAAAAAAAATCTGAATTTTTTAATTAATTCAATTTCAATTTTTACCGATTTTATTCTATCAGAATAATTTTTGTTAGAATGATATTCTTTCAAAATTTTATTCTAATAGAATATTATTGAAGAAAAACAAAATTTTTGAATAAGATGTTGAAAAATAACAAACATTCTAATATATTCTTATACATCCGAACTTAAATACAAATTCATACATATTCTTACAGACTAAAAGTCTTATAAATTTTAATATAGTTATAAAAATTTTAAAAGAATATTAACAAACATGAATAATATTCATAAAAAATAACAACATTCCGCTAGAATATTCTCGTCTCTATGTTTTCTTCTTGAATTCATGAATTCTAAAAGAATATTGTTGTTTTTGGATATTGAATCCTAAAATTCTGAAAGAATATTGTGGTTTTTCTTCATTCTTTGAGAATGAAGTATCACATATCTTTTTTTTTTTCATAAGTTTCCTCATCATTCATTCATCATCCTAACATACATTAAATTCCAACAGAATATCTGAATCATGAATATTTGAAAGAAACACATGTTCCTGCTTACATCACCACAAAATATACACACCAACTTTTAGTTTTTGTTTTCTTTTTATTATCTACAAAACTCAGAAGTTTTTAGTTTTTTTATATAATTTTTGTAACAGCCCGGATTCCCAGGTATTATTCATTTATTTATTTTTGGTAATTTGTGAGGAGACTCGGCGAGTTGGAGCCTAGACTCGCCGAGTATGATTGCGGATTTGGACGCGGGTTCGCGTCCGGACTCGGCGAGTCCAAGAGTGGAGTCGGCGAGTCCACGCTGTTTAATGAAACCCTAATTTCCCGGCTCTGAGCCCTATTTAAAGGACCTTATAACCCTTCATTGCGGCTACCTTCGACCTTGAGAGCACCAGAGCATCTGAGAGTCCTTATGAGTGAGAAAAGAGGCCATTATTCACCATCCTTGTGTGTGTTAGCAAGAGGGAAGAAGAAGGCCAAGCTAGGAGAGTTGGGGAGCTTGGATCTACTTCCATTTCGGCAGAGGAAGCTATTTGAGGTAATATTCAGAGCTTATTCTCGTGTTTTTATTGATATGGTCAAATCTAGGGTTTCTTCATGCCTTGTTTATCTTGAATTGGAGTGTGAGAGGTCCCATGGGGAATTGGGACCTAGATCTGGACCTTAGTAGGTCCAGAGAGTCCCAAATGCTCTGCTTTATGCCTTTCCTTTTGAGTTGGGGACTTAGGTTACCACTTTAGATGTCATTTCACCAAAAGAAGCCTTGTAGGCGTCGCATGGTAGCCAAGATAGTGACTTTACGTGATGAATGAACTTGGAAGGACTGGATCTATAAGTCATTGGGACGAATCTGACCTCAGGAGCGAGTTTGAGTTGATGCATGGCATGGACTCGCCGAGTCTGAAGAACAGACTCGGTGAGTAGCATGAAGATTGTCCGTAACCACTCAGCGAGTGGTCTTGCCGAGTTAAGGGGTTGACTCAGTGAGTCAGAGAGGGTTGTCGAGTGGACTGAGTCAAGTTGGAACTCGCCGAGTTGTTCTTGAGACTCGGCGAGTTGAATCGTGGTGGCCCCGCGATTCATGCCAGGTGGAACTCGTCGAGTCAGGGAAGTAGTCAACGTGTCAAGAGAGGATCCTAGGGAGTCAGTGAACACGTATAGACTCGCCGAGTCGCTCTAGTGCACTCGCCGAGTCCGGTCAAAGTTGACCGTTGACCAGAGTTGACCAGTGTTGACTTGATAGGGGTAGTCAACCTTAGTTGTGAAAGTGTTAATTAGATATATGTGGTGTTATAGGAGGATTATAGCTCGGAGGATTGAGCGCGAGTGATTTCCGGGATTTGCGAGTTATTGAGATACGTGAGGTGAGTCTTCTCACTATACTTTATCTTGAGTAGGTAATCAGAGTTATGTGACAGAGTATTTGTATGCTATATGTATGTTATGTGTTGTATTGCATTATTTCTATGTGATTTATGCTGTGCATGTTTATAGAGTTGGAACCGGAAGGTTCCCAGAGTTAGAACCAGAGGGTTCACAGAGTAGGGTCTACGGGCCCACAGAGTTATAGCCTCGAGTGGCTAATATGTGTTATGTGTGGTATTTTGGGGAACTCACTAAGATTTGTGCTTACAGTGTTAGTGTTATTTGTTTCAGGTACTAGTGATGACCGTGGGAAGGCACCGTCTTGATCAGTACACATACATGGGATTTTTATGTTATGTGATCTTGGGATTCTTTGTATGACATGGATTGGAGTTTCAAACATTGATGTTTTTATGAAAATTAAATGAATATGTTTTTATATTATGCGAAAAATTATTTTGAAATTCACGGTGTTACAAGTTTACTCAATTCAAATGGTTTAGAAAAACAAAATAACTAAAGCCAGTATATGCAAAACAAGATGCTAAGATAAATTGACTTTTATATTCAAAATCACTATAATAAAACATAGAAAGAACAAGTATAAAAACAATTCCAAACCAATTACTAAATTAGACTTTTATAATAAAAGTATCTATTCAAAAGTCAAAGAGAAGAATTGATATTTTCCACTCGTTTACCTCGATTTCTACCGACGACGGTCAAAGAAGGCTCACCGGGAATCAATATTTTCCTCCTCCTCCTTTGAATCGGTGAAGCACTCGAGGTGCTTCCCGATTTCTGATTCCAATCGTGCTTCTCTTCCTTAATCCGACAAAGATGAGCATCGGGGGATCTTCCCCTTGATCTTCTTTGCTGCCGACAACAGGAGAGGATCAAAGAACCGTTGACGACCTTCCTTCGCATCTTCCGCCATTGAAGAATTTTTCAATTGCAATTCCATCATCGGTCTCCGCCATTGAAGAATACGAGCATCATAAGAGGGATGAGGTGGATTTCAATGTTTGGGCAAGCGGTTTTGTGGTTTTAAGCTTCTTGTAGGAGACGTTTCCATGGCGGCAGAGTGGGCAGGAGATTGAACCTGGTGGTCTGGTAGGTGAACTTGGAGTGAAAAGGGTTTGAGCATTTTGGAGGTTTTATTAGACAGGATTTAATAGAGATGCTAGGTCAAATATACTTATTTTATTTCCTTAATTGCAAGATTTAATTAAATGATTTCCTTAATTAAAAGTATAAACGGTCCAAAACACCCTTAAATGATTTATTTAATTGTTTATTATTTCTTGAATTCTCATTGGTGCATTTAGGCACACAATACTTGCTAAAAACATTTGAACCTAGCTCTCTCTCTCTCTCTCTCTCTCTCTATATATATATATATATATATATATATATATATATATATATATATATATATATATATATATATATGACGGTTCACTTGCGATCACAAAAAATTTGAGATCTTGAGATTAAACTTTAATCACATATTGTTCATTTGCCGTTGTTACGCTCCAATGTACCGACAGCAGTAGGATAAGTATAATCATAAATGATTATATGACAGAGAGATATAATCATATATGATTATACATCTGTATACGTATATGCCTAATCATAAAAGCTTATACATATATGTCTGTTCACGGATTGAATAATCATATATAATTATGACAGTTGGTGACAGAAGAGGTGGTTGTAGAGGTAGCTGTGGTATAATCAACGGATGTGACAGTGGTGGGTTGGGCAAGTAGCAGAGGTGGTAGTAGTGGTGGTGGGTGACAGTTGTGGTGGTGGGGATGGTGGCGGAGGAGAAAGGAACAAACGTCGCTATATAATCATTTATGATTATAGCTAACCTGTTGCACCGGTACGCCGGAGGGTTAGAACAACAAATGTGTAATATGTAGCTAAAGTTGAATCTTAAGATCACTGTTTTATTTTGAATTTCAATGGAACCTATATATATATATATATATATATATATATATATATATATATATATATATATATATATATATATATTGAATGGTTCAAAATGAGAACCAAAAAATGTTAAGAACTATACATTTAAAAAAAACTTATCATTAAGGGTATTTTCACTACAGGAAATGAATGCATTACCGACGACGCCTTTACCGATGACAACGATCTTTTGTGGCATCTCTTAAATTTGTCGCCGCTAAATGTCCTTGTCACCGCTACTGGTGTCGTCAGTAATGCTTTATGGACCGAATCAGTATTATCACCATTTGGTAAACCGTAACCGTTTAATCGTGTATCTAATCCAATGGTTGGGGTCCTGTTTTCACACAAAACCAATATCGACGACATAGAGTCGCCGCTAAAAACCAAAAATTATCACCGCTAAAGTTCGAAAAAGGACACACGCTCTTTCCCCTCGGTGTAAGTTGCCGCTATTGGTTCCTGTCGTCGGTATCTCTTTAGCTGTCCTAACTATTGCGTGTCGCCGCTACTAATCGACTGAAATTATACAATACAATCGCTTCCTCTTTTTGCTTTCTGCTCTCATTTTGTCTCCATTTTTCGCATGCGTTCTTTGACGATTCTCAATCAATTATCAGTCCCCATAATTAGAAGAGATACCAGAGGGCCACCAGAAACTTCCCCTCTCCGGCCCTGTAAGCCACTGGTGTTGTTGTTGTCGATTTCGTCCTCCAAGGTTTGTGTGTTCCTTCCTTATTTCTCCCTTTCTTTCTATTTTAATGTTGATTTCTTGGAGAATTTGTGACTAATTGCATTTTTTTTTAAAAATCTTTTTTCTCTATTGTCACTACAGCTACCGTTGGCTGTTGCTGTTACCGATGACAACTACCACCACCACTACACCAACTTCTGATTGCTGGCCACCATATGTTCTATGTACTATGATTTTGGAGATTAATTACAATAATATGTCTATTTGGTGTATATGTTTGTATTTTTATATGTATATGTAAATTTGGTGTATGTGTGTGAAATTTTGTGTATTTGATATAAGATGTTATTATGTATGTATGTGAAAGTATGTGTTTTTGGTATTAGTATAATGTGAATGTGTATTTGATATATGTATTCATCATGTTTGTGTATTTGGTAATTATGCTCAAGAATCATATTAAAGTGATATTACTAATTAACATATAATACTAAAGGGTCACACTAAGAACATCTTGATATAATTGATTATTTATTAGAAATTGGTTTTGATAAATATTCAACAAAATCTTATAATAAAAATTGGAAATTATTTATTTGTAGAAAATTGGAAATTATTTATTTGTAGGAAATAATAATTGGAAATTACATAATTCGTATGGTATGAATTAGTAAGTCATGCACAACATTTTGGACTAGACAAATCTTTTTTTCTTTTACCAAAAAGTTAAAGTTTATATTTTATAAACTAGTTCATAAATTTATAAAACTTGTCTTCGTTTTTGTTATTAATTTCGAAATGTAAAGAAGACAAAGGAGACGATGGGCTTTTGATTATTTTTGTTAAACGTAAAGTCTAGCTTGCATGTATGGATATAATAATGAGTTATAGACATGGTTGTTTAAAAGTGCTAAGACCTTTTGGTTAAGGACTTCACTTTTATGAATTAAGAGACATGAGGCTTTCATTTTTGAGTTTTGGTCTTTTGATGACAAAAATCTAGATGCTCTCTCTCATTCTTTCTCATTTTGTTTAGAACACATGAAGATTATTTGCTTTTATAACTCTCTCGAAGTTCATATTGCTTGTAAACTTCAAGCTTAATAGATTAAGAGTTTTAGACTAGCATCTACATCAAGTTAAGTCATTGTTGGTGTCTCTTAAGTTCATCATCCTTCATTAACTTCCAAGCCTCCCAAGATGATCCAAAGAACTACAAATGTTGTAATTTCTCCATCTTCTTCTTTGGCTGGTGTCTATTTTCTGTCCAAACTTTGAAAGATGATTGTTAGCCGGGTTTAAGTTGTTTATGTTATTAAAAAATGGTCAAGTCTCTCGTTGCTCAATATTATGTTTTTGAAACTATTTTTTGAATAAAAACCTAACAATTGGTATCAAGAGCCACCTTGCAAGTTTGATTATATTTTTTTGATTTTTGGAAATCTTAGGTTTTTGGAGAGTATATATGACTTGGTTTTGTATAAAAACAAGTTCTTACATATTTTCTATCACAAATTTATAATTGTTATTTTATGTGACAAAAGTTTTCATGCACATTTTGTCATTTAAAGTTGTAATAGAAAAAACAAAGGTTGTTTAATGTATATGTTGATATGTATGATGTGCATAAACTACCCAAGGACTATTAAGTTTGTTGTGTTGTTGTGTTGGTTCTTTTATAAAAATTGTTATAATAATTTATTTATGCATACAATATGTAATAAATTAAATATATTAGTTTTCTTGTTTTATTTAAATAATAGATTAGTTGTTAGAAATAATTTATTTGTAAAAAAATGTAACAAAAAATTATGTTGGAGCCATTTTTTGAAGACCAAAGTGCAATTTTCACAAGTATAAGGTGTGCAGGATTTTCAGTGACAGTTTGCAAATTGTCGCTAAATGTTGTTGTTGCTGTTGGTAGACTTTTCAAAGGGCTATTGAGCATTTGAGACGCTTTCTGCAACACTTTCTGAAAATGTTGCTTATTGTTGAAATATTGCTTTAAAGAAGCTTTTCCAATTTTTTGAAACAAATGGTGTTTTCTCAAGTGGGAGCTTCTATAAAAATATTACAAGATGATTTTTGGTCCCTTAAAATGTACATTTAGGAATGGACTTGACATTTTTGTTTTGGCTTACACAAAATGTCTTTAGTTGGTTATGTTTATGCACATATAATTTTATGCATGTTTGTGCTATTTATTTTATGCAATTATTATGTGTGACTCATATATTAGTTTTTGACATGCTAAAATAGTTTTTAGATAAAATAAACATCACATGGAGTTTGCTTTTCAAAATTTATAATTTATACATAAGATTTAACAAGTTATAGTTTTAATATAAAATTCGGTTTTATAAAAACGTTAATAACGTCAAATTTTGAAATACTTAAATATAAGTTTAAAATGATGATTTTTGAAAAAAATCCAAATATATAAGTAATAAAAGGGAGTTTTACTAAAGATATAAATAGGTTGAAATGCACTTAAACTTAATACCGGTTATTAAAATTGACTCACGTTTAAATTATATAAACATTAGCATTTTATATAGAACCTTCAAAAGTGATTTCTTTTGAAAATTTGTACCATGGTTTATTATATGCATGTAATAATGATGATATCATATGTTTTTAAAACAATAATTATAAAACATATAAAGAACCTTTTACAAACCTCAAATTTGTGAAATCCATTTTGAAGAATAGTCGCACGTTTCTTGTATGCACTAGTGGGATAAAGGATGTCTAACTGCTTAGTGTTATCTTTTGATAGTCTGGGTGTTTTCGCGATTTCTATAACCAAGTTATAGGCTGATTAAACATGTTTTTCAAAATGGACGATTTGATCGGAAATCTTTTGTGATAAAGGATACCTAAGCAAGAGCATTCCAAGGCATAGATGGGATCAAACACGTCTAATTAAATTTGTTATTAGCGATCCCATAAATCTAGGAATTATATAGTAGGATATAATTGATAATCGATATCCACCAGGTTGAATTCAAATGGATGGGATAAAGGATACCTAACCATTTATTTGTTTTGCAACTTGGATCCTAGACTTTGATAATTAATGTTTTTGGAAACTAAAAGTGTATTAATTATTAAACAGTTTAGATATTGAAAAAACTAAATGAATTTTGTTAAAATTTTGTAGTTAAATAATCCATTCTCAATACCATGAATTGTTATTTTCTTTAATGGCTTAATGAAACAATAATATTTACTAGATACAACTTCAATGAATAGGTTCATGTTTTAAACAACAATCTCGTGAGAGATACGAAATTGTATACATTTAAAGGTCCTAGTCCTAAACTATTTGCTTTAAGTAATAAACCTGAATATGATACCTATTAAAAGCATCACTGTGATGCTAAAGATGTTTCTAACATCAAAGTATGAATAGTTCATGGCCCAAAAGAGTCACCTTTTGTGATCTAGTAGGCCCATGTTTTATGGACTGAACACATTTAAGCCCAAGAAATCCAATAAGGCTCACAAAGATAGAAATTGTTTCTACTATAGAGAAACTGGACATTGGAAGATGAGCTGTTCCTCTTATCTGGAAAGAAAGTCTGGAAGAGAGTAGTACTTTAGGTGGCTACTAAATAGAACTCATACTTTTTATATAACACTTAAGTACTTGGTACTTAAATGTTAATCTAATATTTGTAATTGGTTTGCAGATATTTACTGAAGAGTAACTAGTTGAGCACAATCAAGTTGGAACTAGACTCTCGGAGTTTACTTTATTAATTATTCTAAGAAAATAATTCACTTATATTATGAAACAATGTTTGTTTTTGAACAATTTATGGTTTAATTTAGCTTTCCTAAATATATTTCTCAGTTTAATTTATGAACGATTGACTATTTACTTAAATTGTTTTACATAACGATCACCTACATATGCAAAAATGATTAAGATTCTATTTATGAGACTAGATCTCTTAATAAGAATTATAAAATAAATTTCAATGTTTTATAAATAACAAGTTCTATATATGTTGACTTAAACTTTTTTTACGTCAAACTCATCTTTGACATTGATATCTTTATTATACAAACGATATTCATATATTCCAACTTCAAGAAAGGGATCCTTGAAGAAATATAATGTAGTTTATTTGACATATGTAAATGTTATTTATATATAAAACACTCCAAATGATATTTTCACTAAGTAGTAAAGAAAATAATTATTAACAAACTATACACTATGCTGTATGACTAAAGAAAATTATTATTAACGAACTATACACTATGATGTATTACTTCCTTTATAATAAATGTCTAAAATTAAGCATAAAATACAAAATCAACTTTATTAACAACTATAGTAGTTATAATTATATTTTACATGGTAAAACATAATTATGAAATCTTTATTTCAGGTTTCAAATATAAAGTCAAAATATAAACTGGTGAAGACTATCGAAAACCTTAATGATAATGAATGATGAATTAAATCTTACATAGTATAATTTACTTTCTAATCGGTACAAATGTCCTCTTTTAATTTCCTTGGGATAACCCCTATAACACTATCTATTGCTCATTGAGTACAAATACCAACTAATAAGTAAATATAACATTTTTTTCATAAGATTTTGTATGGAAAGGCTCTATCCCTATCTTATTAAATGTTTTATGGATTTAAAGCCTATGTTGGACTAAAGCTTTTGAACCTAAAATCTACTAGATACATATTTGTATAATACTCTAAATGTGGCTTACATTATTATATGAAAACCCACCAAGAATAAGTAATCTTATTCCTCTGATAGCTGAGTTAGCATAAAACAAGCTTTTAATGACAAAGCAAGTGGGAGGTACATGGAACTTGAAGCAGCTCAAGAACCATTACCTGATGTAGTAGTAGTTGACACTAGTTTTAACAAGGGATTTTTAAAGTTGAATAATAGCTATTCACAAACACAAATTGTTCCCTTTAGTGGTAGAAATCATCTATGACTTGAGAAATATGGAATCTCTCATTGAGGAGATTTTCTTAATGGTTTCTAGCAAATCCATCAAATACCAAGATGATATGTTAGATCTCAAATCTGATTAATGACTTAGAGTCATGAACATGAGATGTAATCCATATATGTATGGTCTTTGTAATGCTCGATTTCCGTTATGAGGTGGTTTCTAAGTGTGTAATTTCTCTTTGGAACTCAGAGAGTTGGGGTGCCTTAACTCGAAGAGTCAAGGTGATTTTTAGCCGTAGTTTTAATGAACCAACACGGCAAGTTGAGGAGCCTCAACTCGGCGAGTTGGCAACTGGGGAGGAAACCGTAACTTTTAGGGTGTTCCACGGTATTTAAAGGCCATAAGTCCCTTGGCTTGCCTCCTTACCGGCCTCCTCTATCCAGAAACCCTAATTTTGAGTATGATCTTCCATAGTTGAGTATGTGAGCTTGTGGAGAGCTTGGAGTGTTGATTTTTGGTACTCTTTTGAAGGAGCCTTGAAGTGAAGGTGTCTAGCTTGGTGGAAAGGCTTTAGATCCAAAATTCCCCACTTATTACAGTCTTTTTGAGGTATAAAGCTTGTACCTTGCTTCTTCGTAATAAGTGGGGAATTTTGGATCTAAAGCCTTTCCACCAAGCTAGACACCTTGGTAATAAGTGGGGAATTTTGGATCTAAAGCCTTCGTAATAGGGCACCAACTAGGGATTCTTGCAGTGAACTTCAATATTCAAGGTGGGTATCCTCACTGTACTATGGGTCGAAGGCACCAATGTCGGACCATCAGGTTTATGTATTATAGGATGACCAAAGGGGTGGCCCTTGGCATTAGTATGAAAGACCTGTAGGTGACTCTAGGCAAATCTGTATGCAAGAATAGAGTGTGGACTATGGCAGTTAAGTAGTTAAGTATTATAGATTGTATGCTAGTTGTCTTTGTGATGTTTGCATGGAAGACCCTGGGGGTAGCCCGTGACACTGGGATATTAGACCATGGGGGGAGACAATGGCATTCAAGGTAAAGACCACGGGGGAGCCCATGGCATTCCAGATAAAGACTATGGGAGGAGCCCATAACAATTATACCTATGTTGCATGATAATAGCACTTTATATCATATGTTTGAAATGTTCATTATGTTTGGTATGAATGACATGTTTGGCTCGTTCGATATGTATGATATGTGATATTTTGGGGAACTCACTAATCTTTGTGCTTACAGTTTGTGGTTTATGGTTTCAGGTGTTTCCGGTTCATAAGGGAAGGGCCCGACTAGATCACAGCGCATACACCCGTGATTTTGCAATATGTGATTTTGGGGTTTAACTCTGATAATTGTTTTAATTTGAAATGATTTTAAATAGTTGGATATAATTTCGTTTGTGTTTTAATTATATTAAAAGAAAGATTTTAACATTGTGATTTTTGGGATATTACAACTTGGTATTAGAGCCTTGGTTTGAGGGATTTGGGCATACTCTCGAGTATATCTGAACTCAAACTAAGGGTTTAGTAAGGATTTTTATAAAATAAAAATTAATTAAAAAGAAGTTTCTAATCAAAGAAAGGGGTGTGATGAAGCAATCGACCGAGCTTAAGTAAGTTTTTCCTAGAATACCTGTAGTTGTTATTTGTTATGATCTAATTTATGAATCTGTGAATTGCATGCTAGTTAGGGCTATGGATCTGCTCAGTTCTTGCATGATTGAATGCTAGGAGAGATTCCTTTGTATGTATATTCTATGAGCTGGTAGATTTCCTCTTAGCGCTGATTAGTTAGTGGTAGTTTGTCCTGATATGTGATAACTTGTTGCATTGGATGAATTAGATGTTATGTTGAGATGTGAATACCTACTGGAGTCAGTAAATGCTAAGTGTATGCTTTAAAAACTATATACAGTAATGATCTTATAGCCCTAGAATAATTGATTTGGCCTTTTTCTTGTTCCTTGTCTGGTTGTGGTTCTAGGGTAGAGTCTGTTATTCGATAGTCTATTTGATCCTATGTTGTGTATAAATTGCATGCATAAGGAAACCAACAGTAAGGGTGGAATTTCTAGCATAAGTGGTGGTATGTGGGTTTAATGTAATGTGATAGTTCTATGGAATGGAGTGTTACTGCACGAATGCTACTTGCTTTGTGCTTTGTGGGACTCTTGATGATGGGAGTTAGCTACTAATTGAATATGATGGTATCCATGAGGTGGATGACTAGCATTATGAGTTGGTCTTCATCAGCTGATGGTAGAGTGAGGTCGGGAACCTAGGAGAGCCTAGGATATGCTTCGGTGGGTTTAGTGGTTCATTTTAGTAAGTTTTGGTGCATTGGTTTGAGGAAGTGACTTAGAGGATTTGGGATGATTATTGAGGAAAGTATGGATAGATGTGGAATGTAGTATTGGGACCGAACTACTGAAAGCCTAGGATCCATACTCGAATCGGTAAGAGTCTTGGAGAACCTAAGGAGCTTATGGGAAAAGGATTTTTGGGCATGTTTCGATCGTTGGCTTATTGTATATCAATATTCATGTTTGGAGGTGAGCACTCAGGGAGGTGGTTAAGGTTTTGGTCCTGGATCTGGTTCAGCTTCCGACTCAGGTGTAGGTGCAGGTGCTGAGCCAATTAGCCAGCTGTTTTAGGATTTCAAATCATCGGAGATCTCTCGCGGTATTTCAATTATATTAGATATGGGCTTAGTCGCGTTCCCTACTGAGGTTATGGCTATTGTTGGAGCTTGCATTTTTTCTTTCTGGAGTTTCATGCTTGTAGAGTTCCTCCATTCCATGGGGTGACGGATCCCATTGTTAGTAAGAGGTGGTTAGCGCATATGGCTAACTCATTTTGGATGAGTTTCTGCTCTGAGGAGGCGAAGGTCGGATATGATTCTTCAGGACCTCTTCCAGACTACGGAGATCGTGGTAGAGATCACTGCCAATTCCCGGGAGAGGGCCTTATCGTTTCCACACTACATAGCAGTTAAGGAAATAAAGAAGGTAAGGTATCATCATATATTGCGGGAGATCGATTTGGAGCACCTTAGGAAGAGGGGATCAGATCAAGTGCATATGGTGGGGGGGAGGGTATCCCGGCAAAAGACCATAGATTTTTTGATCAGGGTTGGAAGGTTAGCAGGGCTGGGGTCAGTGCAGCATGTGCGGGAAACTATACGATGGAGTTTGTCATTCCAGGGGTTTGGGTTGCTGTGAGAGTATAAGGATTGATCATGAAAGCAGGGATTTTCCTCACGGGGCAATAGAGATGAACATAAAAACCGGATTCGGGTATAGGATCCGATCCGATCCGGAAACCGGATTTAACCGAACCGGATCAGATTAATATGGTGACCAGATCCAAACTGGTTTCAAGCTTCGGACAACATTTCAGATTAGCCCTCGAATCGCAAACCGAATTCGGTTCAAAACGGATCCAAATCCGGATCCAAACCGGTTTTTTTACGGTTAAAAAACGAGAATTTTTCAATTTTTTAAAGTCGTTGTTAACCATAAAACACGGCTAGTTTGACTTTTCTTGACTTTTTGACACTTCTAAACGCATATAAATACAAGCCATTTGCTCCATTTCCATTTTACACAAATTTCTACTACTTTATACTTCTATCTTCATAATCTTCCAAAAAATGAGCTCAAGAAATTTTTCCGCGGGTCAAGATTCGAATGCAGCGGTGGTTAAAATCATACCAACCACTCAAAGTAAAGATGTACGGGAACATTATGATTTGTGTTTGTTGTCGAACGGGAAAGAAAAAAGCAAGGTGCAGGAAATGCGGGATGTTTTAGGGAAAATATAGCAATAGTACGTTGAGGAGTCATACAACAAAACCGTGTCCTGTTGTAAAAGGTTAAGGCGATCAGGATCAACTGTAACAACCCGTTATTTCAGGTCAATATAATGACTAAACGTTGAGTCTTATAACCTCTTTGTAAAGTAATAAGAATATCATCAAAAATGAAATGTTCAAAAGCTCTGTTTGGGTACACTATGTGGTAGATATCGTGATAAGGTTTCCAAAAATATAAAGAACGCTAAAATCCGAGTTATAACGAAGGAGTTATTACCAATCAAAGATTCATAACGCTACCGGTAAAGCGCTGTTAAGCATAAAACAAGAAATCTCAATAAAATACTTTTTAGCATTAGGCATCTAAATGAAGGTTGTAAATATCTTTAAACCGTGAGCATACATAAAAAGAACGCCCTAATCTGACTTCGTATGAGGAAGTTATGATTTTTCGAAGTTTCTGACCTAGCAGTAGACAGCTAAAAACTCGAAATAGAGAGCGAGCGGTCTTTAGCCGAAACAACCTAAATGAAAGTTGAAGACCCCGACAATAGGAGTACAACAGTCAAAAGTCTGACGAAAATGGACATCAGATGAAGGAGTTATGGAATTTAAACGTACTTTTCCAGGTCCGGCCTGTTAAAAATAATATAATAAAAATAAATAAAAATTAGCCGACGAAGTCTAAACGAGAGTTGTAGAGCCTTTTCATACCTACGCGTGCATATAAAGAACTTTGAAATCGGAGCTCGTATGCAAAAGTGATGGATTTTACAAGTTCGGGATACAAAATCTGAGGCTGACTCAGCCTCACGACATAAGGGGACCGTGCTCACGACGTGAGCTCATGATTGATGGGTTCCAGAGTGTCAGCCACGTCAAATCGTCGAAGAGGATCATGCTGACTAAGCCTCACGACGTGAGGATCCAAAACTCACGACGTGAGACCCCAAATCAGCACTATAAATAGAAGCTGAAGGGTGCTGGGTTTGGTGCTCATTTCTTTACTTCTAAGTGTTGTTACTCTGCGAAATTATCTCGATAAGCCATCCCGAAGCCCCGGTTTTTCATACTCGAGTCCCGAAGGAAGTTCTACACTACTGAGATCCCCGAGAATCCCGAGATTTCAACTCTCTCTAGTCGAAGTTCTGCTCGATTCTTCTCTCGACGACTTCAAAACAACCACTTCAATCAAGTGAGTTCATACCCCTACAAACACACTTTAAATACGTTTTTAACCGCTTTTAAACACTTTTAAGGGGTGGAATACAAGTAAACACACGGCTAAAATCGTGTGAAACATCGATCTTTTGCTATAGTTTTCATACTGTTGTTTTAACTATCATATGAAGTTGTTATCATGCAAAACACCTTACAACAATATGTATTATAAATAGAAATATGTTTTATTTATACGTTTGTATACTACATCATATCAAGGGTAACCATTTTCAGCTATAACATGATGCTTTTACAAGACAACTCAACTCATCATCACGCCTTTGTAACACGGTAGAAAAGTAAATCATTTCATAGAAACGATTTTTCATCATATTACTCGTGAACTTGTTGTTAGCCATCCTTGTTAAACCAATTTATGCATTCAAATAACTTATGATTTATGCTTAGTCAAACATTGTCAAAGATAATAAACATTGTATACAAAACTATCACCTTAATACAGACTTAGTTGAGAATCCGTGAGACACTTACATCTTCAACGCTACCTTTTTGCGAAAAGGTACAACTTAAAGTCCTGTCCATTATAACCAGAGTCTCCCAAATGTGTATAGATCTATACGGGAAATCATGATCCCGCGCCCTGACTGTTAGCTATAGTCCTTTGGGTGACAGTTTGTCATAAATGTTTCGACGCCTGAAGACCGTCGCCACAGGTATATTATGTTTAGTATGGTTATAAAACTCACCGGATAGACAATTATTATGGTAATCTGATTTTGTGATTGAGTAGTTATTAAAACTATTCTTCATTTAACAAATGCGATCTTCTTATTGCTTTATTATATAAAACTATGCCTCAACCTTTTAAGCATGTCAGTTGCTTGCGATTTTCGGTCTTGGACATTAGAGACTGCCTGCTACTTTAGGAAAATAAGGGATTTTCCTGTATCTAAAACAATCAACTAATAGGAAATAAGGGATTTTCCTGCTGCAACTATTTACAATTCACAACACGAACATCCATATGCATTTCATACTTTTATAAGAAAATAAGGGATTTTCTTGGAAAACGTACGAACATTGGAATGGCTTATATTTTTCTCAAAACCGCTTATGAACTCACCAACTTAAATATTGACACTTTTTCTTTGAAATAACTTGTATTCTTAGGGAATCGCTAAGCAGGTTTGGAAACCAACTTTTGGGGTTTAACGCTCCGACGTTAATTGCTTCTTTTGAAAGATGTGTATGTAATTATCTTTTGAACATGTAACAAATACATTTATGTAAACATTTTGAAACCTTTATATGTATGGTGGTGTGTACTTTCCTTACTACGAACTGTTATGATACTGAGCATGACATCCTCCGCTCCCGAACGTATCCGCCGTTCTGGTTTGGGGGTGTGATTGATTGGTATCAGAGCTTTGTTTATAGTGAATTAAGTATATCAAAACCATTTTTGGTAAACAACTATAAACACAACTGGGCAAAAACACTCTGAGTAAGAGTCATACTTTTAAAAAATAAATTTATTTAATTTTTGTAAAGTAGGCGTGCATTCATTTCATATTAATAGCAGTGTCATAAATAGATTAATATAGAAGTATTATAAATAAATTGTGCAGTGCAGGTGTGCCTTGTGATATGTAATCGGAACTGGGATGAATATAGCCTGATCAACTATATTTGTCCGAAAGCCGACTAACGTATGCCAGGGAGTGTGTGCAGTGGACAACAAGTTTAAAACTTACCAAGAGCATATCATTAAGAATACTATGGGAGTATTTGGATATCTTCAACCGTCAAACATAAGGGTAAAACTTTACATGATTTAGCTTTTTGTCAAATTCTTAACCATATTCTCGTATAGACTCAATGGCTGGATATCATCACCCCGGTGACTCCTACTACCCCAACCAAGGTAATTAGGGATGGATTGTAGACGACCCCAAGGAGGAACCCATGGAAGACGTTGAGGAGGAAGATTCAGATAGCTCAGCCTCAGAGCCCGAGGTAATCAATCCGCCAGCCGTCCGACCTCCATCCGTTCGACCTCCTTTCAAGATGGGATTTCAAGGACCAACTCCCTTCTGGGGAAGCCACATCCATCATTGGAGCCAGCAACTAGGACTGTGCCCTCCTTACGGTATGTGTCGGGACTTCTACGATGTCAGCGGGGGAAGTTCAGTTGATCGAGCACTCCCAATTATGGTAGGCAAACTTGCCAATCAGGCTTATCAATCCGGAGTCCAGGCAACCCGAATTCACGAGGTTGACATGAGGATGGAGGATAATGCAGCTGATATCCGAAGCCTTGACATGCTACAAGGGAATGCTCAACTCCACACCAACTCTCTCCAAGAGCAAATGACTACAGCTCTCTCCGAAATGAGAGATTTGAGGGAGCAGCAAGCTGCTTTTGACAGGCGTCTAATGGGAGCCAACCAATCGGATGCGGAATCGAGCTCCAAGCGCAAACTACGCCGCGAGTAGTGCTCGCCTAACTCCCAAATTTTGATATAGAATAGGACCATCGGCTAAAAGTCTTACTTTCTTTAGCTTCCTGTAATCGGAGACCATTAGAAAGGTAAATTTTGTTCTAACTTCGGATGTAACACAACCATATGTTTGATATATATAAGGCATATCTCTTTCGTGTGTAAATTATGTGCTTTTCTTATGAGTTCATGAGTTTATCTATTGCTATACAAACTCCATTTGTGAATCAAACTCATAGCCCGGTGTGGTCAAAATCAAAATTTTAAAACTATTAAAGATAGCTAACTCATTCAACCCTCGACCACCAAAACTAATGATCTTTCATTTTTAATTCTTGGCACAATGATGCCTCCTCATCCAAACCTAAGACCCAGGCCGGGCATGGTACCAACACCACCTCCACCACCAACTTATGACCAGGCCATGGTCTAGGCGGCTATCACAGCAGCAGTAACCGCCGCCGTCTCGCAAATAAACTCAAACGGAAATGGAGGGGCGGGAAGCAGCACAAATAATCCCAACCATGGCACTGGTCATGGTCAAGTAAGGGAATGTACTTACAAAGAGTTCTCCAATGCCAAGCCAAAAACTTTTAATGGCACAGGGGGAGTCATTGCACCAATGTAATGGTTTGAAAAGACCGAAACGGTCTTTGAGATCTGCTATTTCCAAGAAGCGAGCAAAGTCAAGTTCGCCGCTTGCACCCTCACTGATCGCGCCCTCACCTGGTGGAAAAGCCATGTGAAGTCCGTGACTCTCACCGTCGCCAACGCCTTAGGGTGGGAGGACTTAAAGGTCCTACTACTGGAAGAATACTGCCCAAGGGGCGAGGTACAAAAGCTAGAGCAAGAGCTCTGGAATCTGAAGATGACTGGGTCTGACCTAATAGCCTACACGGCCAGGTTCAACAACCTTGCCGCCTTGTGCCTTGCAATGGTCAACCCAGAACTGAAAAAGGTAGAAAGGTACATTTGGGGGTTGTCACCCCAGATTAAAGGTCACGTCTTGGCCTCCAAACCTATCACTTTCAACAATGCTAAGCGCGTGGCTCAGCGACTCATCGACCATGGGGTCAAACAGGATATTGTTGCAACTACTCCCGATCCATCAAAGGAGGTACAAGGCCAGGGAAGGCCTTGGAACAAGAGAAGGGGCAAAGTCTACAGGGGAACCCCAAGAAACAACAAGTGGTAGCGGCTCTCGTTGTTACTGTCCCTGCCACCACTACACCCACAAGTTGTTACAGTGGGAGATTTCCGAAGTGCAACCAATGCAGCTTCCACCACCACGGTCTTTGCAGTGACATCAAATGCACAAGGTGCAATAAGAAGGGGCATATGGACCGCTTCTGCTAGGAGATAGCCCAACAAGCCGCCCCCACTGCTAATGCCGAAGTCAGTCGCGCCTGCTTTGAGTGCGGAGCCACGGGACACTATCGCAGGGACTGCCCAAAGGAAAACAACAGGGATACCGGTGGAAGGGGCCGAGTGTTCGCAATGGGACAGGATGAAGCCATTGCATACCCCATTGTTGTTACGGGTACGTTTATTCTCGATAACTCGTATGCATGCATTTTGTTTGATAGTGGAGTGGAGAGGAGTTTTGTGAGTCATAACTTTAAAGGCCTGTTGAAACAAACACCCCAATCATTAAGTGAACCGTTTATAGTAGAAATGGCCAACGGTAAAACAAAAGGCACTAAAGAGATATACTTAAACTGTACCCGAACTCTAAGCGATAATCCCTTTCCAATCAGCCTCATGCCAGTCTCAATTAAGAGTTTTGATGTCATCATTGGCATGGACTGGCTGAGTTCTCATCATGCGGACATTTTATGTTACCATAAGGCCGTTCGCCTTAATCTGCCAACCGACGAAACCCTCATTATCTATTGCGACAAACCCAATACCACTCTTTGTATCATCTCGAGTATCCAAGCTCAGAAGTGCCTACGTAAGGAATGTCACGCGTTTTTGGCACATATCGTGGATGTAAAACGTGAAGTCCAGGACATCAAGATCATGCAATACGTATGAGAATTTCCTGATGTTTTTCCCGAAGATCTTCCAGGAATACCACCAGCATGACAAGTCGAATTCAGAATTGACCTGATTCCCGGAGCTACCCCAGTAGCCAAAGCGCCCTATCGATTAGCCCCAGCGGAGATGCAAGAGCTATCCAGCCAACTGAATGAGCTACTCAGCAAAGGATTCATCAGGCCGAGCTTTTTGCCTTGGGGAGCACCAGTGTTATTTGTGAAGAAGAAGGATGGAACATTTAGGATTTGCATCGACTACCAAGAGCTCAACAAACTTACCATCAAGAACAGATATCCTATACCACGAATCGAGGACTTATTCGACCAACTCCAAGGAGCCAACTACTTCTCCAAGATCGATCTAAGATCGGGATATCACCATCTGTGAGTCCTGGAGAGTGATATTCCCAAGACGGCCTTCCGAACAAGATACGGGCATTACGAGTTTGTAGTGATGTCGTTCGGACTAACCAACGCCCCTGCCATATTCATGGACTTAATGAATCGAGTGTGTCGTCCGTTCTTGGATAAATTTTTGATAGTATTCATAGACGACATACTCATTTATTCAAAGAGTAAAGAAGAGCATGGCCAACATCTGAGACAAGTCTTAGAGACATTACGAGCTGAGAGACTTTATGCGAAGTTCTCAAAATGCGATTTTTGGATTAGGAAGGTGGACTTCCTAGGTCATGTGATTAGCGAAGAAGGAATCCACGTGGACCCATCTAAGATCAAGGCTATCAAAAATTGGTCTGCACCAACTACACCAACGGAAATTTTCCAATTTATAGGCCTTGCTGGTTATCATCGAAGGTTCATTCAGAACTTCTCCAGCATCGCAAAGCCTCTTACCTCCCTAACTCAGAAAGGTGTGACCTACAACTGGAGAGAAAAGTAAGATGCTGCATTTTAAACCCTGAAACAGGCCCTATGCAGTGAACCCATTCTTTCTCTTCCAGAGGGGATCGATCATTTTCTGGTGTATTGCGATGCTTCGAACCACGGGTTGGGATGTGTGCTAATGCAGCGAGGAAAGGTTATTGCGTATGCCTCACGACAACTGAAAACACACGAAGTCAGCTACACCACGCATGACTTAGAACTTGGAGCTACGGTCTTCTCTCTAAAAATTTGGAGGCACTACATTTACAGTACCAAGTGCACCATATTTACGGACCACAAGAGCCTCCAACACATACTCGACCAGAAGGAGTTGAACATGAGACAACGAAGTTGGGTCGAATTGCTCAACGAATACGAATGTGAGATTCGATACCATCCAGGATAGGCGAATGTAGTAGCTGATGCCCTTAGTCATAAGGAGTACTCTGGTCGAAGAGTGAAGTCATTAAACATGTCGATCCATTCCCATTTGTTGACACAAATCAAGGAAGCTCAAATAGAAGCCTTGAAACCCGAAAACGTGACAGGCAAAACACATAGAGGGATGGACAAGAATCTAGAAATCAATAGTGACGGAGTGCGCTACCTCATGGACCGAATCTGGACACCAAAGTTTGGTGGGTTCAGAGGGATAGTTATGAACGAATCACACAAGACCCCATACTCCGTACACCCAGGTTCAGATAAGATGTATCTGGATCTCAAACAACTCTACTGGTGGCCAAACATGAAAGCAGAAATTGTTATCTATGTGAGCAAGTGCTTGACTTCCGCCAAGATAAAAGTAGAACACCAGAAGCCCTCAGGCCTACTCCATCAACCCGAAATACCTGAGTGGAAATGGGAACATATTTCCATGGACTTCATAACAAAACTACCCAAGAATCAAGGTGGTCATGACACCATTTGAGTGATCGTCGACAGACTAACCAAGTCTGCTCATTTCTTACCGATCAAGGAAATTGATAAGATGGAAAAGCTAACGAGAACCTACATCCGAGAGATCGTGCGACTACATGGAGTGCTGACGTCTATCATCTCGGATAGAGACAGTACATTCACTTCAAGATTCTCGCAATTGTTGCAAAAATCCATGGGAACAAGGTTGGATATGAGTACAGCCTATCACCCGCAAACTGACGGACAGAGTGAGAGAACGATCCAAACCCTTGAAGGCATGTTGCGAGCATGTGTAATCAACTGTGGTAAAGCGTGGGATGTTCACTTACCATTAGTCAAGTTCTCCTATAACAACAGTTATCATACTAGTATAAAGACTGCTCCATTAGAAGCCCTTTACGGCCGTAAGTGCATATCACCTCTGTGTTGGGCGGAAGTAGGCGACCCGCAGTTTGCAAAAGGTCTAGTCCCTAATAGTACTCTCACTAGTCTGGAGATCATTAGAGAAACAACGGAAAAGGTCATTCAAATTCGAGAACGTCTGAAAGCCTCGAGGGATACGCAAAAGAGCTATGTCGACAAAAGACGGAAACCCTTGGAATTTCAGGTTGGTGACCGCGTTCTACTGAACGTCTCACCCTGGAAGGGCATGATACGCTTTGGGAAGCGTGGAAAACTAAATCCAAGGTACATTGGACCCTTCGGAATTACTTCAAGGATTGGTCCAGTGGCTTATAAACTTCAACTTCCGATCGAGCTTAACAAAGTACATCCAGTGTTTCACATATCTAACCTGAAAAAGTGTTTGTCTGACGAACCTCTTGTGATTCCACTAGATGAAATCGAACTTAACGAAAATCTTAACTTTGTGGAAGAACCCGTTGAGCTCATGGATAGGGAAATTAAGCGAACTAAACAGAGTCGCATACCAATAGTGAAGGTTCGCTGGAATGCTAAGCGAGGACCTGAATTCACATGGGAGCGAGAAGATCACAAGCAACAGAAGTATCCGCATCTCTTCCCTAGTCCATAAAATTTTATTTTCTTATTGATTTCGTGACGAAATTCCCTCTAACGGGGGGATGATGTAACAACCCTTTGTTTCAGGTTAATATAATGACTAAACGTTGAGTCTTGTAACCTCTTTGTAAAGTAATAAGAATATCATCAAAAATGAAATGTTCAAAAAGATCTATTTGAGTACACTATGTGGTAGATATCGTGATAAGGTTTCCAAAAATATAAAGAACGCTAAAATACGAGTTATAACGAAGGAGTTATGACCAATCAAAGATTCATAACGCTACCGGTAAAGCGTTGTTAATCATAAAACGAGAAATCTCAGTAAAATACTTTTTAGCCTTAGGCATCTAAATGAAAGTTGTAAATATCTTTAAACCGTGAGCATACATAAAAAGAACGCCCCAATCTGACTTCATATGAGGAAGTTATGATTTTTCGAAATATGAGGAAGTTATGATTTTTCGAAGTGTCTGACCTAGCAGTAGACAGCTAAAAACTCAAAATAGAGAGCGAGCGGTCTTTAGCCGAAACAACCTAAACGAAAGTTGAAGACCCCGACAATAGGAGTACAACAGTCAAAAGTCTGACGAAAATGGACATCAGATGAAAGAGTTATGGAATTTAAACGGACTTTTCCAGGTCTGACCTGTTAAAAATAATATAATAAAAATAAACTCAAAATTAGCCGACGAAGTCTGAATGAGAGTTGTAGAGCCTTTTGACACCTAGGCGTGCATATGAAGAACGTTGAAATCAGAGCTCATACGCAAAAGTTACGGATTTTACATGTTCGGGACACAAAATCCGAGGCTGACTTAGCCTCACGATGTGAGGGGACCATGCTCACGACGTGAGCTCGTGATTGATGGGTTCCAGAGTGTCAGCCATGTCAAATCGTCGAAGAGGATCATCCTGACTAAGCCTCATGATGTGAGGATCCAAAAGTCACGACATGAGACCCCAAATTAGCCACTATAAATAGAAGCTTAAGGGTGCCGGGTTTGGTGCTCATTTATTTACTTCTAAGTGTTGTTACTCTACAAAATTACCTCGATAAGCCTTCTCGAAGCCCCAGTTTTTCATACTCGAGTCCCGAAGGAAGTTCTACACTCCCGAGATCCCCGTGAATCCCGAGATTTCAACTCTCTCTAGTCAAAGTTCTGCTCGATTCTTCTCTCGACTACTTCAAAACAACCACTTCAATCAAGTGAGTTCATACCCCTACAAACACACTTTAAATATGTTTTTAACCGATTTTAAACACTTCTAGGGGGGGGGGGGATACAAGTAAACACACGAATAAAATCGTGTGAAACATTGAT
Source organism: Lactuca sativa (assembly GCF_002870075.4). Taxonomy (NCBI): domain Eukaryota; kingdom Viridiplantae; phylum Streptophyta; class Magnoliopsida; order Asterales; family Asteraceae; genus Lactuca; species Lactuca sativa. Next base: position 293,464,326 of record NC_056625.2, read on the forward strand.
CTTTTGCTATACTTTTCATACTGTTGTTTTAGCTATCATATGAAGTTGTTATCATGCAAAACACCTCACAACAATATTTTTTATAAATAGAAATATGTTTTATTTATATGTTTTCATAATACATCATATGAAGGGTAACCATTTTCAACTATAACATGATGCTTTTACAAGAAAACTCAACTCATCATCACGCCTTTGTAACACAGCAGAAAACGAAATCATTTCATACAAACGATTTTACATTATATTACTCGTGAACTTGTTGTTAGCCATCCTTGTTAAACCATTTTATGCATTCAAATAACTTATGATTTATGCTTAGTCAAACATTGACAAAGAGAATAAACATTATATACGAAACTATCACCTTAATATAGTCTTAGTTGAGAATACATGAGACATTTACATCTTCAACGCTACCTTTTTGCGAAAAGGTACAAATTAAAGTCATGTACATTATAACCAGAGTCTCCCATGGGAGAGCGTGTCAAATGTGTATAGATCCAAACGGGAAGTCATGATCCCGCGTCCTGACTGTTAGCTACAGTCCTTTGGGTGACAGTTTGTTATAAATGTTTCGACGCCTGAAGACTGTCGCCACAGGCATATTATGTTTAGTATGGTTATAAAACTCACCGGATAGACAATTATTATGGTATTCTGATTTTATGATTCAGTGGTTATTAAAACTATTCTTCATCTAACAAGTGCGATCTTCTTATAGATTTATTATATAAAACTATGCCTCAACCTTTTAAGCATGTCAGTTGCTTGCGATTTTCGGTCTTGGACATTAGAGATTGTCTGCTACTTTAGGTAAATAAGGGATTTTCATGTATCTAAAACAATCAACTAATAGGAAAATAAGGGATTTTCCTGGTGCAACTATTTACTATTCACAACACGAACATCCATATGCATTTCATATTTTTATAAAAAAATAAGGGATTTTCTTGGAAAACGTATGAACTTTGAAATGGCTTACATTTTTCTCAAAACCGATTATGAACTCACCAACTTAAATGTTGACACTTTTTCTTTGAAATAACTTGTATTCTCAGGGAACCGCTAAGCAGGTTTGGAAACCAACTTTTGGGGATTAACGCTCCGACGTTAATTACTTTTATTGAAAGATGTTTATGTAATTATCTTTTGAACATGTAACAAATACATTTATGTAAAAATTTTGAAACCTTTATATGTATGGTGGTGTGTACTTTCCTTACTATAAACTGTTATGATACTGAACACGACGTCCTCCGCCACTGAACGTTTCCGCCGTTTTCGTTTGGGGGTGTAACAGATTGGTATCAGAGCTTTGTTTATAGTGAATTTAGTATATCAAAACCATTTTTGGTATACAGCTATAAACAAAACTGGGCAAAAACACTCTGAGTGAGAGTCATACTTTTAAAAATTAAATTTATTTAATTTTTGTAAAGTAGGCATGCATTCATTTCATATTAATAGCAGTGGCATAAATAGATTAATATAGAAGTATTATAAATAAATTATGTAGTGAAGGTGTGCCTTGGGATATGTAATCGGAACTGGGATGAATATAGCCTGATCGACGATATTTGTCCGAGAGCCGACTAACGTATGCCAGGGAGTGTGTGCAGTGGACAACAAGTTTAAACTTTACCAAGCGCATATCATTAAGAATACTATGGGAGTATTTGGATATCTTCAACCGTCAAACATAAGGGTAAAACTTTACATGATTTAGCTTTTAGTCAAATTCTTAACCATATTCTCGTATAGACTCAATGGCTGGATATCATCACCCAGGCGACCCCTACTACCCCAACCAAGGTAATTAGGGATGGATTGTAGACGACCCCGAGGAGGAACCCATGGAAGACAAGGAGGAGGAAGATTTAGATAGCTCAGCCTCAGAGCCCGAGGTAATCAATCCGCCAGCCGTCCGACCTCCATCCGTTCGACCCCCTTTCAGGATGGGATTTCAAGGACCAACTCCCTTCTGGGGAAGCCACATCCAAAATTGGAGCCAGCAGCAAGGACTGCGCCCTCCTTACGGTATGTGTCGGGACGTCTACGATGTCAGCGGGGAAGTTCAGCTGATCGAGCACTCCCAGTTATGGTAGGCAAAGTTGCCGATTAGGATTATCAATCCGGAGTCCATGCAACCCGAATTAATGAGGTTGACATGAGGATGGAGGATAATGCAGCTGATATCCGACGCCTTGACATGCTACAAGGGAATGCTTAACTCCACACCAACTCTCTCCAAGAGCAAATGACTACAGCTCTCTCCGAAATAAGAGATTTGAGGGAGCAACAAGCTGCCTTTGACAGGCGTCTCATGGGAGCCAAGCAATCGGATCCGGAATCGAGCTCCAAGGGAAACCCGCGCCGCGAGTAGTGCTCGCCTAACTCCCAAATTTCGATACAGAATAGGGCCATCGGCTAAAAGTCTTACTTTCTTTAACTTCCTGTAATCGGAGACCTTTAGAAAGGTCAATTTTGTTTTAACTTCGGATGTAACGCAACCATATGTTTAATATATATAAGGCATATCTCTTTCATGTGTAAATTATGTGCATTTATTTCGAGTTCATGAGTTTATCTATTGCTATCCAAACTCCGTTTGTGAATCAAACTCAAAGCCGGGTGTGGTCCAAACCAAAATTTTAAAACTATTAAAGATAGCTAACTCATTCAACCCTCGACCACCAAACTAATGATCATTCATTTTTAATTCTTGGCAGCGCAATGCCTCCTTGTCCAAGCCTAAGACCCAGGCTGGGCACGGTACCAACACCACCTCCACCTCCAACTTATGACCCGACCATGGTCCAGGCTGCTATCACAGCAGCAGTAATCGCCGCCCTCTTGAAATAAACTCAAACGGAAATGGAGGGGCGGGAAGCAGCACGAATCATCCCAACCATGGCACTGGTCATGGTCATGTAAGGCAATGTACTTACAAAGAGTTCTCCAACGCAAAGCCAAAAACTTTTAATGGCACAGGGGGAGTCATTGCACTGATGCAATGGTTCAAAAAGACCGAAATGGTCTTTGAGATCTGCTCTTGCGAAGAAGCGAGCAAAGTCAAGTTCGCCGCTTGCACCCTCATTGATCGCACCCTCACATGGTGGAAAAGCCTGGTGAAGTCCGTGACTCTCACCGTCGCCAACGCCTTAAGTTAGGAGGACTTAAAGTTCCTTCCACTGGAAGAATACTGCCCAAGGGGCGAGGTACAAAAGCTAGAGCAAGAGCTCTGGAATCTGAAGATGACTGGGTCTGACCTAATAGCCTAGACGACCAGGTTCCGCGACCTTGCCGCCTTGTGCCCTGCCATGGTCAACCCAGAACAGAAAAAGGTTGAATGGTACATTTAGGGGTTGTCACCCCAGATTCAAGGTCACGTCTTGGCCTCCAACCCTATCACTTTCAACAACGCTAAGCGTTTGGCTCAGCGACTCATCGACTATGGGGTCAAACAGGGTACTGTTTCAACTACTGCCGATCCATCAAAGGAGGTACAGGGCCAATGAAGGCCTTTGAACAAGAGAAGGGGGAAAACCCTACAGGGGAACCCCAAGAAACAACAAGTGGTAGCGGCTCTCGCTGTTACTGTCCCTGCCACCACTACACCCACAAGTTCTTACAGTTAGATATTTCCAAAGTGCAACCAATGCAGCTTCGACCACCACGGTCTTTGCAGTGATTTCAAATGCACAAGGTGCAATAAGAAGGGGCATACTACCCACTTCTGCAAGGATCCAACCCAACAAGCCACCCCCATTGCTAATGCCGGAGTAAGTCGCGCCTACTTTGAGTGCGGAGCCACGGGACACTACTGTAGTCACTGCCCAAAGGCAAACAACAGGGATACTGGTAGAAGGGGCCGAGTGTTCGCAATGGTACAAGATGAAGCCGTTGCAGACCCCACTGTTGTTACGGGTACGTTTATTCTCGATAACTCGTATGCATGCATTTTGTTTCATAGTGGAGCGGAGAGGAGTTATGTGAGTCATAACTTTAAAGGCCTGTTGAAACAAACACCCCAATTATTAAGTGAACCGTTTATAGTAGAAATGGCCAACGGTAAAACAGAAGGCACTAAAGAGGTATACTTAAACTGTATCCTAACTCTAAACGATAATCCCTTTCCAATCAGCCTCATGCCAGTCTCGATTAAGCGTTTCGATGTCATCATAGGCATGGACTGGCTGAGTTCTCATCATGCGGACATTTTACGTTACGATAAGGCCGTTCGCCTTAATTTGCCAACCGGCAAAACCCTCATTATCTATAGCGAAAAACCCAATACCACTCTTCATATCATCTCGAGTATCCAAGATCAGAAGTGCCTACGCAAGGAATGTCAAGCGTTTTTGGCACATATCGTGGATGTGAAACGCGAAGTCCAGGACATCAAGAGCGTGCCATACTTATGAGAATTTCCTGATGTTTTTCCCGAAGATCTTCCAGGAATACCACCAGCAAGATAAGTCGAATTCAGAATCGATCTGATTCTCGGAGCTACCCCAGTTGCCAAAGCGCCCTATCGATTAGCCCCAGCGGAGATGCAAGAGCCATCCAGCCAACTGAATGAGCTACTCAGCAAAGGATTCATCAGGCCGAGCTTCTCGCCTTGGGGAGCACCAGTGTTATTTGTGAAGAAGAAGGATGGAACATTTAGTATTTGCATCGACTACTGAGAGCTCAACAAACTTACCATCAAGAACCGATATCCTCTACCATGAATCGACGACTTATTCGACCAACTCCAAGGAGCCAACTACTTCTCCAAGATCGATCTAAGATCGGGATATCACCAGCTACGAGTCCTGGAGAGTGATATTCCCAAGACGGCCTTCCGAACCAGATACAGGCATTACGAGTTTGTAGTGATGCCATTCGGACTAACCAACGCCCCTGCCGTATTCACGGACTTAATGAATCGAGTGTGTCATCCGTTCTTGGATAAATTTGTGATAGTATTCATAGACGACATACTCATTTATTCAAAATGTAAAGAAGAGCATGACCAACATCTGAGACAAGTCTTAGAGAAATTACGAGATGAGAGACTTTATGTGAAGTTCTCAAAATGCGAGTTTTGGATTAGGAAGGTGGACGTCCTAGGTCACGTGATCAGCGAAGAAGGAATCCACGTGGACCCATCTAAGATCATGGCTATCGAAAATTGGTCTGCAGCAACTACACCAACGGAAATTCGCCAATTTCTAGGCCTTGCTAGTTATTATCGAAGGTTCATTCAGAACTTCTCCAACATCGCAAAGCCTCTAACCTCGCTAACTCAGAAAGGTGTGACCTACAACTGGGGAGAAAAGCAAGATGATGCATTTCAAACCCTGAAACAGGCCCTATGCAGTGCACCTATTCTTTCTCTTCCAGAGGAGATCGAGGATTTTGTGGTGTATTGCGATGCTTCGAACCAAGGGTTGGGATGTGTGCTAATGTAGCGATGAAAGGTTATTGTGTATGCCTCACGACAACTGAAAACACACGAAGTCAACTACAACACGCATGAATTAGAACTTGGGGTTGTGGTCTTCGCTTTAAAAATTTGGAGGCACTACCTTTACGGTACCAAGTGCAACATATTTACGGACCACAAGAGCCTCCAACACATACTCGACCAGAAGGAGTTGAACATGAGACAAAGACGTTGGGTCGAATTGCTCAACGCCTATGAATGTGAGATTCAGTACCATCCGTGAAAGGCGAATGTAGTAGCTGATGCCCTTAGTCGTAAGGAGTACTCTGGTCGAAGAGTGAAGTCATTAAACATGTCGATATATTCCCATCCGTCGACACAAATCAAGGAATCCCAAATAGATGCCTTGAAACCCGAAAACATGACAGGTGAAACCCTTAAAGGGATGTAGATGAATCTAGAAATCAAGAGCGACAGAGTGCGCTACCTCATGGACCGAATCTGGACACATTATTAGTAGTGGGAACCTGTTCTAGCTGAATGAGCGAGCGCTCATAACAATCTCTGATAAAATGAACTTTGATGTCGATGTGCTTCGTTTTTGAGTGTTGGATCAGATTTTTATCAATTTGAATCGTAGCCTCATTATCACAGAATATAGGGGTTTCTTGAAAATTCAAACTGTAATCCAACAGCTGATGTTGGACCCATATGACTTGAGAACAACAAGTAGATGCAGCCACGTATTCCGCTTCTGTTGTTGAGGTTGAGGCAGTGTTCTGTTTCTTGCACTGCTAGGACACCAACCGATCACCTAGAATTTGACATCCGCCTGAAGTCGATTTCCTGTCATGCTCGCAGCCTCCATAATTGCTCTCAGCAAAAGCATACAAATCAAATTTAGAATATTTCGGATACCAAAGACCCCGTTTTGGGCTGCCTTTGAGGTACTGAAAAATCCTTTTGACACCAGTAAGATGAGAAAGTTTAGGATTAGCCTGATAACGCGCGCATTGACATACCACCAACATAATGTCTGGGCGACTTGCAGTTAGATACATCAGCGAACCGATCATCGATCCGTAGTACGTTTGATCTACGGCTTCGCTTTCAATATCAGGGGTCAGCAGGGGTCTCTCCGCCATGGGTGTCAAGGCAGGTTTGGCGTCTTTAAACCCGAACTTCTCAAGCGTATCCTCCACATATTTGGCTTCATGGAGTTGGATTTCCGGCTGAACGTTGTTGGACCTGAAGCCCCAAAAACATGGTCATTTCGCCCAACGAACTCATCTCGAATCTATTTTTCATAACGGCGTCAAATTCGTTGCATAATTGTGGACTCGTTGACCCGAAAATGATGTCGTCTACATAGATTTGTATCAGAATCTGATCCGCACTGACATGCTTTATGAATAGGGTTTGATTGATAGTGATGCGTGAGTAGCCATGATTACGCAAGGGCTCTGTGAGAGTAGCATACCAGGCTCTAGGAGCATGATGCAGCCCATACAGAGCCTTGTCTAACTTGTATACGTGGTTGGGAAATTTCAAGCTGACAAACCCTGGAGGTTAATCAACATAGATCTCTTCCTTCACCTTGTCGTACAAGAAATCCGTCTTGACGTCTATTTGATAGACATTGAAGTTCATGTAGGAGGCATAAGCTAGGAAGATACGAATAGCCTCCAAGCGAGCCATCGGAGCATATACTTCTGTATAATCAAGACCCTCTACCTGTCTGAACCCACGGACAACCAATCTAGCCTTATTTCTTACAATTACACCCGAATCGTCAGGCTTATTCCGAAATACCCATCTTGTGTCGAGAGAATTCTTGCCTTTAGGCAATTCCACCAACGTCCAAACCCCAAGCTTTTCGAACCGATTTACCTCGTCATGCATTGCATCCACCCAGATGGGCTCATTCAAAGCCATTTCTACATTCTTGGGCTCTATTTTAGAGATAAAGCAAGAATAGAGACATGCGTTGACATCTCCACTCTGGCTTCTAGTTCTAACGCCGTCGCCCAGCTGGCCAACGACATTCTCACTCGGATGATCGTGCTGTATGCGAGAGGATATATCTAGACTAATGTCATTGAGTGAAACAGGAAGATTATGAATATTAATAGCTCCTTCATTTGCTGAAGAGTCCACGGTAGATGAAACAGTTTCATTTGTTGGATTTGCTACAAACTCATCAGCAATTTGATCGGGAAAGAGAAGTTCCATCAGATTTTGAGTGACAATGGAAGCATGTTGATTCATGAACTCTCTTTCAATTGGAGTTAGAGGAGTAGCATCAATATCTGGAGTAGATTGATGTGTTGAGGACTTTGGAGAAGCGATTGGAACAGATGACAGCACCGGGGGATCAGTAGCAGAAACCAATGGCGGTCTGTAAACAACCTCTTCATCATCGTCTTCAATGATATTCTTCGAGCCACAGGTAGACCCAGCTTGGATATCAGAAGACACACTAAAAGATTTGAAAAGTGATGTGTAGTCAAACAGCTAATCAGGACCCACCCTAGCATCCGTTTCATTCTCTTCCAGCCAGCGAACATCAAAAGATTCCACGATTTGCTTTGTCTTCTTATTGTATAACATGTAAGCAGTACGAGCAGCGTATCTGACGAAATAGCAGTCATCTGCTTTTGCATTGAATTTTGGGTTGGACTCCAAGTGAAGAAGGGTGCACGGGCAACCAAATACTCTGAAATGGCTGACAGATGGCTTGTGTCCATATAGAATATCATACGGAGTTTTCATTTGGCCTCTGCCCAAAAGAAAACTGGAAGTTTAGAATCACATAGCATTGTCCTCGCTGTGTCTTGTAACGTTCGATTCCTCCGCTCAGCAACACCGTTTTGCTGTGGTGTCTGAACAAAACTATACTGACGCAAAATACCCTTCTCAGCGCAAAATTTATCAAGAACAACATTCTTGAATTCTGTTCCATTATCTTTGCTTAGCGCTTTCACTCAGTGGTTGGTTTGGTTCTCGATCATTACATTGAATTTCTTGATAAGGTCAGCGATCCCAACTTTGTTGGATAGAAAGAAAACCCACGTGATGCGAGAGAAGTTGTCTATCACAACGAGACAGTATGAATTTTTGTTGATGTTGAGGACGTTGACCAGACCAAACAAATCCATGTGCAACAATTGGAGCACCTGGCTGATGGAGTTGACCTGCTTTGGCAGATGTGGCTTTCGATGATGTTTACCTTGAGCGCAGGAAACACATTTTTCAAAAGTGATGAAGTCTCTGACGGGTAGACCACGAACCATTTCGATTTTGGCAAGACGGTTCAGATTCTTTGTATTTACATGGCCAAGTCAACGATGCCACCGCATAGCGTTTTGTTCTGAAACCTTTGAAAAGAGACAAGTGACTTCATCGGATATGTTGTTTTTCATGTCGATAATGTAGGCCTTCCCATCCCTATTTGATTTGACGATAATCCACTCCTCTGGGATGACAATGCCAAACTTTAAAATTAGAAATTCTTTATCGGTGAGGTGTGTCAAATAACCCTTGTCGCAGATTTGAGAAACACTTAACAAGCTATGCTTTAACTCGAGAGCATAGTTAACGTTCTCAAAACTTAGCACTCCATTGGAAACGATTCCTTTCTGAGTGATCTTTCCTCCTTCTCCGCCCGTAAAGGAAACATAACACCCATTAAAAGATTGAATGTTGCTCAATTGGGAGATGTCTCCTGTCATGTGCCAGGAGCAGCCATTGTTGACATACCATGGTCTGAAGACATTCCTCCGCAACTATCCCTGCACGATGAGCAGAATCATTTAGATTTGGGGACCCAGGTCATTACAATCATGGGTTGACCATTAACATTCACAGACTTATCTTTTGATTTTCCTAAAATTGAATTCTCATTTACAGCAGATACCAAGGATGATGATGACTGATTAGACTTTAATTTTGGCATCCATTGAAATTTAGGTTTTGAAACAAATTTATTTTCAGTTTGCTTTGGCATCCGATTGAAACAGTTTCTGGCAATATGACCAGCAGTACCACAATTGAAGCAAATTTTTTTTATTATCATTGGACTTGGTACTGCTTTTTTCAGATTTCTGTCGTTTATTATCATTTCTAGCACTTTCACATTTTCCAGAACAAGTACTAGATTGTGTGGCAAACGTAAAAGATGTAGATGCACTCGAATCAAATTTAGCAACTTTATCAGAAACAACACCATTATTTTCAAAATTATAAGTCTGAAACAACACACCACCAGAAACAAAAACATTAGTGTTTGAATTTAACACAGATTCATCACAAAATTCAACACCAAATTTAGACATAGAATTATTCGACTCAGAATTTTCAGCTTCTTGCTCCTCCTGAACTATTGACATATCTGCACTTGAGGTAGAAATGTTAGTATCCAAAATATTATCATTAGACCGTGTTGCTTGTTCAGAAGCTGATTTCCCATAAACCATGAAAGGTTCTCTGTCAATTTTTTCTTGAGATAGAGGAATAGCAGTGTAATTATGATTGAACGGAGGAGGGACACTCTCAAATCTTAATCGTACTTTTATCTGGTTACTACAAGTAATGTCCTTCCACTGCATTTGTTCCGCGATCATTTTTGCAAAATACTTCACTTGACCCATCGAATTTTTTAAAATTAAATTTAGCATTTTCAAATCGGTTTTTCAATGCGTCAAGTTCAGCGGTTGCAGCAACAAGTTTTCTTTTGAGATGATCATAATTCTCACACTTGTTGCTGTAATCCTCTTGCAATTTCGTAAAATGTTTTGTTTTGTTTTCTAATTGAGTTTTCAAATGCTTTTGATATTTCATAAGAGTATAGCCTTCGTACTTAAGGTCCTCATTCTCTCTCTTGATTAGTTTAATTTGGTCACGTAAGAATTTAACAGTTTTCATACAAGATTGAGAGCAACCAATTTCACTGACCTCGGGTTTGGCAGGCTCTGGAGTGGTTTGCACCATGAATGCAAATTGAAGATTCATCATTTCCTCTTCAGGATCCTTCTCTGCTTCTTCTTCCACACCATCCTTGATCTAGGAAAGATGTGCATTTTCAGGTCCTGAAATATTCAGAGCCTGAATCTGGTCTTCCCAATCAAAGGATTGAGCCACCATAGCCAAGTTCGCAGGTTGATTGTTTGCAGATGACCCCTTGTTGTTGTTCACTGGCACCATAGCTCGCTCAAAATTCTCTCTTCGGTCTGGTTTTGGACATTCTCGGGCAAAGTGTCCAGGTTCATGGCAATTATAACACCTCAGATTTTCTTTGTTGAACACTACTTTCTTGTCAGAGTTCACACTCCAGTTGTTCTTCCCAGTTTTCTTGGAGAATTGTTTTTCCTTAAAAACAGCCATAGACATTTGCCATGTGATGTCCATCTCCTCCACATCCTCTGGATGGATTTGATCTAGGTCAGCAAATGATAATTGTGGGGAACGTTCTCCGGCCATAAAAGCATTGTAACAGTTCACTAGACAAGTGGCGAGGGCCAGATTTTCTTCTTTTTCATTTAGAGATGAAGATTGAGGATTATTTCCATGAGCCTGAATGGGTGCATTTGAGGATGAACCAACAACAGAAATAGCTTGTTGATGCAAGGATTGAGGTTGAGAAACTTGAATGCTTTGCATTGATTGGAAAACATATGAAGTGGGCTGATGAGTCACATAGGGTTGAACTTGAGGAACATGAGATACTTGTGAAACTTGAGGAGTAGAGAAGCTTGAGAAAGCAATGTTGTTGGTGGTTTGGATTCCAAGATTTGCAGAAGAGTGTGAATTAACATGATTAATCTCTCTTTTCTTATCATCGAGCTCGCAAGCCTTAATGATTGCCATCGTTTCAGCCAAACTCAAACGGTTCAAATCTTTGGTCTTCTTTATCACTGAGACATTCATATCCCAAGATTTCGGTAAAGAATTCAAAAGGTTCTTGTTGATCTCAGATTTTGTAACCATAACACCAGCATAACTCATGTCGGTTGTGAGTGTGATAAACCTTTGCAATTGATTCTCAAGAGTCTCCCCCAAGACATAGTTAAACATATTGAACTTCTGTCGCAACATGTCTTGGCGACTTTGTTTTATGTCTTCAATTCCTTCGTAAACTTCGATCAATGCTTCCTATAATGCCTTTGCTGAAGTGTACTCACAGAAACCTTGAGCAATTTTTGGGGATAATGCCATAGTGAGTGTGGCAAGAGCTTTTTCTTGTTCCTTGACTCTCTCGAAATCATCATCGGTGTAGTTCTCAACTTGCTTATCAATTATAGTGCCATCTTCCAATGTTGTTGTGATAGAGATTGGACCTCTTAGAATACTTCTCCAAATTTTAAAATCCTTCATTTTGATGTATTTCTCAATCCGATGTTTCCATTCAGGAAATCCTTATATTGACAACAACCGGGGAATGTGACAAGTGGTACCCATAATAGCATCCAATTCATGATGAGCAGACATGCTTTGAGATTCCATTTTTGAACAACAAAAATTTCGTTAATTAATATGAGTGCGGCCACACACTCCAACTGCAAACGTCAACCGAACATGTTCAAAGATCTAACCGCACACCATCAAAGTCTCAACCGCACACCTTCAAAGTTTCAACCGCACACCTTCAAATTTCCAACCGCACACCTCAAAAGCCACAACTATCTTTAACCGCACACTCTATGATTCTTCAAATTGACAATGAATTGGCTCTGATACCAATTGTAAGTCCCGATCTATAGATCCAAATCAATAATCAATGAATTGCAAACAATCAAGCAGGGTGTAGAAGGAGTAGGGGAAGTAGAAGTAGAATAAAACCAAGCATGCACACGTCTATAACGTATAGTCCTTAGTCAACTCGCCGAGTTCCTTAATCAACTCGCCTAGTCCTATGAACATCATCAAGGTTTCTTCATCGGACTCGTTGAGCCCCTTGCAGATCTAACCTAATTAACTGATTTCACCCTTCTATAGCTCCAAAATTCAGATCTAGGTCATTTCCATTGTCCATTTCTATAAAGTTGGAGACTTGTTGGCTTTGCGCACCTTAAATGGACCCAGACTCTTGTTATAGCAACCTACTTCCATGAACATGACCATGGCGTGGATGGAAACGGGTTCAAGAACCCTTTTATAAATCTAGAGGCTAAATATCACAGGAAAGAGGGGTTGCTTAGCATACAACCCATGAGAAGCAGCCTATCCTACTTAAAAGGGTCAAAAGACCCACAAATCAACATTAAAGGAGATCTAAGCTATGGGTTATCAAGCTAAGATCTTTTTACCTCAAAAGGCTGCCAAAGATGAATGTAATCCTGGATCTTGGTCCTCTTCCACATGCTTGATAGCTCCAAGCTCTTCCAACTATCTTCTTTAACACAAAACACACCTAAAATATCAAAGGAGAAGCTCTCAATCGGATTAGGGTTTTTAGAGGACAGGGAGGCTGGTAAGGGAGTCCCAAAGGGGAATTAAGTGGCTTAAATAGGGTGCAAAACCCCAAAAATAGGGTTTCCTCCTGGCAGACCTACTCGTCGAGTCCATTCTTGGACTCACCGAGTAGACCCTTTAAACCCCGTGTCCTCTCTGGCATCTACTCGATAAGTTTGGGCTACCAACTCGTTGAGTAGCTCAAAAATGATACTTAAATAATTTAATTGAGTACCAGGAACGGGGCGTTCAAAGTAGGTTCATCCGTATCATATTGAAGTAGATGCCTTGTTTCTTCCATCTAACGATCCAACATCATTTGTATCATTGCTTGTACTCTTGCCAGCATGATTGGCTCGGGTGCAGATGCTACCTCTAGTGTACGCTCAATCACTTGTGGATCAGGTTGGCGGTTTCTATTAGCATTTACATTAGTGTTTACGGATCTGCTTTAGGTTCTTTCCAAGTCGATCTATACACCAAGGTAGACGAATTTAGTTCTTTTTTTACGATAGATGTTTAAATCCTCCTTGTCACTCCAAAAAGTTACATGCCAATTCTAATACCGTAATGAATCATTTAGCAATCTGAACACATAAACTTTCTAGATCCGCTCGGCAATAGACCATAGATCCGAGAAAATAATAGCATCGTAAGGTATTTTTATAGCTATACAGAAATCATTTAGCACACAAAAATAATTTAGGCATTTTTCCTAAAATAAGCTAGGAATCGTGTCTATTCAGGAATATTTCCTAAATATAGCACACACTCACCTCAAGATCATCGCTTAGCATTCTATGTTTAAATGTATAAATCCTACAAATTCCTAGTTCGCTTAAACTAATGCTATGATACCAATTGTGACAACCCCAATTTCACGGCCACAAAAGACCGATTTTTTATAATTTATTTAAAATCAAAGTATCCTTTTTAAGAACAATCGTGTGGAATTTTTTTCCCAAAAATATGATAAGTATATTATCAAATCATTACAAAGAAATGTATTTTCATTATATTAAAAACGTTGGGATGTGATCGTCAATACAGTACTTAAGCATAAAAGGAAATAACATAGGCCTTACAACATCAATTATTCTACTAGCCTACAATCTAGATTTCTCACATCTGATCATCACACTGGTGCTCTTGTGCCACTACCTGTAATACATGAAACTGAGTGGGTTAGGCTTGGGAGCCTGGTGAGAACATAGGGTTTTCAACCCACAATAAGTAAATTCTTTATCTTCGTCAAATCATTCAACTCGATTACCCATTCCCGTTATCCGCACTCTATGTCCCTAAAGCATCTACTTTAAGGGATCTAACCTAAGGATTTTCATCGGGATTGACAATACCTCTTAGGAAATTTCTCAATAATATATGTTAGTAAGGCAACCATGAGGGGGATGGAGTACACCTGGTGAACACATCGTTCACAAACAGCTACAGGTTGCAAGCTTGCTAGCGTTCCACTAGACTGTGTAGAATAATCTGTGGTCGTCATCTATACTCCGCTAGATGACTAGGTAAGATTTTAACATCGATTCCTCTCATCATTCATTTCATCTTTCATCATCTTATATCATTTACCCATCTTTATCAATCATAATTTTTGGGTATAAAATACATAATCAGTTTAAATCGAGTAAAACATGTATAAATCATTCATCTAGCATAGATATCAGGAACACAGATAATAGGCACATATCGCAAATAATTTATATTAAAAACTTCATATCTACTTATAAGATGAAAGTAACTATGAACTCACTTGTTAAAGTGATGACCCGAAATTTGTGTATTGCTTTGCTTCTTACAAATTTCTTTTGCTTTGACGAAACCTAATATCATTATTACTAGATTATAGTCTAATATATATTGCGACTGCTTATTAGTCTACATTCATCATTAAATCTAAGTCTACTTTCATGATCTATCAAGTAAGGAGTAACTAGGTAGGATCATAATGGAGGTATGGTTCGTTTGGTATACGAAGTATACTGTTCGGAAAGCCGACTTTAAACACCTCACTAAATCACATCCTAGATATCATCCCCATATGTAGATCAATTAGTATAACAACTTTGAATCACTGATAAATCTTGTTTATAGATTCATAATAACGATAATTAATTTAAACATAAGTTATATTTAAAGTAGGGTAAGCATAAATCACTTACAATGGGGTTTAGCGAGGAACGGGGCTCTGCGCTAGCAGAACTTATGCGCCAAAAGTTCTTCTTCTCGGGGCCTTTTGGCGCTCTAGGACTCGCTTCTAACACACAGGAGGTGCTAGGAGAAAGAATGGAGGATTTTAGGGTGTTTGAGAGAGATTGGTTGATAAAGGTGAGAGAAAATGAGTGAAAACGCCTCCTATTTATATGCCGCCAGCATCCTTGTATGCGGTGTGTATGCAAGGGGATGGTGGTCGTACTCCGAGCTACACGGGATATACCGGTGCCATGGGTCTAGATCGCATGTGAAGCCGTGGGGAAGAAGGTGCAACTAAGATTGTGCCATGCGTCACCTACGAAGATTAACCCAAAATTAATTATCTTATATATTCTGTAACTTTCGCACACAAGTTCTGTTTTTGACATTCTTTATATCCATGCATAGGTAGCGATGTGATCTACAACTTTCGTTTAGACTCCATTGGCTAATTTTCAATTGATTTCTTAAAGTTATATTTTAACAGGCTTAGACAGTTAAAGACCGTAAAAAATTCATAACTTTGTCATCCGATATCCGTATTCGAATGTCTTTATATTGTTGAGCTCCTATTAACGAGATCTTCAATTCTCATTTTGGTTGTGTCGGCTAAAAATTGATTAATCTAAAATTCAATTTCCGAGTTGTGCACTGTTATGCTAAATCTTAGAAAAATCATAACTTCCTCAAAAGAAGTCAGATTTGGATGTTCTCTATACGCACGGTCTTGGTTTAGTGTATACTACGAATTTCATTTATATATCTAAGGCTAAATAGTAGTTTATCAAAAACATACTTTTTACAATACATGGTGTCATGCCAGTTTAGTCGTAAAACTTCGACGAATCATAACTTCTTCGTTATAAGTCGGATTTCAGCGTTCCTTATATCTCTGGAATCCTTGTTACAATTACTTCAACTTTCTTCATAAATATTTGGTCTATCTATTATTTTATATTTGACACATATTTTTATTATTATTTATTATATAGTTATAAGCACATATGTTGCACATAAATCACATAATACTCACTTAATTCTTCTTCATTACTTCAAAATAGGTTACAATTGTTAACGCTAATTATTACATCATCATAATAACGCTTTGTCAGAAGTGCGGACATTACAATTCTATCCTCCTTAGGATGATTCCGTCTCGGAATAATGCATCAGCAAATAGATGTGGATAGAGACTCAACATGTCACTCTCTATTTCCCAAGTGAGGTTCAGCCCATTCGAATGTCTCCATCACACAAGCACTAGTTCGACCATCTTGCGTCACAACTTCTTTTTCTTACGGTAAACAATCACTTCAGGTTTTTTGATTAACGTCTTATTTTCATCAATTCTTAACTCTGAAATATGAATTATATCAGGAACTCCTCCCATGAACTTCTTTAAATAACACACATGGAAAGTTTTATGAATACCATCTAGTTCTTCTGGAAATTCCATCTTATAAGCTTGGTTTCCAATCCTCTGAAGAACCTTGAATGTACCAATAAATCTCGGACTCAACATTCCTCTATTTTCGAATCTTTTAAGTCTCTTCCATGGTGAGACTTTGAGCACCACCGAATCTACAACTTCAAATCTCATTGGGCGTCACTTCTTATCAGTATAGCTCTTTTTGCGATCTTGACCTGCTCACATCCTTTCTCTAATCACTTTTTGCTTTTTAGCAATCTGATGGACTATTTTTGGTCCCATAAACTTCTTTTCTCCGACCTCAAGCCAACAAGACGGCGAACGACACTTTTGTCCGTACAAGGCTTGATATGGTGCCATCTTAATGCTCGAATGGTAACTATTGTTGTAGGAAAACTCTACCAAGAGTAAATGCTCATCCCAGTTACCTTGAAATTCTAAGGTTCATGTTGTTAATATATCTTCTAATGTTTGAATTGTTCTTTCCCTCTTACCATCAGTTCGCGAATGGTAGGTTGTACTTAAACACAATTTTGTATCCATTTTCTCTTGTAGACTTTTCTGAAATCTTGATTTGAAACGACTGTCATGATCCGATACAATCTTTAATGGAACACCATGAAGTCTTACTATCTCCTTCACATAATCGTTTGCAAGCTTATCCATAGACCATCTTTCAATGCCTACTATGAAGTGTGTACTCTTTGTGAACCGATACACGGCTAACCAAATCATGTCATGATCGTTCATCGTTTTGGGTAGTTTAGTTACAAAATCCATGGTGAGGTATTCCCAATTACCCATGGAGACAGGTAAAGGTTCTAAACTCCAATACGGTTTCTAATGTTGCGGTTTAACCCTCGCACATTTTACACACTCTACCACATACGTTGCAATATCGAGCATCATGGTCAGCCACCAGTAGTAAGGTTTGAGATCCCTATACATCTTAGTGATTCCGGGATGAATCGAGTACATGGTCTTGTTGGATTAATGTTCAAGTCCATAACTATAATTGGTAAGAGTTTACCAGACCCGGCATCGTCCATTTGGGTTGCATGGCATCCTGCATTTGGATAGAATATAATGAAAGAAATAACACTTAATGTTTGTTAATATAGTATATGTTATAATATATTAATAAGATTATTTAATTAGTATTGATCAAGAATTAATCTAGGATTAATTAATTGATTAAAAGAAGACTAATTAAATATATGGGTTGATTGTGTAAATCATTCATACTTATATAGTGGGCTAATGCTCCATGGATTGTCAAGTTGGGCTGAAACCCATAAGATGATCCATGGATGCTCCATGGTGTATTTGTACCCATGGATCATGGAAATGAAAGGCCATAACAATTAGGGTTTACACGGTGTAACCCTAACTATATAATGATCTTATTCTTGGAGAAAATCGGCCACTATGTCAGAGATAAAGGGCTAGCCGATTTTATGAAGTGTGGATTTCTCTCTAATCTATTCCAAGTGTATTTGGTGTTGTGTGAACCATTTGAGGTGTCACATTTGGGGCACTAGGTACTCAAGCTTCATGAAGACACTCTACATCAAAGAGGTATGTAATTCTAACTTGATATATTCATATGAATCAATATTATTATGCTAGTTAGGATGAATACCTTGGAAAGTTCATATTTGCATGTATAATAGAGAAAACATATATCCAAGGTATTTAGCTGTCACACCCCAAAACCAAGAACGGCGGAAACGTTCCGGGGTGGAGGACGTCATGTACAGTATCACAACACAGTAAATGTAAATAAGCAAACAACATCATCCATTGCATTAAATATATAATTTCAATACAAGTGTGTTATGTTCAGTTATAGACACCAAAAATAATGAAACACAAAATAATATGAGATGAGTCTTGAATGCACTCCATCTTCTCAAAAGCTGGCCTCGGTACCTGTCTACTGATGACCTGAGAATACAAGTTATTTTGAAAGAGTTTATCAGCATTAAGCTGGTGAGTTCATAAGTTTGGATAGTAAAACAGTTTGTAAAACATTTCAATAGTAAAGCAGTTTGAAAAACAGTTTGAATACTGGTAAAAATCGTTGTTTTCCTAGTTATTAATCACATGTGATTAAATGCAATCACATGTGATTGAAGCAATAACTATAAGTATTTGACTTGTATCCCCCCCCATAAAGTATTTAAAACACTTAAAATCATTTCAAAGGTTGATTCAAGGGGTATGAACTCACTTGTGGTGAGTCGTTTGAATTGCAGTGTCGGCTACCGTGCTAGGTGGCAAACGGAGACTGGTTTACACGCATGAGCCTAGTTATCATATAATAAACATATATATAACTAATTAGACATATAATAACTTAAATAAATAAGTTAAAACACTTAGAAAACATTTAAACACTTTTATGAGTGTTTAGGGTTCAAATGGTTGCATCTAAGTTGCTACGGGACAAGGCAAAAGGGTTTGAAACATCAAAGGGCCTTGTATAGGAGTTCACCATCCAACAAACCCCACACCTTGGAGTTTACGGCCGTAAACTCATAGGTTTATGGCCGTGAACTCCTCAAATGGTGTTTTTGGGTGTTTTGTGGTGCTATCTTGATCCTAGAACACTCCTAGCTTTATTGGAATAACACATGAAGTAGTTTAAGGCTTTAGAACACTCCATATGGGAGTTTACGGCCTAAGGTCCTTCACCTTAGAGTTTACGGCCGTAAACTCTAGGAATTTAATTGATTTGAGGCACTTAAACATCAAGAATGGCATCCATGAATTTATCTAAGGCTAATGGGGACAAGAGGCACAATTTGGTGCCTTCACTTGGAGTTTACGGCCCAAGTCATGTTCCTTGGCCGTAAAATCCTTTCAAGGAGTGGTTTAGATGTGTTCTACTCTCCATTCTAGTCCCAAAGGTGCAAGGTAATTTGTCTAAAGGCTTAAGGGTAGCTTGGAATGATTTTTGTCCCACAAAAAGGGGTTTACGGCCCAAGAGGAGTTCTTGGCCGTAAACTCCTACTAACTTGTGATTTTGATGAGCTTTTGGTGTTCTAAACAAGCACAAGTACTTGTAGTTAAAGTCCTTAAGCATTTGGGGAAAGTTTTAGGGCATTTAAGCCCTTGAAAAGGGGTTTACGGCCCAAGGGAGTTCCTTGGCCGTAAACTCCTAGAAACTTATGTATTTGATGTCTTTTGATGCCTAAAATAAGCACAAGCAATTTAAGGTAAAGGTCTTTAAGCATTAGGGGGAGTTTAGGGCACTAATTGCCCTTGAAAAGGGGTTTACGGCCCAAGGGAGTTCCTTGGCCATAAACTCCTAGAACTTGTGTTTCTTGGATGCTTTTTGGCCTATAAAGATCATACCCTATCTCCTAAACAAGTTGTCTAACAAGGAATCGGGACTAGGAAGCCATAATGTTCCATTTTGGAGTTTACTCCCCAAGAACGATCTTGGGCGGTAAACTCCCGGATCTTGTAATCTAAACATGTTATTGTTGTTAACAAGCATTAAACAAGTATTGAAACACATATAGAAAAGTAGACTCACAATCTGGGATGAAAACCCGAAGATCCGTCAGAGAGAATATGGCTTTTCTCTATTTGGAATTGTGAATAATGAATTAATTTAATTCAGAAAACTATTTATAGTCCTGGAATATTTTGGCAGAAAATATTTTTATTCCTGATGTTGGACTGTAACAGTATGAAACTTGAAATGCCCAAGTTTCACAAAACCAGGAGTATCCACTCTCCTGATATCATCTAAAACATAATCCTAATGTACACAAACTTGTTCGGAAAAGCTTGAAAATCACTGAAACTGAACTAGCTTCTATTGAATAGATGAGGTTCGTACAATGGAAATTTCGGGTTGTCACGTCATCCCCCTGTTAGAGGGAATTTCCTCCCGAAATTAGAATTTAAGCAAATAAAAGTTACAAACAATTAAGCGAAAAGATGAGGGTATTTCAACTTCATCTGATCCTCGCGTTCCCAAGTGAATTCCGGTCCTCGCTTGGCGTTCCAGCGAACCTTCATGATAGGGATACGGCTTTGTTTCGTCTGCTTGACCTCACGGTCCATGATCTCTACAGGTTCTTCCACGAAGTTGAGGCTCTCGTTGATCTCGATCTCGTCGAGTGGGATTACGAGAGTCTCGTCGGACAGACACTTTTTCAAGTTAGATACGTGGAATGTAGAATGTACGTTACGCAGTGTGTCGGGTAGATCCAGTTTGTAAGCTACGGGGCCGACTCTGGCAAGAATCTCGAAAGGCCCTATGTACCTCGGATTAAGCTTCCCACGCTTGCCGAAGCGTATCAAGCCTTTCCAGGGTGAGACTTTGAGAAGGACTCGGTCTCCCACCTGAAATTCCAAAGGTTTTCTTCGTTTATCGGCGTAGCTCTTCTGTCGGTCTCCAGAGGCTTTCAATCGTTCACGGATTTGAACGATTTTCTCTGTCGTTTCCCGAATCATTTCCGGACCAGTGAGAGTACTGTCGGAAGCTTGCCCTCTCGCTAATTGGGTATCACCAACCTCAGCGCAGCACAGAGGGGATCTGCACTTGCGGCCGTAGAGAGCTTCGAATGGAGCAGCCTTGATGCTGGTGTGATAACTGTTATTATAGGAAAATTCGACAAGGGGTAAATGAGTATCCCATGCCTTCCCAAAATCAATCACACAGGCTCGTAACATATCTTCCAATGTTTGGATGGTCCTCTCACTTTGTCCGTCGGTCTGTGGATGGTAGGCTGTGCTCATATCCAGCCTCGTTCCTAGGGAATGTTGTAGGGATTGCCAAAATCTGGAAGTGAACCTACTATCTCTATCGGAGATAATGGAAATAGGTACACCATGCAACCGTACAATTTCCCTAATGTATGTTCTCGTAAGTTTCTCCATCTTGTCGGTTTCTTTGATAGGCAGGAAGTGTGCAGACTTGGTCAATCTATCAACGATGACCCATATGGTGTCAAGTCCACCCATCGTCTTGGGCAACTTGGTTATGAAATCCATAGTGATCCGCTCCCACTTCCATTCTGGAATCTCTGGTTGTTGCAGTAAACCAGAGGGCTTCTGGTACTCGACCTTAACCTTTGCGCAAGTAAGGCATTTACTTACGAAGGTAGCAATCTCGGCTTTCATATTAGGCCACCAGTATAGCTTTTTCAGATCCAGATACATCTTATCTGAACCTGGGTGGACGGAATACCGAGTGTTGTGAGCCTCGGTCATGACCACGTCTCGAAAACCACCGTGTTTCGGTGTCCAGATCCGGTTCATGAAATATAAAGCGCCGTCACCCTTGGCTTCGAAGTTCTTGTCCATTCCCCTAAGGGATTCACTCGACACATTTTCAGGTTTCATGGCCTCAAGTTGAGCCGCCTGAATTTGCTTAGTCAGGTGTGAATGGATGGTTATTGATAATGACTTGACTTTGCGACCAGAGTATTCCTTTCGACTTAGGGCGTCTGCTACTACATTGGCTTTACCCGGATGATAACGAATATCACATTCGTAGTCACTGAGTAGCTCGACCCACCGTCGTTGTCTCATGTTGAGCTCCTTCTGATCGAAAATATGTTGTAAGCTCTTGTGGTCGGTAAAGATAGTGCTCTTCGTTCCATACAAGTAATGTCTCCAGATCTTCAGAGCAAACACTACTGCTCCTAGTTCAAGATCGTGGGTCGTGTAGTTAACCTCATGTGTCTTCAACTGTCTCGAGGCGTAGGCGATGACCTTACCTCGCTGCATCAGAACACATCCGAGTCCTTGATTGGATGCATCGCAATAGACTACAAAGTCTTCTATTCCTTCCGGAAGGGATAGTATTGGTGCGGTGCACAAGGCCCGTTTGAGCATTTGGAACGCTCTCTCTTGCTTCTCTTCCCAGTCAAAGGTCACGCCCTTCTGGGTCAAGGTTGTAAGAGGCTTTGCTATTCGGGAGAAGTTCTGAATGAACCTGCGGTAGTAGCCAGCGAGACCTAGAAATTGACGAATTTCTGTAGGCGTCTTTGGTGCTGACCAGTTCTCAATGGCTTTTATTTTGGACGGGTCCACGTGGATTCCTTCTTCGCTCACCACGTGTCCTAAGAATTCGACTCTGCGGATCCAAAATTCACATTTCGAGAACTTCGCATAAAGTTTCTCTTTCCGTAGTGTCTCTAGAACTTGTCGCAGATGATCACTATGCTCCTTCTTACTTCTGGAGTAGATCAGAATGTCGTCAATGAAAACGATGACGAACTGATCTAAGTAAGGTCGGCATACTCTATTCATCAGATCCATGAAGACTGCGGGCGCATTGGTCAATCCGAATGGCATCACCACGAACTCGTAGTTGCCGTAACGAGTTCGGAAGGCTGTCTTTGGCACATCCTCCTCGAGCACTCGTAACTGGTGATATCCGGATCTCAGATCAATCTTGGAAAAATAGCTCGCCCCTTGCAGTTGGTCGAATAGATCATCTATGCGCGACAGAGGGTAACGATTCTTTATCGTCAATTTGTTGAGTTCCCTGTAGTCAATACACATACGGAATGATCCGTCTTTCTTCTTAACGAACAAGACCGGTGCTCCCCAAGGTGAGAAACTTGGTCTTATAAAACCCTTGCTGAGCAGTTCGTTAAGTTGACCAGAGAGTTCTTGCATCTCGGCTGGTGCTAAACGGTAGGGTGACTTGGCTACTGGGGTAGCTCCTGGGACCAAGTCGATTCTGAACTCGACTTGTCGTTGCGGAGGTAACCCAGGTAGTTCTTCTGGGAAAATGTCGGGAAAGTCGCTCACTACTGGGAGGTTCTTTAGTTCTTTCGCTTCTAGGTTCGTGTCGACGACGTGAGCAAGGAATGCGTGGTATTCTTTGCGCAGATATTTCTGTGCCTGAATACTAGAAATTATGCGAAGACTTGCACCAGGTTTGTCGCCGTAGACTATAAGGGTTTCGTTAGATGGGAGGTTTAAACGGACTGCTTTCTCGTAGCACATGATGTCGGCGCGATGAAGACTTAACCAATCCATGCCGACAATAACGTCGAAACTTTTTATTGAGACCGGCATAAGGTCGATTGGGAATGAATGGTTATCTAAGGTTAGAAGACAACCTAAGTATATGCTATTAGTACTTTCAGTCTTCCCATTGGCCATTTCTACTGTGAATTGTTCATTAAGTGCATGTGGTTGTTGCTTAAGCATGCGAGCAAATTTGTGGTTTACGAAGCTTCGTTCCGCTGCACTATCGAACAGAATGCATGCATAGGAGTTATCAAGGAGGAACGTACCGGTCACCACTGTCGGGTCAGCAACTGCTTCCCCGTGGCCTATTGCTAGTACCCTCCCTGCTCCTCCAGTATTCCTCGCTTTAGGGCAGTCCCTTTTAAAGTGGCCTGGTTCGCCACATCCATAGCAAGTTGGGCTCGCGCCTGAGCCAGGAACTTGAGAGATCGGTTGCGCCGGGAACTTACAGAATTGGATGGTGTGTCCATTTCTGTGGCAGTTGTTACACTGCATTTCACGGCAGGTGCCGTTATGGTGGAAGCTACATTTATTGCACTTCGGCAAACTTCCAGAATACTGCTTCCCCGGAGTAGTAACAGCAGTAGGGGCTACCGCAGCATGTACTGCTACGATTTGCTGTTTCTCTGAAGCACGCTGCTTCTTCTTCTCGTCCCAGAACTTCCGCTTGTTGCCAGCGGGTTTGGAGGGTTCTGGGATGGCTAGGGTGGTTGTAGCTGCAGGGGTCTTGACTCCATGGTCAATAAGTCTTTGTGCCAATCGCTTGGCACTGTCGAAAGTAGCAGGGTTGGATGCTAAGACGTTCCCCTGGTATGGAGGCACTAGCCCCCATACATACCGTTCAATCTTTTTCCCTTCAGTGGGAACCATGTTGGGGCATAGGGCCACCAGTTCGCTAAAGTGGGCAGTGTAAGCGATCACGTTGGTGCCCTTCATAGCCAGATTCCAGAGTTCATGTTCTAACTTTTGGACTTCGCCCCTAGGGCAGTACTCCTCAGTCATGAGGTCCTTCATTGTTGCCCAGCCCATGTCGTTAGCCACGACGAGAGTTAGGGCTTTAACGTGGCCGTTCCACCACGTTAGGGCTTTATCCTCGAAGGTGCACGCGGCATATTTTACTTTGAATGCTGCAGGGCACGAACAGATTTCGAAGACTGATTCAGTCTTCTCGAACCATTGCGAGAGAGCAATGACTCCGCCGGTGCCATAGAAAGGCTTCGGCTTGCAGTTTGTAAAATCCTTGTAAGAGCACTCCCTCGAGCGCACAGGGATTTCAACTGGGATAGATTCAACAGGGGTTCCACCTCTGCTAGCATCCGATGAGTGATACTGAGCCATGGCAGTTGCCACTGCTACAGCTACGACAGCATTCAGGGCTGCAGTATCGATGACTGCAGGTGGTGGAGGCGGTGGAGGTACAGGATTATTCCTATTCTTGGGAGTCTTGCGAGGAGGCATCCTTCAGCTATAAGTTTATAAAGACAAGAAGGATGTTAATAATCAATTTGTAAGCAAAGTGAGAGTGACCCATGGACTAAATAACCATAGCCCAACCGTTTGAATGAGTGTTTGAAATCACAATAAGAAATATTAGTAGGAATACACAAGTGTACAAAATTTTCCCACAGATTAGATAGATTTCAATAGTACAGGTATTACTGATGTAATAAGTTCAAGGAAAACCGACCTAACAGTAGGTCTTACATCATACCATAAGGACAATACTGACAGTCCTAGATTCCTAATTAGAGTACCGAAAGTTAGGAATATTTTACAGACAAGTGCCACTTAGAGCACATAAGTTCAAGGCTATCCCTAAATCAAAAGACAGAGATGTACTAGACATCATCTAATGGCAATGGGAATTCCTCGGGCGATCCCTGAGGTCGGATACTTGGCGAAACACCTCTTGAAGGTGTCGGTCCTGAGCTCTTTGACGAGCTCGAAGTTCTAAGACTTCAGCACGGGAGGCAGCCAGCTGTTGCTGCAGAGTTTCGTTGGTTCTCCGGGTCCGTTCCATGTCTTCTTCAAGACGGCGGATGCGGATTGTATTGACGCCTGAATTGGCATCAATCTCCATGACCCGGTCGATGGCTGCTCGACCTTGCTCGACATTACGAGCTATTCTGCGGATGATTACCGGCAGAGCTCTGTCAGCAGAGCCACCATCGCTAATGTTGTAAAAGGTTCGGTCCCCAAAGTATGGTAAGGGCTGACCCTGCTCATCACTCCAACGATTCAGATTGTTTGCCCACATGGGAGTAGGACCTGGAAACGCTGGTCGAGGGTTGTTGTTCGGGGCTTGACCTACAATCGGTAGGTTGTTGACTTCAGGCTCGGAGTCGGATCCATCCGAAAAGCCTTCTGCGAGGTGATCATCCAAAGGGATTGGATGGTCATCTTCGGGCTCTTGATCGATCCACCCGGCATTGCCTTCATTGGGAAAGTACGGGTCGCGATGATGGAATCCAGCCATTTAGATCTACACGAGAAGAAAGGTATAAGAATATAGTATACGTGTAACTAGTAACACAAAATACTCCTATAGTATTTTAAGTTCTAAGTTCTACTGATCTTCTTGTGGTATTGTTGGTAAGTTTTTAGACTTGCTAACGTATCACAACCATTCTAGGGCATATGCTAATCACTCCTAGGACCAGCATAGTTGATCAGGCTATGCCATTCCCAGGACTGACCATACATCCCCGAGCTCACCTGTGATATTCAACAATCGTAATACTTTTGTTCTTGTCATTGTGACACTGATTTTTAGTATGAATGTAGACTAGTATACTTAATTAAATATTTTATTATTTAAAGTATAGACTCTTGGTCAGAGTGTTTTAGTCCCTTTTGGGTTTATAGATTAGTATATCTTTTATGGGTTGATATACTTGATTCACTATAAACAATGCTCTGATACCAATCTGTCACACCCCAAAACCAAGAACGGCGGAAACGTTCCGGGGTGGAGGACGTCATGTATAGTATCACAACACAGTAAATGTAAATAAGCAAACAACATCATCCATTGCATTAAATATATAATTTCAATACAAGTGTGTTCTATTCAGTTATAGACACCAAAAATAATGAAACACAAAATAATATGAGATGAGTCTTGAATGCACTCCATCTTCTCAAAAGCTGGCCTCGGTACCTGTCTACTGATGACCTGAGAATACAAGTTATTTTGAAAGAGTTTATCAGCATTAAGCTGGTGAGTTCATAAGTTTGGATAGTAAAACAGTTTGTAAAATATTTCAATAGTAAAGCAGTTTGAAAAACAGTTTGAACAGTGGTAAAAATCGTTGTTTTCCTAGTTATTAATCACATGTGATTAAATGCAATCACATGTGATTGAAGCAATAACTATAAGTATTTGACTTGTATCCCCCCCCATAAAGTATTTAAAACACTTAAAATCATTTCAAAGGTTGATTCAAGGGGTATGAACTCACTTGTGGTGAGTCGTTTGAATTGCAGTGTCGGCTACCGTGCTAGGTGGCAAACGGAGACTGGTTTACACGCACGAGCCTAGTTATCATATAATAAACATATATATAACTAATTAGACATATAATAACTTAAATAAATAAGTTAAAACACTTAGAAAACATTTAAACACTTTTATGAGTGTTTAGGGTTCAAATGGTTGCATCTAAGTTGCTACGGGACAAGGCAAAAGGGTTTGAAACATCAAAGGGCCTTGTATAGGAGTTCACCATCCAACAAACCCCACACCTTGGAGTTTACGGCCGTAAACTCATAGGTTTATGGCCGTGAACTCCTCAAATGGTGTTTTTGGGTGTTTTGTGGTGCTATCTTGATCCTAGAACACTCCTAGCTTTATTGGAATAACACATGAAGTAGTTTAAGGCTTTAGAACACTCCATATGGGAGTTTACGGCCTAAGGTCCTTCACCTTAGAGTTTACGGTCGTAAACTCTAGGAATTTAATTGATTTGAGGCACTTAAACATCAAGAATGGCATCCATGAATTTATCTAAGGCTAATAGGGACAAGAGGCACACTTTGGTGCCTTCACTTGGAGTTTACGGCCCAAGTCATGTTCCTTGGCCGTAAACTCCTTTCAAGGAGTGGTTTAGATGTGTTCTACTCTCCATTCTAGTCCCAAAGGTGCAAGGTAAATTGTCTAAAGGCTTAAGGGTAGCTTGGAATGATTTTTGTCCCACAAAAAGGGGTTTACGGCCCAAGAGGAGTTCTTGGCCGTAAACTCCTACTAACTTGTGATTTTGATGAGCTTTTGGTGTTCTAAACAAGCACAAGTACTTGTAGTTAAAGTCCTTAAGCATTTGGGGAAAGTTTTAGGGCATTTAAGCCCTTGAAAAGGGGTTTACGGCCCAAGGGAGTTCCTTGGCCGTAAACTCCTAGAAACTTATGTATTTGATGTCTTTTGATGCCTAAAATAAGCACAAGCAATTTAGGGTAAAGGTCTTTAAGCATTAGGGGGAGTTTAGGGCACTAATTGCCCTTGAAAAGGGGTTTACGGCCCAAGGGAGTTCCTTGGCCGTAAACTCCTAGAACTTGTGTTTCTTGGATGCTTTTTGGCCTATAAAGATCATACCCTATCTCCTAAACAAGTTGTCTAACAAGGAATCGGGACTAGGAAGCCATAATGTTCCATTTTGGAGTTTACTCCCCAAGAACGATCTTGGGCGGTAAACTCCCGGATCTTGTAATCTAAACATGTTATTGTTGTTAACAAGCATTAAACAAGTATTGAAACACATATAGAAAAGTAGACTCACAATCTGGGATGAAAACCCGAAGATCCGTCAGAGAGAATATGGCTTTTCTCTATTTGGAATTGTGAATAATGAATTAATTTAATTCAGAAAACTATTTATAGTCTTGGAATATTTTGGCAGAAAATATTTTTATTCCTAATGTTGGACTGTAACAGTATGAAACTTGAAATGCCCAAGTTTCACAAAACCAGGAGTATCCACTCTCCTGATATCATCTAAAACATAATCCTAATGTACACAAACTTGTTCGGAAAAGCTTGAAAATCACTGAAACTGAACTAGCTTCTATTGAATAGATGAGGTTCGTACAATGGAAATTTCGGGTTGTCACATTAGGGTTGCATGTACACTTAGGAAGTGTTAGAATGCTCAAAACCCAACAGTGGTATCAAAGCCTAGGCTTGCTTTCTCTTATACTTGAAGCAAATGTGTTTTTTCAAAGTTGAATATGTCCAGACCATAAAACTCGACGATTTTATGCAAAAAAAGTCGACGATTTCATCATTTTGGGCATGAACTCGATGATTTTCTAAAGGAACTCGACGAGTTTTGGGTGCTGATAGCTTGTTGTTTGCTGTTTTGGCTGGAATTGGACTAGGAACATTACCCTAAGCTGTTTTTGACCTTATAAACTTGTTTTTGATGTGGTAATGTTCATGCTAATCCAATTTCAAAGATAATTGTCAATATATTCATGTTTTGTATTAGTTCAAAAGTTATGCTAATTACATGAAAAAGTTTGATGTGAATTATCTTTATTCATATGAGTTGCTTAGATTAATAGATAAGTTAATTGATTATGTGCTTTCAACCCATTTTAATCTAAGAGATGATTCTAAAATGTGTTTTTGTAACTTGTCCTCAAGTTACATGAAAGGTCACATTTAAGTTTCATAAAACTCATAAAAGTTGGAAATGGTTACAAAAATGAAGAGTCTTGTCCTCAAGTTAAGGAGGTTCAAGAGTCATTTCATTAAGTAATAAAATGTGTTACCTTATTTAATTCCACAAGTTACAAAATAAAGAAAAGTTACATTCTTTTATTAGTTTAAAGTCTTCCATAACTTGTCCTCAAGTTACGGAACCTGAAGAGTTTTTTAATTAAAACTACTTTAAGCACATAAGTTATGGAATTGATTAGTTTTAAATAGTTTCAAAACTTGCCCTCAAGTTTTGGAATTTGAAAAGTTTTCACTTATGAATACTTTAATTCCAAGTTAGCCCTTAGAATTTTAAAAGCTAAAATTCAACCCTTATACTTTACAATATTATAAGTTAATAATATTTATATATATGTATAAGAGTAAAGTCAGTCTTACCGTTAATAGGCCTCATTAACGAAGCTGGTCTATAAGGGGGTATAAGGTTACTGCCAATAAAATGGCAGTTTAATGGGTGTCCACTCTCACCCACCGCTTCCTTGACCGGTGGAGGGTCGTTAGCCGAACTGGTAGGACAATGACTATAATTCTCCCTTCATTAAAAGTATTAATGATAAATACTAATTAACTAATCTTTTTATAAATACCCAATCTTAGTTACTTAGGAAAATGTGAATAAGGTGCTAATCCATGAAATTACACTTTGCACATTGTTTAACTTGGTTAGTGGAGCGTGTGTGGTTAACCGGCACACTAACTCGTATTTAACAAGGTAGGCAAAGGGTAACTTAATGTTTATCATAGTATCGATGGAGCGTGTGTGGTTAACTGACACATCGATTGAGGGGTAAACACTTAAGGGTACCAAGTATATTTGCATGGTTATTCTGTAACGACCAAATTTTCACGCCCAAAAATTTCATTTAAATTAAGTAGTTTGTAAAATTTTTGAAGTAAAACATCATCCGATCATATCATTTCATAAAACATATCTCGTGTCTGAAACCCCAAAACATGAAAATAATAATAATGATGTCAGAGTACAATCCCAAAACATCTCATAATGCGGTAAACTAAAGTGTGTGTGTGTGTATGATGTGTCGCTACCGCTCTAGCTCCTTCCCCTTAGCTGAAGAGGTACCTGAAACCAAAACTGAAAACTGTAAGCACGAAGCTTAGTGAGTCCCCCCGTGGTACCACATACCATACAAGCATATCACATACATTCTGCCCAACATTTCTGGGGTGCCCGACCTACCCGGTACGGCCATTCTGGGGTGCTGACCTACCCGTATGGCCATTATGGGGTGCCGACCTACCCATGCGGCCATTTTGGGGTGCCATCCTACCCGTGTCAAGCTATTCTGGGGCGCTGACCTACCCATGTCGAGCCATTCTGGGGTACTGACTACCCTTCGGTCCTAACAACCGAACCTCGGGGACTATTTCACCCCTACTACTACTATCACATATATCATAGCAAAATCTATTGTCAGACATATATGGGGTGTCCGACCTACCCTTCGGTCCTAACAAACCGAACTCGGGGACCGGTCCCCTCCTACTACCTATATTGCATATAACATAACAAGCCAGCATGCAGACGGTGCTGAAATGCAAACGAGTACCCAACCCGTAGCATGTCATGGTAGTGGGTCCTCCTCATATCCTCATCTCCCGCATACTGGGGCACCAATAATGCCCTCTCCCGGAACTTGGCGGTGATCTCTGCCACAGTCTCCATAGTCTATCACATGTCCAAAAACTCTTTGGCCAGCTGCTGAAGCTCTACCGCTGGCGCAAACTCTATAAGGAACCGGGTCACAAAATCCGACCATGTCATAGCCTCAACAACTGAGGCTCCTAATGAGTCACCAACAGACTCCCACCAGTCTCTAGCTCTGTTTCTCAAACACCCTGCTGCATATCTCACCTTCGACCCCTCGAGGCAGAAGCTGGTCAACTGTATGGACTCAGTGTCCGCAATCCATCATCTGGCAGCAATAGGGTCCTTCGCCCCAAGGAAATCCGGCGCACCACTGCCCCTGAGGTCCTTAAAGGACAGTGTGCGAGATCCTGACTGGCCAGATGCCAAGTCACTCCTGAACGCCCTGAGGTGGTCCTCCATCAGCTCAACCATCCTTTCCTTGATCGACCCGAAAATGATGGGGGTCGACTCAAGGATGCCTCTGGTGATCTCTGTCGCGATGAACTCGCGTAGCCTCTCATCTGTTGGCTCGGAACCTGATCCTGAACCCGATCCCTCTCCCGAACTGCCAAGTGCTGGCCTCTGACGTAGTACCACCATTCTGCAATACATACAGGCAACTATTAGTGATACTGATATCTTTAAAGGGATCATATCTATTATAAGTTCCCCGGTCTTGTCTTAGCCTTCCTCAAGTTGGGTACGGATCCTCTGCTTTCTGTAGTACAGGTCCATACTACCTTCCACATCTATTCGTACCTTCCTCAAGGACTGCCTTGACTCCACCAGGTCCCTCTTACCACTGCTGATCTCTGCTACTCTTATCCTAGGCTTACCCTAGGAAACCTCTGACTCCACCCAACCCAGTCCTCAGATGCTGAAGGTCTCTTTGTAATTCCAATTAGCCATTACCTGAATACAATCACATGTAACGAGGCTCAGATAATCCTTCGAGTAAGGGACTCATCCCTACAACGGTTAGGACTCAAACAAGAGCTACACAATAGGGTCAAATCCAACACTCTGAGATTATTCAACCCTGATCACATGTGACTTTAACGTATTCACCTAATAGCTAACTCCAATCACTCAAAGCCCACAAAGCACAAAGCAAACAACATTCAGACAAAAGGGAAAAATCTCCAGCAACTCTATCCTCATAACAGGAACTGCACTAGCATTCAATGCTATGCTCATACTATCAGGCATAACCTAAACAGACTATCCTACTGCTGTCTACTCAATTCTAGCATGCAACTCTCATAAGTTAAAGCACATAAAGCAGGAACATAAGGCATCACTCCTAGATCCTTAGTCCTATTCTAACATGCTGTTCTACAGAAACTGATAAATGTAACATAAACTTGTATGGGTACTTTGGGGAATACTTACTTGAGCTCGGCTGGTCGTGCACATATCACACTTTGTTCTTTTTCAAAAACTCTCTACTTAACTTTTAGAAAACATTTCCTTTTTCAAAATCTTTTAGTCCCTTGATTTGAGTTCAGACACCCCCGAGGGTGTGTCCGAATCCCTCAAACCAGGGCTCTGATACCAACTTGTGACGACCCAATTTTCACGCCCAAAAATTTCATTTAAATTAAGTAGTTTTTAAAACATTTGAAGTAAAACATCATCAGATCATATCATTTCATAAAACATATCTCGTGTCTAAAAACCCAAAACATGAAAATAATAATAATGATGTCAGAGTAAAATCGAAGAACATCTCATAATGTAGAAAACCAAAGTGTGTCTGTATGGTGTGCTGCTACCGCGCCAGCTCCTTCCCCTTCCCTGAAGAGGTACCTGAAACCAAAACTGAAAACTGTAAGCACGAAGCTTAGTGAGTTCCCCCATCGTACCACATACCATACACGCATATCACATACATACTGCCATGCATTTCTGGGGTGCCCGACCTACCCGGTACGGCCATTCTTGGGTGCCGACCTACCCATGAGGCCATTCTGGGGTGCCGTCCTACCCGTGTCAAGCCATTCTGGGGCGCTGACCTACCCTTGTGGAGCCATTCTGGGGTGCTGACTACCCTTCGGTCCTAACAACCGAACCTCATGGA
The DNA here is from genome assembly GCF_002870075.4 of Lactuca sativa. Lineage (NCBI taxonomy): Eukaryota > Viridiplantae > Streptophyta > Magnoliopsida > Asterales > Asteraceae > Lactuca > Lactuca sativa. The sequence continues at coordinate 293,497,301 of NC_056625.2, forward strand.
CTATTTCTCCCCTACTACTACTATCACATATATCATACAATAATCTATTGTCAGACATATCTGTGGTGTCCGGCCTACCCTTTGGTCCTAACAACCGAACTCGGGGACTGGTCCCCTCCTACTACCTCTATCGCATATAACATAACAAGCCAGCATGCAAACATTGTTGGGTTTTGAGCATTCTAACACTCCTAAGTGTACATGCAACCCTAAATACCTTTGATCTATGTTTTCTCTATTATACTTTCAAATATGAACTTCCAAGGTATTATCCTAATCGTGCATACAAAACAATGAATATAACAAGATAGAATACTTACCTCTTTGATGTAGAATATCTTCATGAAGCTTGAGTGCCTAGTGCCCCAAGTGTGACACCTCAAATGGTTCACACAACATCATATGCTTTTGGAATAACCTTGAGAGAAATGTAGAACACTTGAAATCGGATAGCCAATTATAGTTATGGACTTAGACATTAATCCAAAAAACATATCATCACATACTGTCAGACGTATCTGGGGTGTCTGACTACCCTTTGGTTCTAAAAACCGAACTTTACTATTATCACATACAACATATCATGCTAGCATATAACATATCAGGTAGTAGCAAACCTAGATGATATCACAAAGACAATCATCTATCATACGTTTCCTACTGGTGGGCCGGCATTGTGGCCTTAGACCCACCACTACTGGAAGGTAACTCACCTCGTAGTAGCTGTTGAACTGTATGGGAATCCTCCGACTGCTGCTGCTGCTGCTCTGGAAATCCTCCAGCTAAAATTTCACAAAACACTTAGTCAGAAACTGACATCTACTCTTAGGGTAAAATGACCATTTTACCCCCTGACCAAGTCAAAGTCAAAGTCAACTTCTTGTTGACCTGACTTGCCGAGTTGGCTCGCCAGCTCTCTGAGTCCCTATCCTTCCATTAGACCTCAAAACTCGTCTCTACTTGTCGAGTTAGGCGATGACTCGACGAGTTTTCCTTCTAAATGAACATCGACTAAATCCTCATCCGACTCGCCGAGTTGTATGAACAACTCGTCGAGTTCATCATCAACTGAGAATCTGGTCCTGCCCTTGACTCCCCGAGTTGTATGAGCAACTCATCGAGTCCATCTTTATCCTTAAAAAGATTTCCTTAGACTCGCCGATCCTGTTCATGCACTCGCCGACTCCCATAAATTTCCAGAACAATGGCTTAGTCCAGAACGTTGGGTGACCCCTTGGGACCCCCTTAAAACCTTTCCACACTCAACTGGGCCCTTATGACCCTCAACTGATATTGGACAGAACCTTGGACTCGCCGAGTCCAAGAACGGACTCGCCGAGTTGGTCACAACCACTCATGGAATCTTCGCTTTCTAATGTACAACACTTGATCAAAATGTAGATCTATGCTTCTACAATCTATCTAGCACGTAAAGTTACAACCTTTACGTGCTTGCATGGGACTTTAAGCTCAAAAGGTCCTAAAACAAGCTCTCACAATGCATGGGGCCTTCCTTGAGTGCGAAAGCCACTCCTTTCTGCCTTGTAACCCCCCAAAGGACCTAGATCTGAAACATCAACCTCAAACCATGCTTGCAATCATGGTTGGTGACCAAAATGCCTTATAAAAGCCCTAAAACTCCACAAAATGGGATCTATCAAAAGAGCAAGCAAGGTATAGACTTTATACCTTCTGAAGTCAGCAACTGATGCTCAAAACCGAATCCTTCTAGCCTCCTCTTGATCCTTCAAGCTTTTCTTTCCTTCCTTGGATCACAAAAGCACCAAAATCACTACAAAAGCCTTAGATTGTTTCAATAATGGCTAGGGTTTGCTATGGAGGTCTTCTGGGAGCAAATGGGACTAAGGAGGCCAAGTTAAGGTGTTTAAATAGGGTGCAAACCCTCGGATTAGGGTTTTTGCCCAAACAGGGTCTACTCGCCGAGTCCGGGACTCGACTCACCGAGTCCACAACTTAAATCTATGCCTCATCCCGCTTCTACTCGGCGGGTTGGTCCTTCAACTCTCCTAGTCCAAGACCAAAAGCAAATATTAAAAGATTTAATAAAAGAACACGTACCAAGAACCAGGTGCTACATATTCACACCTTGTTTTGTGATCCTCGGCATCCCAGTCACAAAACCTAAAGGGCACACTTGAGATTGAAACATGCCATTGAACAGTTCAATGAATCTCAAAAGATCTAGGAGTTGCAAAAACCAATTAAAACCTAATAATACATTTCGTTTATCTTGGTGGAAATTAGTGAATCGTCATTCAACTACCTTCAAATATTTTATAACTTGGATTACCGCATCCCTCTTCCAAGTTATAAAAGTATCGTGTTGGGTCCTAGCCTTAATATTTCATAGTGGGTGTTATATAAGGGACTTTAAATCAACTATCTTGAATATCTCCCAAAAAGATGCATGGTTTAGACATTTATGATCTTCCTAAATCTCTTGAAACAAGCTTTCCTAAATGAAGATGATGTCCCATGGAAATCATACTTCTTTCACCCCATCCAATTATTCTCCCTAACCCACAAGTTCTTGAAAATTTAAGGTCACTCAATCCCTATTGGCAAGCAAAGGTCTATGTGTGATCACATCTTGGAGATGTAGTCACATATTAACAAGCCGGGAGAGTTGGGTGTCAAAGTCTTGAGAAAGTTGGTGGTTCAATCAGTTTCTAAGTGACATAGTGAGTTCCTTTGGGACTCCTATGAAACAGACTATGAAAAGACCCTTAATGATCTTATCTATTAACTAAGATCAACTTCCTAAGACTTTATGGACAGTGACAATAATGACATTGGATATCTAGTAAAGCTCTCTCTTCCCAATGGAAAGGGATCAACCATTGTCAACTCGGTTGACCAAATGGTAGATAGAGAGGCTAAGTCTGAGATAGTCCCATTATCAAGGGTCCATAGGTATCTATTGCCAAAGAAAGGGGCATTAGTTGCAAAGCTGTCATATTTACCTAAGGATGTTAAAGTCAATAAGTTTGACTCAACTTCAGGTAAAGTCCTTTATCTAAATCTGCTAAGTTTCTATTCTGAGATTCTTGATACATGATGTGACTGGGTCACATGTTGATGTTTTAAGAATCAATGAAAAGCGAAGAAACTTAAAAGAAAGAATATGTTGAATCTGATCGCGTAGATGAGATCGGATTCTTGAGCTACTTCTTAGGAGTTAAGAGATATTTCTTAGGAATAGATAACAAGTTTGCATATGGATTGTAAAGATAAGTTTTTCCACAAAGTTTTAAAATATTAGGAAATTTTTGATTTTATTTATCTTATGTATCCTTACAATGGCGTTTGTGGAAAATTGTTTCTTATAAGATTCCACTGATAGCAATATTGGAAAGTGAATTTGATACTTTCATTTGTGGTATTGTCTAAATTTACCAAATAAGGAAAGATTCTCACCACCCAAATTTCAGTTGGATAGAAACTTGGAATCATGCAAGTTGTATAGCATGATCAATGAGAACTTTCAAGCATTGGAAAAATTAAGACTAACTACTTGTTCACATGGATGTATGAGTTAAGTAAAGGACTAAGGGATCGAGTACACATTCTTGTGCACTGGTTAAGTCCACCACAAAAGATCGATAAGACTATTCGTCATAATTTACTATAGCTCAGTAAATATGGTGATACTTACAAGCTTAAGTGTAATTCTGAGACATTGGAAAAGGTTCCAATGTATGACAGAGCGAATAAGAAGAATCAAATTAGGCTGAAGGATAAAAGTTTCTCAAATCTGGAAAGATGGGAAAGTACTTTAGTATCAAATTTTGTGATCATCTTAATGATTAAGAAACCACATCACAATTGGTCTTCTAAGGACATCTTAGTGCATTCTTATAGCTAAGAAGAGGAGTCATGAATTGTTGAAGTGGTTAAATCAAGAAGATGATTCATACTTCGTTCCAAAAACAATTCTTAGAGTTATACTCTAAGATTGTAACTTGAGTGACATGTCTTAAAGAAGGTTTAAAACACTTGTCAAATGTAAGAGTAAAACTTTTCTACTTTTGTACATTTGAAATTGGTAAGTTGTGATGTTTTGGATAAAACTAGGACCAACTAAGGCCAATTGTGTGAAGTGTTTGTCTTGATTAGAATCCATACTATCTCTTGAATATTTGACAAGAGAGTCTTATATGTCAAGAGGACAGTGGGAGTCTTAAAGGTCTTGAAAGTCCCAAGAACTAATCAAGAATAAAACCTAAAGTTCTTCACTAGCACACGACTTGAGGTTCATAACCTATCGTGTTGACATATTCTGTGCCCATTCCAATTAAAGTTGGCTTTGCATATGAGTTCTTATAGTTCTTAATTGGTTGCACAACAACTTGGAAGAAATGGCAGACCCTTGAGCTGCCAGATGGCAAGAAATGAAGATTGAGTTCAGTCCATATGAGTTTGAATTTGTCATTGTCCTTGTCTTGTGACTATGGTTTTGACAATTCACATGGATAAGAGCACATACACTTTTAATCCAAGTGTCATAAGGTTTCTCTCCAATTCATGAAAATGCTGGTGAGGAAACACTTTCACTAAGTAGATTTTAGCTAGATAGCAATTGTGATATTTGCATTCTCAAAGTAGTTAGTGGAGCGTGTGTGGTTAACCGGCACACTAACACGGACTTGTGAGAAGTGGCAAAGGTCTAAACAATCGAGACTATGATTACGACCCCTTTTCATAGCTCGTAAAATTGTTTAGACACACATGTGAGCTATATAAGATAAGGTGTATGATATTGATAAAGTTTTATCAAAGCAATCTAGTATCAGAAATCTAAACTTTGGTGAGAAAGTCAATAAAGTATTGATTTCTAGAAGTCCAGCTAATTTCTGAGTACATGTCAAAGCTAGTGGGAACATAAGTGTTATGCTAATAATCATCATGTTAGTGGGAGCATGATAATTATGATAAGTATTCCAAGTTAGAAATGTTAATTATAGAAAACAAAAGGTTTCAATTGGAAAAGAGTTGTTTTGCTATAACTAAGGGAGAGGAAATTATACTTCATCTCAAATCTAAAAGCTTAGATTGAGGTTTTAATCGTATTTAGTCAAGAATATATATATGAATTTCATGCTGGAATGGCTCAACATAAGGAAATTATATATATGGGTCCATTATTTGCGTTCTAAAATTCGATTATGATTACGGCATCCCTTTTCATAATCTGATTTATGAGAACTTGGCAAATTGAAATGGAATTGTTCTAGAATTGGATATGACTAAATGGATTAAACAATTGTCGAGGACAATCTAAGGTTTACCAAAGATTGGTTGCTCAAGGACAATTGGGAGTATAGTGTTAATTTTGGAAGGACCATATTGACATAATTTGTAAGGAGGCAACTCTTGTTCAGAAGTGATAGTAAAAATGGAATATGGAAATGTTTCAAAGTTAGAAATTATTCAATCTATGTAAGATTAGGGAACTTAATGCAAGAATGATGTTTCCTATGAGTTAATCTCCTTTCGAATGCTCTGTAATGTTTGTTGTCAAGTCTTTCTAACTTTGTGCATAATCATTACAAGAGGATCAATGCATATAAGTTTAGAATCTAACAGATTACAGTAAATGGCATGAATTTGGAATTCTTGCATTTGTAGTAAGGATTTGGGACTGTGAAATGAGAATCATTGGAATTATGTTCAATTGATATCTTTCACAAAGTAAAGATCATAGACAAACATAGTATGCATACTTGGTGTATGGCATGACTAGTGTTTAGAAAGCATAGTGTACATGCTCGGAGCATGGGACAACTAGTGTTTTAATTCAAGAATAAAGTTGATAGCTGAAATAGTATACAATGAATAATGTGTAATCATATGGTGATAAATAAAAGGTGTTTTGTTTATGTTCATAGGTTTTGATACCATATTGGATTCAATTATTATTATTGTGTTTCACTTTGCATGTTTTAACTTCCAGAATAACTAGGTCATTGTTCTGGATGACTAAGTTATTCAAACCATCCACATTCGGTCATATGTTGGAAGTAGAGATGAATTAAGACTGTCATGGGTTGGCTTCTAGAGGTCTAAGATGTTGGACAAAGGGCTACAACACTCATGAGTTCTCATAAGTTCTAAGTATTGGATTCAACCTGCGCTCATTGGAATCACTTCATAGATTTTATCACGAGTGATCATGAGACGATAATATTTTATATTCTTCAAACCTAGAGATATGAGTTGTTACTATGAGTTGGTTGTACATTGATTGCACGAAAACGCATTCGGTAACTCGATGTTATAAAACGTGCCTTTGTGTATGATTCAACAAGTTGTAGAACAAGCCATACGAGTCGAATTTTATCCATTCCTTTTACCTTCGGGATAAAAGTGATATCTGTGGGCCCCTTGATGATTTTGTGATGACAAATGTAAGTGCTCGGTCGGGCCAGGACTGATTTGATTTGTTCAAATAGTCAGTCGTCATAAATCGGAAATCGAGAAACAACAAATGGACAGAGAGAATGATTATAACCCATGTCTCAGTCCATATGATATATAGAATGGAGGAATATATGATCCCTTATCTAATGGATAAGTCATTGACAAAGGTCAGAGTTCATCGACAAGGTCAGAGTTCGACAGAAACTTTTGAGAGCTACGATTGATGATCGGTTCCTGAAGTCATACGCAATAATAGTTTTAGACTTATCCTAGTAGGAGACTGTTGGATTAATGTCTAAGTCCATAACTATAATTGGTAAGACTTGACCCGACCCGGCATGGTCCAGTTGGGTTGCATGGCATCATGCATTTGGATAGACTATAATGAGAGAAATAACACTTAAGGTTTGTTACTATATTATAAGTTCTAATATATTAATAAGATTATTTAATTAGTATTGATCAAGAATTAATCTAGGATTAATTAAGTGATAAAAAGAAGACTAATTAAATATATGGGTTGATTGTGTAAATCATCCATACTTATATAGTGGGCTAATGCTCCATGGATTGTCAAGTTGGGCTAAAACCCATAAGATGATCCATGGATGCTCCATGGTGTATTTGTACCCATGGATCATGGAAATGAAAGGCCATAACAATTAGGGTTTACACGGTGTAACCCTAACTATATAATGATCTTATTCTTGGAGAAAATCGGCCACTATGTGAGAGATAAAGGGCTAGCCGATTTTATGAAGTGTGGATTTCTCTCTAATCTATTCCAAGTGTATTTGGTGTTGTGTGAACCATTTGAGGTGTCACACTTGGGGCACTAGGCACTCAATCTTCATGAAGACACTCTACATCAAAGAGGTATGTAATTCTAACTTGATATATTCATATGAATCAATGTTATTATGCTAGTTAGGATGAATACCTTGGAAAGTTCATATTTGCATGTATAATAGAGAAAACATAGATCCTAGGTATTTAGGGTTGCATGTACACTTAGGAAGTGTTAGAATGCTCAAAACCTAACACTTCTTCCGTCATAAGGTCTCTTATTCCTCTAATGTTAGGTACCCACATCCTATCCTCAGATACCTTCAATCGTTAATTATTTGTACCGAATACCAACGTTTTGCCTAAACGTTCTTGCTTTCGGTCATTTTTCTCTAAAGCTTCTTCCTGAGCATTCTTAATGCTTTCACGGTCGTTGACACAACTTCTATTCTTAACGCTCTTGGCCTTTTTCTTTCAAGGTTTACTTTTTAACTTAGAGCATCAGCTATGACATTTTCTTTACTAGAGTGGTAAAGTATACCACAATCATAATTCTTAAGCAACTCTAGCCATCATCGTTGTCTCATATTCAATTCCTTTTAATCAAAGAGATATCGGAGACTTTTATGATCAGTAAAGAGTTTGCACTTTGTTATTTAAAGATAATGCCTCCATATCATTAATACGAATACTAGCCCGGCCAACTCCAGATCATGAGTGAGGTAGTTCTTCTCGTGCTATTTCAGTTCTCGAGATGCATATCCTATCACTTTATCTCTCTGGGTCAGAACATAACCTAACCCAATTCCAAATGCATCACTATAGATTGCGAAGTCTTCGATTCTGTCACGTAAAGAAAGAATCGGTGATTCACACAACTTCTTCATTAATGCGAATACTATGCACTCACTAGTTAAAGGGGTGACTCGAAATTCGGGCAACACTTCGTTTCTAACAATTTTCTTTTCCTTCGATGAAACCTAGTATCATTATTACTAGAGTTTTAGTCTAATATTTATTGCGACTAATTATTAGTCTAGATTTATGATTAACTCAAAGTCTACTTTCATGATCTATCAAGTAATGAATAACCAGGTAGGATCATATCAGAGGTAGGGTTCATTTGGTATACAAAGTATATTGTTTGGAAAGCCCACTTTAAACAACTCACTAAATCAAATCCTAGACATCATCCTCGTAAGTAGATCAATTAGTATAACAAACTTGAATCACTCATCGACCTCTTTTTATAGGTTCATAAAAACAATAATGAACTTATACATAAGTTATACTTGAAGTAGGGTAAGCATAACTCACTTACAACAGGGTTTACCGAGGAACCGGGCTCTGCATGGGTAGAACTTCTGATCCAAAAGCTCTCCTTCTCAGGGCCTTCTGGCACTCCGAGGCTCGCTTGTAACACCTAGGAGGTGCTAATGGAAATAATGGAGGGTTTCGGGTGAATGAGAGAGATTGGTTAAGAAAGTTGTGAGAAAAATGAGTGAAAACGCCTTCTATTTATAGGCTGCCAGCACCCTTGTACGCGGGGCGTATGCTCGGCGTACTCAATATGCTGACCATACTCCAAGCTATGTGGGGCATACCGGTGCCACGTGATGATATCTCATGCAAATCCGTGGGGAAGAAGGTGTGGCTGAGATTGTGTCACATGTCACGTTCGAAGCTTAACCCAAAAATTAATTATCTTCTAAATTCTGTAACTTTCACATACGAGCTATGTTTTTGACGTTCTTTATATCCACACGTAGGTAGAGATGTGCTCTGCAGCCTTCGTTTAGACTTCGTTGGCTAATTTTGAATTTATTTTTTAAACATATATTTCAACAGGCTTAGACATTTAAAGTCTGTTAAAAGTTCATAACTTTGTCATCCGATGTCCGTTTTCGACTTTCTTTATATCGTTGCGCTCCTATTACAAGATCTTCAATTCTTGTTTCAGTTGTGTCAACTAAAAATCGATCGATCTAAAATTCGATTTTTGGGTTGTCCACTGTTATACTAAATCTTAGAAAAATCATAAGTTTCTCAAACGAAGTCTGATTTTGATGTTCTCTATATGCATGCTCTCGATTTAACGTATGCTACAACTTTTGTTTAGATCTCTAAGGCTAAAAAGTAGTTTATCAAAATTTATTTTTCACGATACGCTGTACGGTGTCGGTTTAGTCGTAAAACTTCAACAAGTTATAACTTCTTTGTTATAAGTCGGATTTCAGTGTTCTTTATCTCACTGGAATCCTTGTTACGACTACTTCAACTTTATTCATAGATATTGGGTCTATCTACTATTACGCATATTTTTATTATTATTTATTATATCGTTATAAGCACATATGTTGCACATAAATCACATAATACTCAAATAATTATTAATTACATAAAAATAGGTTATAATTGTTGACCCTAAATATTGCATCATCATAATAATTCTTTGCTAGAAATGTCGGCATTATAGTATACAAACAATAGTAATGATAAACCATTAAAATGCTAATAAAGATAACTCATGTTGACAGCTTGATTAGATTTGTATCTTGAAAAGTCAACAACGATCGTCGAGATAACCCTAATTTAGTTTCTTTTGTTTACCAATGTTTATAGGAAATTACTTTGTTTCTTTTGTTTGAAACCTTGTTTAAAATATACCAATTTGTCAACATTGTTTCTACCCAAAATTCATCACGTATTATTCGATTCAATAGCAAGGAAATAACCACCTCTTTGGGAATTCTTTTTTTCCTCTATGTGGCATACATAAAGTCGTAATCTCATGTATAATTCATATGGATTGGACATAAATAGGATTATAATACTCACTATCTCAATCAACGATTAATGGTTTGATTAACTTATTTTGTTACAACTTAACTTCTCATATAAATTTTAAAATTACCTAGAAATTCAAACATAGAGTGTACTAAGTATGCATAACATAATTGTGTATAATTATCTATAATGAAATAAAATGATTCTTATTATCTAGCAAAAGAGTTAGTATGAAAATCATGTAAGCCTATGTATTATTTTAATCAAAGCATAATTTCTATTCACATTTGTTGGGGTCGAAATAGTTGTAACGTGTCGAAGCGTACTTTGATCTATATAAGTATTGAAGTTTTCTTGTATATTTTGCATAAGGGTATCTTTATGTAGATGCGTTAATGTTTAATCCCTAACGTATTTTTTCCATGCTTTTGTCATCCCTATAAATAGGGGATAGGAAATAGAGTTAGAGTATCTTTTCGAGTCTTCGCTGCTTGTACCCTATATTTTATCTGTATCTTTCGAAGGAATAATAGAGCCAACAAGATCATATTTACTCCATGTGTTCATAATTTCATTCAAAACTCTGATTTTGTTTCTTGTACTCGATTAATAACAACTACATTTGGTATCAGAGCAGGATTCAGATTGTTGATCTCTGATTTTCTCTATTTATCAAAAAAAATTGAGTCTCGTTCTAGATTCAAAATTTTCCGCACTTTTGATTCTGAAAATCTCTTCAGATCATCTATATTGATTCTCTTTTGCTTTTAGTTTGTTAAATCGAGCATTCTGTGTCTGATTTCTGGAAGTTTCATCCATCAGATCTTAATTTCTGAAGCTTTGTCCAAAACTCATTTGTACAACAATGGCGAATTTCAATATGAATATAATGACTTCTTATTCACATCTTCTTGGTTCTTCAACCAAAATCCATATGTTGATCCTTGAGTATTACGATCAATGGGCAGATAGGATGGAAGACTATCTGAATGGAATTGATGAAAATCTCTGGAAATGTATCATTGTTGAAGTTGGTTCTTCAAGTGTGTTACAAAATATTGGAACTGTTGCTTCCAGCCCAGATGGTAATCAACAAGCAAAGAGAAAGAAGAGGAATGGTAAGAAAGGCTTGCGTGAATTGAGAGGTGCTCTTCCACGTGTAGTGTATAACTATGTCTGTGGTTGTTCTGCTGCTAAGGAAATTTTGGATACATTGAAGGAGAAGTATCAAGGAAGCGAGAAAACCAAAAAGAGATCTGTTAAGCAATGTTTGCTGGAGTTAAGTGAATTCAAGCAGAAAGAAAGTGAGAAAATTGATCTCTATTACAATCGTCTGAATGAGTTAATCTTCAAGTGTAGCCGATATTGAGTCAATAGATCAACAATGGAGTAATGTGACTTTTCTTATGGGGCTTCGTAAGGAGTGGCGCAATGTTGGCCTAATGATATAAACTCAACAATTATTTGGCAACCTCTCTCTTAGTGATCTTTACAATGAGTTGAATGCTCATGAATGGGAAGTAAATGAGATTGTTGAGGAAACGAGAATAAGTTTGGGTGGTCCTCTAGCCTTGATGTCTAAGGTGAAAAGCAAAGACATTAAGATTGAGTCTGCTGAGAATGAAGGATTAGAAGATGAAGGACTGATTGTGAATTCTGATGATGAAGCAAAAGCATTTTATTCAAATAATAAAGTGAAAAAGTTTTTCAAGAAATCTGTCAATTCGAAGAATAAAACAAGTGATTCGAAAGTTAGCTCGTTTGTGAAGGGAGTAAGAGAGGAGAAGAAAGTGGAGAAGAAGGAAGTTAGGATTGATGATGCGAAGATCGAGAAAAAGCCAAACGGTGACTCTGGGTTCGACTTCCATTACTGCAATGGTGCAAACCACATGGCGAGTGATTGTATGTTGAGGAAGAGAGATGAAAAGAAGAATAGGATAAAAGATGAAGCCTATTATGTGGAGAGGCCAAAGGAAGATGTGATGAAGAAGGCGATTATCAGATCTCGTCTTCTAGATCTGACGATGAAGAAACGCGTAATCCAACTCATGGTGCCATGTTTGCTAAGTTCAAAGAAGGAAGTAAGGGTGACAGACAAATGCTTTGTCACTACTGGTGAAGACAAGTCTCCCATGATGTCTAAGGTACATACTCTTCTCGAATCCTTTAATATTCCTTCTAGTTCTTATTATTCAATTTTATCTGCGCTTGATAGAGATGTTACATATGTTAATAATTTTGTTATCTCTGCTAGTAGGGATGTTGAAAGGTCCAAAACATTATTGCTAGAAACTCAAAGGAATTTGGAGTTCAAGAAGTCTAGAATAGATAAGTTAGAATTGGATCTTAGGAATGTTAATGATGATAGAGAATATTTGAGAATAGAGGTTCAAGTTTTGTTAACACAAAGAAATATCTATTGTAATACTACAAAACGACTTTATGCCAAATTAACTGAGTTGCATCACTCTTCAGACATAAGCAAAGAACAACAAACGAAACTTTTTCCCTTTTTGACTTTCGAAAGGGATAAAATTGATGTGACTTCCTATGACTGTGAGAAAAAGATTTATGAGTATGACAAAGTTTCGAATGATAGATATGCATATGGTCTTGTTAATAGTGATGAATGTCTTGATGAATATGATCTTGTTGATATAGTGAATAATACCTTGACAAAAAACGAACAAATAAGAATTTTGAAAAGAACTGAAACTTTGACCTCTGACTCACAAAACAATTTTGCTGATATTGAAGATAATTCGGATAACGTCAGTGAAATTGAGGAAGAGGAAATTGTTGACTGTTCAAAATTATATGTCACTAATGTCACTTTGTTGGCTAAGGGTAATGGAATTTGTGATGATTTGTCGGTTAAAGTTAACACTCACCTACCCTCTATTTCGAAAGTTTATGACCCTAATCATGTGATTGTCGAGGATAGTCAAACAGATAGCGGTGATGATGATGATGTTTTGAATGAAACAACTATTCCAAGAGTTGGTGTTGATCAAGTGTATGAGGATACAAAGAAATTCGAAAAGGTAATGAAGGAACAAGGTCGTCATTATCTTTAATAAAAATTTGTTGTATATCCTAACTTCAAATGCATAAATGATGTTGTTTTTCCAAATCAAGTGTTTGTTACCTCATGGAATGGTGAAAAACTCAAACGGGAGATCAACAAAATTGTTGAGGCAAATAACAAAGAAGATTCGAAAGAAGGGTTTTTCTCAAACCAAAGCAATGTTGAAAATAATCTTAATAAAACTACATCAACTTTTCAAAGACAAAAATCAAAACGAAATTGGGTTGTCAAAACTAAAATTTCAAGTGTTGACACACAAATTATTAAACCTGTTTCTCCAAAACCAACTCGAAATGTTCAAAATTTCAAAGAACAAATTGGAAAGATATCAAAAGAATATGGCATTTTGAAGACTAAAGCACGAAAGAATATTTATTATCAAAATATTGAGGCTCGAAAGAAACAATATGTTTTGTCAACAAAATTGTTTGCGAAAGAAAACACTGAACTCATTCAGACTAATTCTCAAACTAAGTCTTTTTTTGAAAACAAAACAATTCCAAAAACCGCTCTGAAACAAAAAGAGTTTTCATAAAGCAAGCCAAATGTCTCCAAATGACCTCCAAAACCAAACGTTCAAAAACCAGGAAATGAAAATTTTGGTAAAAATTATAAATCAAGGAATTACAGCACAAATCAACAAAATGCGAGATTTTCATAAAATTCTTTTCAGAGAAATCATAATTTTGTTAATAACCAACAATCAAGGAATATGGTTCCTAATTATCAAAATAAAAGGTTTTCTCAAAATTCTTTTCAACCAAATGGTTTTTAAAATAATGCTCAAAGAAATTTTCCTTAATTTCTAAATCCAAAACGGTTTTCAAATGAACGACATGTTTTTAATGAAACAAATGTAGGTTATAAGAAACATCTTCAAAACCGTTATCAATCAAAGGCACTACCAAAGTTTCAAAATCAAAATAAAATCAAAGTGAAAGACAAGCAAAATGTATCTTTCGAACCTCAACAACCTCATTTTCCAAATCCTTCTTCAAAAGAAACAACTAAAGCTTCGTTTGTCAAAGGAAAATCCAATGTGAAGAATATAAATAACTAGCTTGAGGGAAAAGGAAAGACTTTTCATTCTGGAAAATTCTCTCAAGAAGAAATCAAGCATGCTTATGAGAGCTACTTGAATATGTCGTTAAATGGAAGTTATTCATCAAAGGAGTCGAATCCTTCAGTTCGACAATGGAAGGTTGTTCCTAAAGCGAAGGTTGGTGTTAAGCGAACTGAGAAGGAAAAAGGGAATGTCAGTGTTGAACCTAAACTAACAAATAATTTCATTTCGATACCTATAATTAACCAAGTGGACTTAATTGATAGCTTAAAATCCAAAGTTTGTAATTGGACATTAGGTTCTTCAGTCCACAATGCTTTTCACACTAATCACCAAGGACCCAAAAAGCCTTGGGGACCTAAATTTTTCCAATGATTGCAGGTTTTATGTGACGAGCAATATGATGACAAATGGTACATTGATATTGGTTGCTCTCGTCACATGACAGGAATGAAGGAAAACTTGTGAGATTTTCGAAGCTTGGAAAATTCTGGAGTAGTAAAATTTGGAAACAATGAAAAGTGTGAAGTCAAAGTTTATGGGAAATTCACGAATGGGAAGTTTACTGTGAATCGAGTAGCATATTTCAAAGGTCTTAAGCATAACTCAACAAGTGTTTCGCAACTTGTTGTGGGCACTTGTAATCAGGTTGTCTTCAATGAAGAACGAAGTGTGGTTTTGAACAAAGAAACTAAAGAGGTTATGCTCACCTCAAAGAAAAAATGCGACCTGTTTACCCTTGACATCAAACCTATTGTTGGTGTTCCCTCGATTTGTTTACTTTCAAAAGCTTCATCAGATATGAGATGGTTGTGGCATCGAAGACTTTCTCACTTGAATTTCAAGAATCTGAATAAATTGGTGGTAAATGATCTTGTTTGTGGTTTACTTGTCTTAAAATTTGATAATGATACTTTATGTGTAGCTTGCGAACAAGGAAAGCAACATAGACAAGGTCATCTAATAGTTATAGATTCAAAGATCATTGAACCTTTGGAACTTCTTCACATTGATTTGTGCGAACCTTCAACTGTTGAAATCTCAACAAGAAGAGGTACATATTAGTCATTGTTGCTAATTTTTCACAATTTACTTGGGTATACTTTTTTCGACTAAAGTCTGAAACCAGTCAAGTAAGTATATCAATTTCATCAAGCATATAGAACTCAGTTTGAGGAAGAAGGTTCGAAATATCAAGAGTAATAATGGCTTTGAATTTAAGAACCATGTTCTTGTTTCATTCCTAACTAATAAACGAATTTATCATAATTTTTCAACCCCTTACACATCTCACATAAAATGGTGTTGTTGAAAGGAGGAATCGGTCTCTTTGGAAGCAGCAAGAACAATGCTTACTATGCGAATCCTCCATAGCATCTATGGGCTGAAGCAGTTTCAACGTCGTGTTTTACTGAAAATAGATCTTTTATTCATTGTCGTTTTAAAATCACCCCATATGAAATCATTAACAATAGGAAACCAAATGTCAAATTTTTCCATGTTTTTGGTTTCAGGTGATTCGTCATGAATCTTAAAGACAACCTTTTTAAATTTTATTTAAAGGCAGGTGAAGGGATATTTTTGAGATATTCACACAATTTGTTAGATATAGGGTGTTGAACAAGCGAAACAGGAAGATTGAAGAAGCATTTAATCTTACCTTTAATGATTATTATGTCAAAAGCGTCAAAAAGTGCTTTGAACAAAAGCCAATCATTAATGAAACTAATAATGAGTTTCATGTTTTGAATTCTTTGAATTTTGATTATGATTTAATTTTTGGTGTTCCTAATAGGGCAATCGATTTAGAAAGACATGTAGATGATAATTAGATTCCTAAAGTATCGAAGCATTCTGATGATTCGACACTTACTCAGGATAAAGTTGATTTAAATTCATCAACGAATTCTCCATTGCATAATGAAAGTCAGTCGGTATTACCCAATGATCACGTGGATGGGGAGCACTTGATTTCGACTAATGATGTTGAGGGGGAGCATATTTGGGGGGGGGGGGGAGCTTAGTTAAATGAATTCAGATGTCGAGGGGGAGCATCATAAATTGATCCAATTGTTGATGGGGAGCAAAATGGATTGTTACCAAATACTTCCAATTTACAAACTGATGTATTTCATGATACGACTGTTAATGTGTCAAATGCAGGTGAAGGTTCTAAAATGGATGAAATGTTTGAAGATGCACCTTTGGATTTTGATCCTACATATCCACCCATGGACAAATGGACACGAAGTCATCCAATAGAACAAGTTCTTGGTGATCTGCAAGCTAGAGTGTTGACTAGAGCTCAACTTTGTGCAAAGTATGAGGTAATTAATGTTCATCAAGAATTTTTTATGTTTAATGTTTTTATTGTGAAAATCGAACCAAAGTCATTCAAGGTTGCAATGGTAGATCATGATTGGATTGTTTCTATGCAATATGAATTGGTTGGCTTTCAAAGAAACAAAGTTTGGAGGTTTGTTCTGAAACCTCAGGACGTATTAGTTATTGGATTAAAATCAACTTTCAAAAATAAAAATGATAAAGAAGGAAATATAGTGCAAAATAAAGCTAGGCTAGTTGTTAAAGGGTATTTGGAAGAAGAAGGTTTATATTATGATGAAACCTTTGCCCCTGTCGCAAAACTCGAGGCTGGTCATATCTTTTTAGCCTATGCAACACCCAAGGATTTTGATGTTTATCAAATGGATGTTAAGTGTGCATTTCTCAAGGGTGTCTTAGAAGAACCGGTGTATGTTGAACAACCACTAGGATTCATAAGTACACAATACCCTGATCATTGTTATGTTTTAGATAAGGTTGTTTATGGTCTCAAACAAGCACTACGAGCCTGGTATGCCACTCTTACTAATTTATTAAAATCATTGAAATTTAAACAAGGATCTGTTGATCCCACTCTCTTTCAAAAGAAAGTCGGGAACCATCTCATGCTTGTTCAAATTTATGTTGATGATATTAGTTTTTGCTCTACTGATCCTAATTTGTCGAATGAGTTTGAAAAGAGGATGAAAATCCAGTTTGAGATGAAAATGGTGGTGAAGATCAACAATTTTCTGGTTTTAAACATTCATAAAAGAAGAGAAAGAATTTGTATCAATAAAGAGAAGTATTCTCAAAATCTTCTTGAGAATTTTTGCATGACGAACAGTTCGAAACTAAGAGTACCTATCGTTATTGGAACACATCTTGGCCCTTCGTTAGACAAGCCTTTTTACTCATCTCACGTTGTACATGAGCATGATTGGTTTGTTACTTTCCTTAATTGCCAGTAGACCTGATATTATGTTTGTTGTGTGCAATTGTGCATGTATCATTCAAATCCCAGAGAACCTCATCTTACTATTGTCAAGAACATCTTTCGCTATCTTAAAGGCACAGTTTTGTTGGGCTTGTGGTATCCTTCGAAAATAGGGTTTTTCATACAAGCATTTTCTAATGCGAATCTTGGAGGTTGTCAATTTGATCAAAAAAGCACAATTGGTGGATGTCAACTTTTGGATGGGAAACTTGTTAGCTGGCAATCAAAGAAACAAACTTGTGTTTCGATTTACACAGTAGAAGCAGAATATGTGTCACACCCCCAAACCAGAATGGCGGAAATGTCTGGGGGTGGATGACTTCATGTAGAGCATCATAACAAATGATTAATAGTGATTAAAGCCATACAAACATTGTATCGATAATTAAAAAGTTTACGTTGTACACAAAACAATGCTTTCTTGATGTTAAATACATATGTTCAAAGTAAATAATGTGATGCGACGGTGCCCCATCCTCAAAACCCTTTTAGTTACCAGTTTACTAATTCCCTGAGAATACAAGCAGTTTTGAAAAAGTGTCAACAATTAAGTTGGTGAGTTCATAAGAGTTTTGTATGTGAAAAATCGGTAATTTTTCCTTGTATGAATGATAGAGTGTGCTTTCAGAATATCCAATATTTTCTTTAAAATGAGTTGTAAATCTTAAACCCAAGACCAAAATGTACGTAGTGTTGTACTAGAAATTAGTATTATGAAGTTTTATCTTTATATAATACCATTTGAATATAAGTTAACCCCGTAAACCAAATATATTGTTAACACCCCATGTGAGTTTTCATAACATTGCTAGCGACTAGTGGCTTGCTATGACGTTCTTCAGGCGTCGGAATGTTAGACATTTGTCACCCTAGACCTGCCGATCTAACTATAGCTAACAACTTAGGTGCAGGTTGTCAGTCCCGTACAGATCTATACAGAAGTGTCACACTCTCTTTTCGAGATTTTGGTTAAAATTCAGGACTTTAGTGCGTACTTTGGTAGGTACAGTGAAGGCATGTCTCATAAAATTGTATTAACAAGTTTACGTCTAGTGTAATGAAACCCTTACTGAAAGTATTACCCTTCCATAGGGGCCATGTAGTGTAGTATACTGATACCATTAAATAGTTATATGATTTGTCCAAAACGATAGATTAGTATTAAAACCATATATTTTTAGTTAAAACTCACAAAATGATTTCATAAACTTGTTATGTCCATTTTTGTTTAAAAATCCATTTATACATGAAATAATAGATTCTTGAGATTTCTTTTTGTAAAACTAACTCCTAGATATTTTGTCTAGTTCCAAAATGCATGACCAAAACCACATATTTTGGGTTTTATCCCATAAAATGGTATAATAAGTAGGTTATGGCCATTTTTGATAGAAATGTCATATTTTGTCCAAAGAAAACCTTAGTCTTTATAGTTGTGTAATTATAACTTTTTGTTATGAATATATATCATAGTTTATGTTTTGTTTTTCTAAGTTTTATATCTCAAAACTAACATACCACAAATAATTGCTCTAAAAACTAGTGATAACCATATTTCATGCAAATAATTCTTGATATTCATCATGTGAATGAAACATGCAAACATTTATGTAAATATTCTAGATATTTCTTGTATACCCCCTACCCCTAAAACATGAAAAACTCGAAAACATGGGGGTATGAACTCACCTTGAGTGTATTTGTGGTTGAGTAGAGAGGTGATGGTGAAGATCTTCAAGCCTAGAACACTTGAAGGCAGTTGAAGAACTCTTTGAAGAAGTTCGAAAATGGTGGGGGTTTGGGGTGTTTTCGGCCGAAGATAAAGAGGGAGGGGTGAAGTGATGTTTGCATTATTATTTGATGGATAATAGCCTTGATACCTGTTGGGTAATATTTTGTGTTGGAAGGGATGAAACACTCATGTCACTAAGTTAACTCTTTTTTTAATCAAATGATAACACTATTAACCCACCGAAATCACATGGTCATTTTGGTCCAGTACCACCGAAATCAGAGAGTTTTCGGTCCCAACCGAGAACTCTAAAAGCGAGAACATAGAGTTTTCGGTCCTAAACCGAAAACTATAATACCAAGGTATAAACCCAAATTTGAAGTTCCAATCAGTTGACCTTCGTTGATTGGTTTGACTTTTACTGAATTGTTGATTTTGATTAACTTTGATTGACACAAAACTGGCAATTGTCACAATATGTTGTTGTTGCAGCTTGCACTTCTCAAGTCATATGGATTCAAAGTCAACTGCATGATAATGAAATCAACATGAAGAAAATTCCGTTGTATTGTGATTCACAAAGTTCTATATGCATCTGCCATAATCCAGTGCAACATTCGAAAATCAAACACAATGCACTTCTCTATCACTTTATTAAAGATCATGTTGAGGATGGCAACATTGAAGTTCATTTTGTAAAGACAACACATCAACTTGCAGATATCTTTACCAAACCTTTGGATGAAAATACTTTTCTAAGGATTTTGACAGGCTTAGGTATGATAGATGCGAATGTTGCTCCAAATGGGACTTCGTCATAAAGTCACGTTGTGTCGACAAATCGTTGAATGGTCAAGATGTTATTGTTCACGGTTCAGCGTTCGAAATGCTTCGTTTTCGACTTTCCTTTGACTGATTCAGACTACGCTTCATTTCTCAAGGCAGATCTGATATGTCGACGCATAAACTCTATGTATCGGTACTTTTCATTTTGCTTATCTGATACAAATTTTTTAGAATTTTCAATTTTGATATTTTTCTTATTTTCTTTTAAAAAAAACCAAAAAAATCTTATTTTTGTTATTTTCATTTCAAAAAGAAAAATTCCTAAAACAAAAAAAAGATTTTCTTATTTTTGTTATTTTGATTTAAATAAAAGCTAAAAATATATCTTTTTTGTTTTTTTTTTTGTTTATTGTTCTTATGGTTAACAAGATTTGATGTAGCTCGCTATTGAAATATACTGGTGGAACTTGCATTGAAGCCTTAGGGAAAGGTGTTACTTTGATATACTTTCGTTAGGTGTCCCTAGAACCATGTTGCAGCATGTTGTCCCAAGCCTCTTAGACTCAATGTGTTTCGAAGCCTTAATGGATCTCTCATCATGAGGATTCCTTCCCAATCAGGCTATATTCACATTAGTCATTGACTTACTTTACTCTTCTCCTGTCGAGTTATGAGTTTCATGCTTGGTCCACATATAGCAGAGGTACATTTCTTTTCTTAAACCAATCTTTTTCACCATAAAGTTCCTTCACGATCACACACTATAACATATACCCAAGAGATCTATGGATCAAACCCACCAGGATTTAGGTATGTAAAAAGTCTGTGTTTATGATCCTGATTCATGAGATTGTGATGATGGTGAAACCCAAAACTTCGAAATCTTTAAGGAATTGACGGTGAACTTCACATTCAAGATTTTAATGAAACAATTGTTTTAGTACCACATTTCGATATTCAAAATCATATTCTTTCGATATGAGTGGTCTTGATAAAATGTTCTAAACCCAAGACATTTTTGCACAACAAGATCCATCAGTTCAAATTTTTTTAGAATATGATTTATGTCTGAATATCTATTTGAACTTTAGTTACTTATAAAATTCACCAAAACCTACTTTTCACTGACTACACTAGTCAAACAAGTAATTTTGTTTACCATTTCTCACACTTATGTTGAGTTGTGGTATGTAACAAAATTCAGCCTACCCACGAAGCCTTGAAAAAGAATCCCTTCGATACTCCATGATGAGTATTCAATTGAAATTCACGGGAAGCCACACAAGTTGTTCGATATCTCTCTTGATGTAGAACGAAGTGATCTTTTCCTTGGATCTTATTGCCTTTATGTCGATTTTTAATTGACATCACAGAAGTAAATTTATTTATTCTTGATCTCATCTCAATCTTTGACACACTTGTGCACACACTAAAATCCTTGAGGTTCCGAGTAATACCAACTGAGGTTTATGATTTCAAAACGTCTAGCATATGACTTCGCTTCTCAATCCAAACGCGCAAGAGCCCAGCCTGCATGCCGAAGGTTTATTAACGGTTCTTATTCTCTTGGGGCACACGAAACGACTGTTTGATGTGACAGTTTGGTAGCTTCACGATTTTCAAGGAAAAAATGCTAATCACTTTTCATACGTGGCTACTTTTATGGCTATAGGCCCGATTTTCAAGGGAACACGTGGCACGATTTTAATGCAAAAGCGCTTCAAATTCAAACTCAGGGTTTACGTATAAAATGGTTTTGGGTAACCTCATTCCTACTTTACGTGAGCAAGATAAATATTTACCAAATTTTATTCCCTTATACGCTCTGTTCTCCTAAATACCTTCAAACCCTAACAATGGCGGCTACAAATGTGAACATTGATCCTTCCCAAACCACTGATGAAACCACATCTCAACCATTAATGAAGATCCAGAGTACTAATTACCGAGTTCAACCTGATGTTAGCAAGTACCCTGAGGAACTGAAGATGCTCATCGTTTCCTAGAATCACTCTGTCTAATCTACTGTTATGTCGACCTCTTTCTCTATTCCGATGATGTGATTATCACTTGCTGGTTCCACTATTGTGTTTAACAAGACAACCAAGATGGTTACTTGTCAATTGACCAATGAGAAAAAGTACAAGTTGTCCAAGAATCAGTTTTCCCAAATCTTGAACATTCCTAACGTCGAACCTTTCTATGACGTTACTAATGAACAGGTGGCTTACATGTTTAATGAGATGGGTTATCAAGCACCTCTTACCAAGATAAGTGACTTCAAGAAATCATCTCTACCTTGCATCTGAAACTTTCTTTTTGGTATCTTCCTTCGATTCTTGACAGGTCGAAGTGTTGGATTGGATAAAGCGAAACTATAGGTTTATGTTATGGTTGCAGGATTGTATTATGATTTACAGGTTGATTATGCAAACCATTTATGGAATGAGTTTGGAAAAAACATTGCTAACACCAATGTTGTGAATGGAGTTTCTTATGCTCTTTATTGGAGCCTAATTTCTGAAGTTTGTCTACAAAAGGAAGGGATATTCGTTCCTGTTGATGATCCTAAAGTTGATTTTGTTTTTTATCAACATCCTATGACTGTGGAGGATGATTCGGAAGTTTTTCCAGTTGTTGCAAGGATCCCTTATGCAATGCTTCTCAAAGGAGATCTTATTTCCTATCTTCAAACAATCAATCCTTCAATTGAAACTGGTGTGTTATTGGAGAAGGGTGTTACTGGTCCTTCCAAAATAACTAAGGGCTCAAAGAAGGTTACACATGCTAGGTCGTCAAAGCCTGATCCTTCTCCTAAAAAGGTTGTAAATCCGATTTTTGTTCCTACTCTAACAACAATCACTAAGCCAGTTACTGACGAAACTTCTCAACCAGCCAAGGAGATCATGCCTTTGATGTCTGGTGTTCTCAAACAATTGAAGAGAGTGGCACGTAGGCCTTGTCATTCTCCGGAGAGGTCTATCGTCACCCAAAGGAGTGTCTCGCTAAAAGAGGATTCGCAAACCTCAAGTCAGCAGAAAGGGAGTTGTGATTCGCGAGATTCATTTCCCTGTGTCTCCGACTTCTAAGAAGTGAAGGACTAAAGATATGGTGAAGTGTACCATGAAAAAGCGAAAGCAGGTTCATGATCATTGGGATGAGGTAGTTCTTGAAACTGACTTCGAGGATAGTGGTAAATCTCAATCAACACTTCGTTATGATGATATGGGTTTCGATTCATTCCAGAGGGACACTCCAGTCAAGTTGACTTTCGAGGTGACTGGAAGTCTTAGTGGCAATCTGCAAACATCTAATGTGGACACAACCACTAATCTAGATGATCATTCGCATATATCCATCCCTGAGCAGATTACGGTCATACCACCCGACGTTTCTCTTGCTGAATCCAATATGGAGGTGGTGCAAACTTCACGCATCCCTACAAACATATCTGATATGGATGCAAATGTCAATAAGGATGATGAGGTGTCGAATTTTCAAGCCCAAGGAAATTTGGATAATATTGTTGTTTTATCTACTTTCGACATATCCAGCATTGACACGTCCACTTCGCTCCCAAATTTCCTTGGGCTTGAAAACTCAAGATTCATATCCAGTAGAAACGTGATTTCTACTCCCAACATCTGGTAAGCAATTCAAGATTCATAACAGAAAACTCAATTACTTGTTACAACTTCAAACAGATGTTGGGAGTAGAAATCACGTTTCTAGAATTGAAGTTGATGTGCTGCTCAAGGCGCAGGAGCTTCGTTTGAAAAATATGATAGATCAGGCGGATACGAATAATGAGTTGCGGGTGAAATTTTAATCTGAATCCTTTAATCATGAAGTTAAAGAGTTGCAAGCAGTTGCCAAAGAAAGACATGTCCTGTTTGTTCAAGATGTCAAGAAAGTTCAAAAAGATGTCAATTTGAAGCTTGAAGAACTTCGTACTGACATGGCAAATGAGGTTGCACAGATTGATCACAATTATTCATCTCTCAACAAAAAGGTGGATATTATTGTTGATGTTGTGACCAGGGTGGTTGAGTTATACAACTCTTTAGTTCCTAAAGTAGAATCGAATTCTGATTCTGGTGGTCAAAGTTTTGGCGAAGATTAAAGAGCTCTTAGGGAATTTGAAAGAGCTTGTTTCGAAGCTTGGTTCTTTACCACAATCTTTGATTTCTCCAGATCCGTTGTCTACAATGTTCTCATCATTGGAGGCTTCGATCAAATCCAATTTAGCACCATTATTGAAGTTAATAAATCTCATGCCAACTGATGCCCCGCCTGTTCACACATGGGTGCAAGGGGGAGAAAGGAGGACGAATATTGGCATGAGTTCGTCAAAAGTTACTAGGAGTGGATCATCTAAAGATGGAGATGATGCAAAAGTTGTTCGGAAAGTTATGTCAACACAAATTCCCACTTCGTTACCCAAGACCAATGTTCCAATAACATCTAATTTGACAACAACAAGACCCTTAACAAAAGGATCCGTTATTGGTTCATCTACAGGTGGATGAGGTTCAAAGACACCTCCGTCAACAGAAGAAATGAAAGGGAAAAAAAGGGTTTCCTTAGCGAACCAACAATTAAAGAGAAGAAGAGGGCCTTAGAAAAAGAAATGGAAAGGCAAAGGCAAATACAAAGCATTCTTCGACAAAGACAAAGTGATCCTCCTATTCTAGAGAATGGTGATCCAATAAAGCCCTACTATTATGAGACCATCGAAGCATCAGTCTTTAGTGGAGTGATGCATGAATTTGAAAAAGTTCCCAAGAAAAGCTATGATATTGAGAACACTGATTTTAATTAGTTGGACTTTCCTATCAATGAGATGATGTTTATGTCTACTCAGTATCAGATAGTTGACAAGTTTGAAGATAAAGATGAATACAAGTGGTTGAAGCTTCGATTCCATGTTGTTCTTGCAAAAAGAGAATAAGAGATATGGTCTTTGGTTAAAATTGTTAGAGTTCTCAAAATTTCTAAGGATGTCTTGTTCAAAGGGGTGTTGCAGAATTTTTTTTACCATGCTATTCGAGCTAACAACGTTGCATTCAACTTCTCGGTAGCAGACTTTCCATTGATTAATCTTAACGATCTCATCAGTGTAGCAAGAATTTTGAAAGGAGTAGATATTTCGAATCTACAAATGAAAAACAAAGAAGAATTCTTGATTAGGTATGTAGACATTATGTTGTTCATCGACAATTACTATGATTTTCTTCCATTGATTGATGTGGAATTAGCTTTAGCAAAGGGAAAACAAGTATCAGTGCCTCAATCTATGTTGAAGGGTCAAGGAAGTCTGAAAACCTATGAAGATGGGGAGATCTGTACGAAGCCACTTGGAATTGTTTTTACATGGAAAAACAAGAAAGGGAAAGACACTAAGTTCCTTTTTCAAGCTTATGATGTGGAAAGATATACAAGTTCTCAATATACGAATCTTCTGGTTCGTATTAATAGCTGCAACAAGAAAATTATGGTGACAAAACGGAAATTCGAAAAACAATCAATTGGTATGTTGAGATAATGAGGGTTATACATCAAGCGGCCCAGATGCTAATGACTTAGGATTCGTCACTGCTTACAAAAGGGAAGAATGTTGGGGTCGAAATAGTTGTAAGGTGTCAAAGCGTCCTTTGTTTTGTATTAGTATCAAAGTTGTCTTGTATATTTTGCATAAGGGTATTTGTATGTCGAAGCGTTAATGTTTAATCCCTTATGTATTTTTTGTATGCTTTGGTCATCCCTATAAAACAGGGGATAGGTACTAGAGTTAAAGTATCTTTTCTATTCTTCGCTACTTGTACTCTACATTTTCTCTGTATCTTTCGAAAGCGTAATTGAGCCAACTAGATCATATTTACTCTGTGTGTTCATAATTCATTCAAAACTTTGATTTCGTTTATTGTACTCGATTAATAACAATTACAACATTAAAAAATGTTTTTTACTTATCTTAGTTAACATGCATATTTTATACTTTTCTATATGTATTGGTGAAACTTATAAATTGTTTTCCATTTTTTAAATTTTTTTTCACTAGCTGTGAGTCTCGTATATTATATGAGTTGATTAAAACAAAATGTTAAGTAAGAAAGATTAAATGAGAAGTTTATTTGAATTCGAAATCTGAAATAAGTAAAAATTATGAGAAAAAACATGCAAAAATTAAATTAATTAAAATTATATGTTTAGTTGTCAGACTCATATAGTAAACCGGTTGATTATAACAAAATGTTAAATACAAAGGTTTAAACTGGAAATTTATTTGAAATTGAAATTAAAATTTAAAATTTAAAATTTAAAATTAATACTACCTCCATCCCAAATTAATAGTCCACTTTTGACTTTTGAAGTCTTTTTCCTTCAATTTTGACCTTAAATATTTTTGTTTTTGATAGATAATACTTGATGCAAAATATATGAATGGATTATATTTTAAATGTTTTTTCATTGTTATAAGGTTTATCAAGTAATATATAACACAAATAAAAATATTTAAGATCAAAGTTGAAGAAAAAAAACTTCAAAAATCAAAAATGTACTATCAATTTGGGACGGAGGGAGTAGTAATTATGTTAGTTATAATTTATGGAAACTTAATTAATGATATGTTGGAAATGAACAAATAGAAAATAAATATATCTATGACAAAATGACATATGATCAATTCAATGAAAGAATGATAAGTGACAAATTCATTCTTATTTATCAGGGTAGATTTTGTTAGTTGATACATTACGGATAAAACATAAATAAAATTAACTTATTTATAAGCTAATGAAAATTGCCATACATAATAAATTATATTGTTTCTAGTATTTAAAAAGAGTGAGAAATTAGGCCAAATTCTTAAGTTAGAATTTGAAAATAGGCTTATGTGTGCAACAAATTAAATACTACTGGTAAATTAGGCAATTTTGTTTGTATCTTATATCATATTCTCTTTTTGTATAAAAACATAATTTTCTAGTAGTTTCAAATTAAGACAGATTTATGCTATTTGAAATTATTTTTTACCTGTCAGTAATTTGTAAATAATAAATATATTGATAATCTTAATATGATCTAAAAGAAAGAACAAAATCGGGTAAGTTGTGTATTAAAACTTACATGCTGACTTTATAAATCCATCTACTTAAGTTAACATTACAAAGATTCTCCTTGTGGTTTCAACATTTTGTGGATTTGGTCCACTAAGTTAACATTATTAAAAAGTCACCATTAAGAGTATATATACTCATAATTTTACCTGTAATATCATATATCTAGTTATACTTATAATTCCATACCAATTACAAGTTCGTAATGTTGCATTTATCCCATATCTATGGGTAGAAGATGGAGCGATGGAACAAACCCACACACATGTACATGCCCTGAGCCAAGGACACGAAGCACGAAGTGCTAAGATTTTATTTTTGCTATGCTTTGGTGGCATCAATGTGAACCACATGTTGACATCGTCTTTAAGCATGTGGAAGCTTCTAAAAACTTCTCAAAAACATGTAGGGTAGAGAGCAACCAAATGGAGACTAGGGTTTTGACCCCCTGCATGACACAGACGAGGCGTGATAGTGCTAATGTTATCGTTGGCACGTATTTTTTAAAGTCTCTAAGGGTTTGTGTAACTTTAAATACATATCTCTTCTAGCCGTATTCGTTAAACCAAATTAACATATCCTCTTGTTCTTACCTTTAAAATTTGCAACCTAGCAATTCCACTTCTTTTCGGTTTTTGAGTATCTGTTTTACGTTTATCGGTTCTTCCATAGTTGTTGGAAAGAACGGTAATCTACATCAAATTATGAAGTTTTACTTTAAATCTTACAACCTAAAACATCATAAAAACTTAAAAATACTTAAGTCATTATGTGTAGTTTGAATAATTAAAGATCACGAAATATCATGTTGGTCATAATTTTTTGTCACTTTCAACTGACAATATTTACAATCTTCTTCTATCTTTCTTACGATCATATCTGATAGAGAATGATCAAATTGATTTTAATGCAAAAGTTGGTAAAATAAAATAATAATTTAATCTTGAGAATTTGCGACATAGACATATGATTCTTAATATTATTATTTTTTTCATTGGATATTGCCACCAATTCGTCATTACTAGTTGTCACATTGATTTTTAATTTGTGTGAAATAACTCAATTGTTTCGAAGCATATGAATTTAAAGGACTAAAATGTAGCTTCTAAACAAAGATGAAACATAATGCACATATGGTCCTTTAACTTTCAACAAATTTAAAATTTTGGCATAAATGAAATCAAGTTAACATTTTGGGGAGGATTTTGAGATTTTCATATTCATAATATTCGTAAAGCATCCCCATTGAACATAATACATTTTTTAATTCTACCTTGGAAACCTCCAACATGAAATCAAATCTCTTATGCAATGTATGACGAAAGATCTTAGACATTCGTTATATATTGGAGGTTACAATGGTAAACAAAATAACTAATTATAGCTAAGATCTTCTATGAATACAATCCCTAATAAATTTAGTATGCGTTGTAAAACATTAGTAAGTACTTGAGATAAAATGGACATAATGTTAAAATGATAGCAACTTATTTGCAAATTTGTCCTATATAATTTTAAAATAAATATACGAGAGACCTTTCGAAAATAAGCTTGTGATAAATTTTGAAAGCAAACTAAATCAGGTAAAGTAGCATTATGGCAGTAGACTATATGATTATCTAGGTTTTAGAATCAGTAAGACCCAAAATGGCGTACAGGAATAAGAAACACATTTGTAACCTACGGTTTTAGAATAGTTAGAACATACGTGAGTTAAATTATATTGGATAAATTGTCGGGTATCTGGCACCATTAATGAAATAATAAGGAATATGTTAAAGCTAAATTTATTTAAAAAAAAATCTAAAACCACGAAAATAAAAAATAAAAAATATTTTTTGGAAATATAAACTCAATTTACCTCTTGGTAACCTATTCAACCATTGAAATAACAACCCAATGGGTGAATATGAAGTTTTATAAAATATAAATTGAGTAAAAAAAGTTTTAGATATTACTAAGGATTCATATTTGGTCATTTGACACAAATAATTTTAAAAAACTAAGGTTCTGTTGGAAACAAAAAAAAAATCATTTTGCCACATAACGGTTCTTTCCATCTCTATATATAATAAAAGAGAAACTTGAGGTCATCACCTTCAACCATTAGAATCATTTATTGTGTTTCTTTGATTAATTTCAACACGTGTATCATTGTGATGATGTCATCCTAAAATAAAATTAAATTAAATTAATATTGATTAAATTTGAAAACTTGAATAACCGATTTAATGTTAACGTCGTTTATAAAAGGAATGTATTCAACTCATTTAAACCTCATCATAATTTTTGAAAATAAATTTTTTTCCTTCCTAATTAAAATCACGTTTTTAGCTGACATATTTTGTATATTTTTTCAATTTCACATTTATTATATGAAACGTATCTACAAGATTACAGGATATCGTCACTTAATTTTAAAAAATCAAAGAATTCAAAATTTGATATCATTTCCATAATCATTGTTGAAAACTATGGATAAATCATGTGCTCCTGTTCGTACATTATGTTTTCTTCAGACCATTTGCATCATCACGTTCGAACAACATCACCCTTTGTAGTATCATATTCGATTTTTTATTCTCATTAGTGTTGTATTTGGCTATGATCTTTGAATATATGAATAATCTTTATTATAAATGTTAGTATTAGTTTTTCAGTCTTGTACTTTTGTCTTTTTAACCATGCATTTGATGTTGCACTCTACATGTTTAATAAAATGCCCATGAGAAAAACACAATGACTTTTGATTAATTGTATATATGTATGTGTGTCTTACGTAATTAAATTTTTTTGAGATTGTTTCGATTGCACGGTAGTTATTGATTGAAAACTACCATTTGCCCTTCAATATTTTTAATTATCAATATTATACTGTTATTAATTTGACACATGTCCATAATTTTAGGTTTTTAACAAATTTAGTTAATAGCAATCTACTTTGACTTTAATCTATCCTGTTTTGAATTAAAATTTCTAAATTTCTTTTGAATTGTTGTAACTGTGTTCAATGGATATAAAGTGCACTGCAATTTCTATTTTGTTTTTAACATATTCAGTTAATACCAATGTGTATGTGGTTTTTCTTATTTAAAAAGCCAAAACTCTTATTTCAACAATTTTTCATAATTTGTCTCTGTCTTTGAAAGGTCATATCTCGGTCATGGGAAACCCTATTACTTTATTTGAATAAATGAAATAGTTGTCAATATTTAATACTAAAATTAAATTCATATAACATTTAACATTCCATAAATTATATTCTATGACTTTGTTTGAATAAATACTTGTCAATATTTAATGCACTGAAAAAACAGTATAATGGTTGTTTATATTTGTTTAAATTAAGTAACTTTATTATGAAGAAATGTCTAATTAGAAAGTTTATGCTTATATAACAATATAATTAAGTAACATTTTAAAATAATTGAAAAACATAGAATAATGATAAGTGGAAAATAAATAATTCAAAAATACCAAAAGTTGTCGTGTGACAGAATGAATGAGAAAAAGGACATGTGGCAAAATGATTCTTACTTATCAGGATAAATGTTTTTTATGTTGCTTTAACTTATTTTTTTTACTGTGTCCGACTTTTAATAACTTTATATGTATTTTTTAAATGTTCCCTCATATTTAAAATTTTATATTTTGACGACTTACGCATTTCTTTTATCATATTCAAACTTTCCAAAATTGGATTTCGATCGTAACCTACCAATTTCAACGTCATTAATTTCATCTATAATTCTACATAATTTAAATTCGTATTTTTCTTAAATAAATTTTTTTAATTATCCCGATTCTTTCCCTCCAAAACTATTTCAAACATTTATTTTTTACCTGTTTCTTTATCAAAATTAAATTTCTATTTTCCATATATCCATAAAAAAAAATTATTTTGATAACTTACGCATTTCCTTTATGAAATTTACACTTTCCAAAATCGGATTCAATCGTAAACTACCAATTTAATTATCATTGATTTCATCAACAACCTCACTCAATTTAAATATGTATTTCCCATATACAAATTTTTTAAATGATCCTAATTTTTTCCTTCCAAAAATATTTCAAGTATTTATTTTTAGATAATGTTGACCAATGATAACTATTCCTTTCCTCATATAAGATAATAAAACTTACCAATATAAATATATATATATATATATATATATATATATATATATATACAATATATTTTCTTTGTCATTCTCACAGAATAATACTATCCATATGTCCGTACAATAGATGTCAATTCGCATTTGAACCGTGCTATATATATATATATATATATATATATATATATATATATATATATATATATATATATATATATATATATAGTGACACCGTAAATTTCAAAACAATTTTTCGCATTTTATAAAAACATAATTCATTTAATATTCATAAAAACATCAATGTTTGAAACTGAATCCATGCCATATAAAAATCCCAAGATCTCATAACATAAAAATCCCGTGTGTGTGTACTGATCAAGCCGGCGCCTTGTCACGGTCATCACTAGTACCTGAAACAAATAACACCAAACATTGTAAGCACAAAGCTTAGTGAGTTCCCCAAAATACCACACATAACACATATTAGCCACTCGAGACTATAACTCTGTGGGTCCATGGACCCTACTCTGTGAACCCTCTGGTTCTATCTCTGTGAACCTTCCGGTTCCAACTCTATAAACATGCGCAACATAAATCACATAGAAATAATGCAGTACAACACATAACATATAGCATACAAATACTCTGTCACGTAACTCTGATTACCTACTCAAGGTAAAGTATAGTGAGAAGACTCACCTCGCGT
Organism: Lactuca sativa; assembly: GCF_002870075.4. Lineage (NCBI taxonomy): Eukaryota > Viridiplantae > Streptophyta > Magnoliopsida > Asterales > Asteraceae > Lactuca > Lactuca sativa. Next base: position 293,529,251 of record NC_056625.2, read on the forward strand.
ATCTCGATAACTCGCAAATCCTGGAAATCACTCGCGCTCGATCCCCCGAGTTATAATCCTCCTATAACACAATATATCTCTAAAAACACTTTCACAACTAAGGTTGACTAACCCTATCAAGTCAACACTGGTCAACTCTGGTCAATGGTCAACAGTCAACTTTGACCGGACTCGGCGAGTGCACTAGAGCGACTCGGCGAGTCTATACGTGTTCACTGACTCCCTCGGATCCTCTCTTGACACGTCGAGTACTTCCCTAACTCGATGAGTTCCACCTGGCATGAATCGCGGGGCCACCACGACTCAACTCGCCAAGTCTCAAGAACAACTCGGCGAGTTCCGGCTTGACTCAGCCCCCTATTGACTCTCCCTGACTCACTGGTTCATCCCCCCAACCCGACGAGTCTACTCGCTGAACAATTTACGTGAAACCCCAACCCTACTCGCTAAGTCTCAAGAACAACTCGACGAGTTCATGCCATGCACAAACTCTATTGACCTTCTGAGGTCAGATTTGCTTCCCCAAACCATAGATCTGGCCTTTCCAAGCATGAATGTCACGTAAAGTTCGAAACTTGATGCTTGTATAACCCCCCACAAGGCATCAAAAGGAGATTTGGTCCCAAAAATGACAACCTAGGTCCAATAACTCCATAATAACCCAAAAAGCTCCAATGGTTAGGGTCTCTGGACCTCTTTGAGTCCAGATCCAAGGCACACACTCGAAGAGGGTCCATTTGCTTCACATAATCACTCTCCAAAGGGGGTTAGAAAACCCTAACTCCAAAGATCAACCCTAAAACTGAAGGAGGTTCGAACTATTACCTCAAAATGAAGCCTCTAGACTCTGGATCTGTTGGAATCTCACCTCCTCCTTGCTGTTGCCACCTTCTTCTTGCTAAACAAGGAATACAAAGGCCCAAAAGCAACTTCTTCTCTCCCAAAACGATTTAGCTCTCTTAGGGTTCTTTCAAGGGACTGGTAGCCGTAATGGGAGGCTATAAGTGCCCTTAAATAGGCTCCAAACCCAGGGAATTAGGGTTTCATTAAACAGCGTGGACTCGCCGCGTCCAAACGCGAACCCGTACCCATAGCCGCGATCATACTCGGCGAGTTTGAGCTCCAACTCGCCGAGTCTCCTCACAATCACCACAATTATAAGAATGAATAATACCTGGGAATCCGGACTGTTACATATATATATATATATATATATATATATATATATATATATATATATATATATATATATATTGCTTTTATAAGCAATATTAACACTAATCTAAAGTGATTATTTTTTTTGTATCATATATAAGTGTACTTTGTTTTATCTTTATATAGTAACAATAAAATTTATAAATTTAAACAACAAATAGACATATTTCGAATTTTGTCATAGTATTATACCTTCAAAAATAAAATTCCCTCCAAAATAATGTTCGTCATCATATGATTTCATCTATAATTTCACCCAATCTAAATTTGTAATTACCTTATATAAATTTTTTTAATGATCTCGATTTTTATCCCTCCAAAAATATTTCAAAGTTTATTTCTTAGATAATGTTGCCACATTATAACTATTACTTTCCTCATATAAGATAATAAAACTTACCAATATGTCTTTATATATATATATATATATATATATATATATATATATATATATATATATATATATATATATAAACAATATATTTTCTTTGTCTTTCTTATAGAATAGCACTGTCCACACGTCCGTAAAATAGATGTCAATTCACATTTGAACCTAGCTATATATATATATATATATATATATATATATATATATATATATATATATATATATATATATATATTGCTTTTATAAGCAACATTAAGACCAACCTAAAGTGATTAATTTTTTTTGTATAATATACCAAACATACTTTGTTTTATCTTTATATGTAACATTAAAATTTATAAATTTACACACCAAATATACATATTTTGAATTTCGTCATAGTATTATACCTTACAAAATAAAATTCCATCCAAAATAATATTCGTCGTCAGGTGATTTCATCCATTATTTCACCCAATCTAAATTTGAATTTTCCTTACATAAATTTTTTTAATGATCTCGATTTTTTTTCCCTCCAAAAATATTGAAAATTTATTTCTTAGATAATGTTGCCTATTATAACTATTACTTTCCTCATATAAGATAATAAAACTTACCAATATATATATATATATATATATATATATATATATATATATATATATATATATATATAAACATATTTTTTTATTATTCTCACAGAATAGCACTGTCCACACGTTCGTACAATAGATGCAAATTCATATTTGAACCTAGCTATATATATATATATATATATGTATATATATATATATATATATATATATATATATATATATATATATATATATATATATATATATTGCTTTTATAAGCAACATTAACACTAAACTAAAGTGATTAATTTTTTTGTATATACCAACGTACTTTGTTTTATCTTTATATAGTAACAATAAAATTTATAAATTTACACAACAAATATACATATTTCGAATTTTGTCATAGTATTATACATTACAAAATAAATTTCCCTCCAAAATAATATTCGTCGTCACATGATTTCATCTATAATTTCACCCAATCTAAATTTTTAATGATCTCGATTTTTATCCCTCCAAAAATATTTCAAAGTTTATTTCTTAGATAATGTTGCTCTATTATAAGTATTACTTTCCTCATATAAGATAATAAAACTTACCAATGTCTCTCTCTCTCTCTCTCTCTCTCTCTATATATATATATATATATATATATATATATATATATATATATATATATATATATATATATACTAGTAGCGTACCCGCACAATGCGTTGGCGGCGATTTGTTTCATTCTGAAGATTAGTTTCCGAACCAAAGTTAGTGTCATTTCAGCGGTCGTCAAATCGTTTCTTTTTGATTTATTTCATTCTTGTGATTTGTTTCTTTTGGCGATCGGTTGTCTGTATTCGGCCAACAAATAGTAATTTGTGTCTATTACTTTTTATTTGGCAGCAGACGACGATTGGTTTCATTTAACAAATAATATTTTCTTTCGATATGCTGTTAAAACTTTGTAGTTTAGCCTAAAAATAAAAAACGTTGTATTATTTTAGTTTAAATATAATATTATGTTAATTTGGTTACAAATAATAATATGTTGTTATTATTGGTTAAATATGAAAGTATATTGTTATCATAGTTTGTGCGGTGTAACATTAATATTAACTCATTATAAGTATTTATGATTTATATATTACAATTGTATTATGGAAGATGTGATGGTGTGGGTACTGATGTTGTGGTATAATTGATTGATTTTTTAAAATATGTTATCTTAATAATATTAAATAAAAAGTGTATTGTAGTAATAATAAATATATAAAAATATCTAATTATGGAAAAGTATATCATACATTTTTAGATTTTTTTCTTATCTTATAACAGTTAAAGGCCATAATTATCGGTAACTATCTTTCCATGAAATCAATGATGATGAATAGTATGGGCACTATGTTTTTCTATAAGTATGGATAGTATTTAAAATTGTATGGAAAATCACAATAAATTAATGGATCTCAATAAACAAAATAAATCATTTTTTATTTTTATGAAATGTATTTGATTAATCTTTAAGTTTTGACCATTTTTTAACATGACAAACAAAGAGTAATATAAAACGTCATTATTAGTTTATAATAATAATAAAAAAATAAACCAAAAATCCTAATCATAACATAAATTCTAAATAGACCTTTTCGTTTACATAATTAGATTCAAAACCAAAAGCGTTAGTCTTTAATTTTTTTTAAAGATATCTACTATTCAAACAATCATTTAATATAAATTCATCGTAATCATGTTTTAATATTATCAACTATAATTTACGTAAAAACTATTATATTTTTTTTAAGCCACAAATCTTTCTTCTAATTTAACTGATCAGTTGTTTTTCTATAAAATAAATTTTGTTGTATATATTTCTTGTAAATGAAATGCTAGAATTCCTAACAACCTTAGGAAGAATTTCAAATATTAATAGACTTAGTTTTAAATACTAAACTCCATGTGGTTACCGACATCTTACTAAAACTTTTATAAAAAATTTAACTATTCTAAATATCAGATTTTAGAATTTGTGTCTTAAATAGATTTAGTTACCTAGTTTTTAAATATCAGTGCTTATATATTTTGTGTGTTAACAACACACTTACAAAAGATACACTCTTATGAACAATACATACAAATCAAAAGTACTTCCATTAAGTTTTTATAGAACTTGGGTCATTTAACTTAAGTAATTTCATGTTGCCTATAAAAATTCAATTTCAAACAATACACACACATAAATGGGTCACTGATAGCCACGTCAATGTATAATTAGGAAGCTAATTTTTATAGAAGTGTTGATCTTTATGTGGATGTGTAGTTAAAAGGGAAAAACAAAGACAAGATATATATGTGAAGCAAAATAATATATGGGAAATATGTACACTAAGACTCAGAGCATGTTCATCTAAATATTATAAGACTTGTCGATCAGGTTACCACAACCCCATTTAATTTAACATAAAAACCATTAAAAGCTAAAAAATAAACACAAAACCCAAGAAACTCCAACGCAACTGGACCTACTGGGACCAAAGAGCATAAAAAAAGAGAATTTACATCTAAGTTAGAGCAGCAAAAGACAAAATCTTTCCTTGTGGCAACATCAACATCTTCCAAATAAACTACAACCGATGAAACAAACAAAAGCAGGTAAGTATCGAGGTTTCTCCTACATAAACCATCCTCAAAAAGTTCTTGTCCTTGTCAAACTCCAGCATAATCCTGCACAACCCATACTTGACCATTTTACCCCTACACAAACCTTAGCTCATTCTTTGGTGCACTTGATACAACAAGAATGTCAAACTTCAGTTTCTTTACAAACTGATGCATATACTTGCATAGAAGGAAAGATGTTGAACATGGGCTTCAAAAAATGCAGGAAATGACATATGGCCTAGGAGAAGATAGATAATCATGAGAGGATATTGGGGATGGATTTGGGGTCAAAAAATTAAGATATAAAAATTGGAAGGATAGCAAACTCAAATTGAATAAAAACATATACATATGAGATATTGGTTCCCAAAATTAGCACCCATTTCAAGAACTTTTGACCTGATGTTATCTCTCCAGTAGAGCATGGCCACTGGGTACCGGATAGTCATGTGCTAGAAATCAGAGATGACATCAGATATAAACAACCATGAAAACACATGCATACTAAGTCAAATCCAGATCCAGTGTCAAAAACATGGTTAGGCTTTGTTATATTTGCTTCACATGGGTTTCAAGCCATAGATGCCTTACAAGAATAAGGAAGAAAATTGAGTTAGTTTGATAAATGTGTAAATGGAGATTTGCAGGTAGACTCTTAGAGAAAAATATACATAAAAATAAAATCCATAATTTCTTTGAAACCACTCTCCTCCTTTCTCGATGATAGACTCTCAACGATTAAAAAAACAACCAGATTAGCGTGACAATTCGTATTCATATTCAGGGAGAAGGAAGTGATGGCTATAAAAAGTGAATGAACATTGTGGTTGGTTGATCGTTGTAGACAGTAGATGTCGATCAATTTCAGGTTAAGATTTAAACCGAACCCTTAAACCCCAAAATCTGAATTGGTTAAATGAACAACGTTGGGTTTGTATCAAGCCCTAGAAATAGATTAAAAAAAATCTCTTGTCAGTAAACCTAAACCAACAGATCTTGAAACACTCAATAGATTTACTAAGAATTTGGATTTCGATAAGAAAAACATAATAAAAACACCTTCATGCTTGAGAATCTTAACCTGGCTTCATCTTTTAGGTCACTTATTTTAGCATACTCCCTCAAAAAGTTTTTCCATGAACCACGGTGTTCACATCTTCACTTCCCTAGCCATTCAAACTGATCCAACCAATGAAAAAGTCCTAAATTTCACACTCAAAATTAACAATCAAATCAATAAAATCATACGTTGATATGCATATGACTTCAAAAAGACAACCAAATAACCATAAATGGGGGGCGACAGTGTCAAGAGTTTTTAGAGATAAGATCAACAACTGAAAGATCGATGAAAACCAAAAAAATACACAAGTTTCTCACCGGTTCAAAGTGGTGAGAAGTCAAGTTGCATGAAATCTACCGTATAGCTTTGAATAGCATCATCGAGGCTCTTATGTCGATATAGAAATACCAGATGATTGGGGTGTAGAAAGATAATCTTGGTCAAAAGGGGAAGCTTCGGAACTTGAAAAACAATTGTGTGGTGGTGGTGCCTGGTGATTGACAACATGGTGACTTGAGTTTGTATGTGGATCTAGCAACAACGACGATGAGAGATTGATGGTGACACCATGATTTCTAATGGAGGGAGGTGATGAGGAAGAATAATGAGAGAAAGTGAGGGAAGAATCGGCGTTTTTTAGGGTTTATTTTGACTAACTTTTGAAATTTGAAAAGTCTGCCCAAGTTTTTTTTTAATCGATCGCCCAAATTTTTTTCTAAGGTTTCTCAGGTTGTTTCCAGTTTTTCCTTAACGTGATTTACTTCATCTGTGTAACATCCGGATTCCCAGGTATATTATTTTATTTAATTATTTTGGAGTTTGTGGAGGAACTCGACGAGTTGGAGCCAAGACTCGCCGAGTAGGGTCGCGGATGTTCATCCGGGTTCACGTTCGGACTCGACGAGTGCATTCATGGACTCGGCGAGTCCATGTTGTTTAATGAAAACCTAATCCCCCGGGTTTGGAGCCTATTTAAGGGCACTTATAGTCTCCCATTGCGGCTACCAGTCCCTTGAGAGAACCCTAAGTGAGCCAAATCTTTGTGAGGAAGAAGAAGTCACTTTTGATCCTTGTACCTTTGGTTTAGCAAGAAGGAGGTGACCAAGAGCAAAGAGGAGGTGCGATTGTAGCAGGTCCAGAGTTTAGAGACTTCATTTTGAGGTAATAGTTCGAACCTCTTTCAGTTTTGGTGTTGATCATTAGAGTTAGGGTTTTCTAAACCCTTTAGAGAGTGATTATGTGGAGCAAATGGTCCATCTTCGAGTTTGTGCCTTGGATCTGGACTCAAAGAGGTCCAGAGACCTTAACCCTTGGAGCTTTATGGATCAGTTTGGGGTTATTGGACTTAGGTTGGCATTTTTGGGACTAAATCTCCTTTTGATGCCTTGTTGTTGTTATACAAGCATCAAGTTTCGGACTTTACGTGACATTCATGCTTGGGGAGGCCAGATCTATGGTTTAGGGAAACAGATATGACCTCAGGAGATCAGTAGAGTTTGTGCATGGCATGAACTCGCCGAGTTGTTTTTGAGACTCGGCGAGTAGGGTTAGCGTTTCACGTAAATTGCTCAGTGAGTAGACTTGCCGAGTTGGGGGATGACTCAGTGAGTCAGAAGGGGGTTAGAGGACTGGAGTTCAAGGCGGTACTCGCCGAGTTGTTCTTGAGACTCGGCGAGTTGAGTCGGGGTGGCCCCGCGATTCATGCCTGGTAGACTCGTCGAGCATAGGGAGGGATTCGGCGTGCCAAGCGGGACAAAGTGTTAGAGAACATGTGTGAACTCGCCGAGTCACCAGAGTGCACTCGGCGAGTAGGGTCAAAGTGTGACCATTGACTTTTGTTGACTTTTAGGGTTTGGTCAACAATGGAGTACTTGTGTCAAGGGGGGGGGGGGTAAAATAGTCTTTTACCCTTCTGAGGGTGCCAATGGCAGGTTTAGTCTAGTCTCAAGAGTTATATTTATAAGAGTATTTACTTTATGTGAATAGGCGGAGGCTAGGCAATATTTCTACCGAGTCAGAGATTTACCGAGACGCCTGAGGTGAGTCTTTTCACTATACTTTACCTAGTGTGGTAATAGAGTTGTGTGATAGAGTATTCTAGAGCTATATGTCAGTGTGTTTGTATGATACTACATGTTGTGATTTATTGCGATATGTGATTGCATGATTCAGAGTTTACAGAGTTAGGACTAGTGGGTCCACATAGTTATGGGACCAAGAGGGTCCCATAGAGATACTCGACCAGAGGGTCAACAGAGTTACAGCCTTGAGTGGCTGATATGTGTTTATGTGGTATTTTAGGGAAACTCACTAAGCTTATGCTTACAGTGTTACGTGTTATGTGTTTCAGGTACCAGTGATGACCGCGGGAAGGCGCCGACTTGATTCGTACACACACATGGGATTTTATGTATTTTGATCTTGGGAGATGTTTTGTGAAACAAAGACATGATACTATGACATTTATGAATGAATGAGTTCGTAAAAATGTGTTTGAAAATGCGAAAAATTGTTTTAAATTTTTACGGTGTTACAAGTTGGTATCAGAGCCTTGGTTTGAGGGATTCGGGTGCACCTTCGGGTGTATCTGAACTCAAACTGAGGATTTGAGGAAATTTCGATAATAAAATAAGTTTTCAAAAGAAGAACTTTCGAGACAAACAGAGCAGAGTCGTGTGTACGAACAGCCAGCGCCCGAACGGTGATTTCCCAAAATACCATTACAATAAGTGTTATGAGATATGATATGATATGTTATATGATGAGCTATGCTATGCATGCTAGAGTAGAATAGGTATTCTTATTATGACTAGAGTGGCCTGATATATGATGCCTGGGTCTAGGAGTCTCGCTGCTAAGGATACTTCAGAGTGTTTAGGTAGCAGCGAGGAGATTATGAGAGATCTACTAGCGAGTATCATATGATTAGAGAGAGTAGAGTACTTGGGATTTGGGACTCTGGGAGGAGGACTTGGGGTGAATGCTGATGAGGTGTGAACGGTAGTATTGGGCCCGTACTACTGAATGCACAGCTCAAGTAAGAATCCTTGGAGTACCAAGGGACAAGTAGGGTGGAGTATTCGAGTGTGATCATACTCGAGCGAGCCCCTGATATTTATTCTTGTCTTGTATTTCAGAGAGAAGGAGATCATGGTTGGGACATGCCACACACCAGGGAGCAGCGGTACGAGTGATGAGGAGATCCGTAGGATCATCCAGGAGGAGGTGGCTGCGGCCATCAGGGCAGAGATACTAGAGATATTCGGGTATATCAAGACCACGCTGATAGAGACATTTGATGAGAAGTATGCTGCTCTTTCTGAGGCTATTTTTGCTGTGGCCACTGCAGCTATAGCAGCGACTAGGTCGCAAGGTGGTGATGCGTTGCTGTTCTGAGATTTCAGCAACACAAAACCACCGGAGTTTGACAGGACCCAGGATCCGATTGTGGAGATGAGGTGGATTTCAGACATGGAGGGGTGTTTCTTTACTTGCTCATCTCCAGAGCATTTGAGAGTTTGGTTCGCGCTGAACCAGCTTCGCTTGGGAGCGAAGAATTGGTGGAAGTTTGTGACGGCACACTATATGCATGCTGAGCTTGCTGCAGTGACTTGGGAGAGGTTCACTGCTATGTTCCGAGATGAGTACGTTCCCCAGGTGGAGAGGGAGCGTTTGGCCCAGGATTTTATGACCCTTAAGCAGGGTACTGAGTCTGTTATAGTGATTACGAGGATGTTGTAGGGTTTTGAGCATTCTAACACTCCTAAGTGTACATGCAACCCTAAATACCTTGGATCTATGTTTTCTCTATTATACATGCAAATAAGAACTTCCAATGTATTATCCTAATCTAGCATACAAAACAATGACTATAGCAAGATAGAATACATACCTCTTTGGTGTAGAATGTCTTCATGAAGCTTGAGTGCCTAGTGCCCCAAGTGTGACACCTCAAATGGAATCACAATCATCAAAACACTTGGAATGACTTGAGAGAATTCTACACTCATCAAAATCGGCTAGCCCTTTCTTCACTATCTCTAGTGGCCGATTTTTCCTCAATAATAAGATGCTTATATAGTTACACAATTAGGGTAAACTCTTAATTGTCATGGCTTTCCATTTCCTTGGATCCATGGGTACAAATACACCATGGAGCATCCATGGACCATCCTATGGGTTTTAGCCCAACTTGATTATCCATGGAGCATTAGCCCACTATACAAGTATGGATGATTTACACAATCAACCCATATATTTAATTAGTCTTCTTTTGATCACTTAATTAATCCTAGATTAATTCTTGATCAATACTAATTAAATAATCTTATTATTCTTATTATTAATATACTAGAACTTATAATATATTAATAACCATAAGTGTCTTATTTCTCTCATTCAAGTGCATGATGGTATGCAACCCAAATGGACCATGCCGGGTCGGGTCAAGTCTTACCAAATATAGTTATGGACTTAGACATTAATCCAACAGTCTCCCACTTGGATAAGTCTAAAACTATTATTGCGTATGACTTCAGGAAGCAACCGACAATCGTAGCTCTCAAAAGCTTCTGTCGAACTCTGACCTTGTAGATGAACTCTGACCTTTGTCAGTGACTTGTCCATTAGATAAGGGATCATATATTCCTCCATTCTAGATATCATATGGACTGAGACATGAATTATAATCATTCTCTCTGTCCATTTGTTGTTTCCCGATTTCCGATTTATGACAACTGACTAATTGAACAAATCAAATCAGTCCTGGCCCGGCCGAGCACTTCCATTTGTCATCATCAAATCATCGAGGGGCCCACAGATATCGCTTTTATCCCGAAGGTAAAAGGAACGGATAAACTTCGACTCATATGGCTTGTTCTACTACTTGTTGAATCATACACAAAGGCACGTTTTATAGCACCGAGTTACCAAATGCGTTTTCGTGCTATCAATGTACTATCAACTCATAGTAACAACTCATATCTCTAGGTTTGAAGAATATAAGATATTATCGTCTCATGATCACTCGTGATAAAATCCATGAAGTGATTCCAATGAGCGCGGGTTGAATCCAATACTCAGAACTTATGAGCACTCATGATTGTTGTAGCCTTGTCCAACACCTTAGACCTCTACAACCCATCATGACAGTCTTAATTCATATCTACTTCCAAAATATGACCGACTGTGGATGGTTTGAATAAATTAGTCATTCCGGAAGAATAACCCAGTTTATTCGGGAAGTCAAAACATGCAAAGTGAAACACAATAATAATTGAATCCAATATGGTATCAACCCTTTGAACATAAATAAAACACCTTTTATTTATCACCATATGATTACACATTATTCATTGTACACTGTTTCAGCTATCAACTTTATTCTTGAATTTAAAACAATAGTTGTCCCATGCTCCAAGCATGTACACTATGTTTTCTTAAACACTAGTCATGCCACACACCAAGTATGCATACTATGTTTGTCTATGTTCTTTACTTTGTGAACTAGATCAATTGAACATAACTTCAATGATTCTCTTTTCACACTCCCAAATCCTTACTGCAAATGCGAGAATTCCAAATTCATGCCATTTACAGAAATCTGTTAGATTCTAAACTTATATGCATTGATCCTCTTGTAACGATTATGCACAAAGTCAGAAAGACTTGACAACAATCATTACAGAGTATTCCAAAGGAGATCAGCTCCTTGGAAACATCCTTCTTGCATTAAGTTTCCTAATCTTAAACAGATTGAAAATTCTAACTTTGAAACATTTCCAGATTCCATTTTGACTATCACTTCTGAACAAGAGTTGCCTCCTTACAGATTATGTCAATATGGTCCTTCCAGAATTATCACTATACTTCCAACTGTCCTTGAGCAACCAATCTTTGGTAAACCTTAGATTGTCCTCGACAATTGTTTAATCCTTTTAGTCATATCCAGTTCTAAACCTTTTCCCTTCTTAATGCCCCAGGCATTTGGAAAATTTTAGAACGGATGATTATAGCACATGTAATCGATCCTATATCCGAAGCATATGGGACACGATTCATGATGTCTCACATAAAGACTAAACCAGTCTTTTGCTATAACATTTCCATTTCAATTTGCCAAGTTCTCATAATTCAGATTATGAAAAGGGATGCCGTAATCATAATCGAATTTTAGAACGCAAATAATGGACCCATATACAGAATTTCCTTATGTTGAGCCATTCCAACATGAAATTCATATATTTCCTTGACTAAATGATTAAAACCTCAAATCTAAACCTTATAGATTTGATATGAAGTATAATTTCCTCTCCCTATATATTTCCTTGACTAAATGATTAAAACCTCAAATCTAAACCTTATACATTTGATATGAAGTATAATTTCCTCTCCCTTAATTATAGCAAAACAACTCTTTCCCAATTGAAACTTTTGTTTTCTATAATTAACATTGGTAACTTGCAATACTTATCATAATTATCATGCTCCCACTAACATGATGATTAATAGCATAACACTTATGCTCCCACTAGCTTTGACATGTACTCAGAAATTAGCTGGACTTCTAGAAATCAATACTTCATTGACTTTCTTACCAAAGTTCAGGTTTCTGATGCTAGATTGTTTTGATAAAGCTGTATCAAAATCATACACCTTCCCTTAGATAGCACACTTGTGTATCTAAACAATTATGAAGAGGGATGCCGTAATCATAATGTTTAGACCTTTTTGCCACTTCTCACAAGTCCAAATTAGTGTGCCGGTTAACCACACGCGCTCCACTAACGACTTTGAGAATGCAAATATCACAATTGCTATCTAGCTAAAATCTACTTAGTGAAAGTGTTTCCTCACCATCATTTTCATGAATCAGAGAGAAACCTTATGACACTTAGATTTAATGGTGTATGTGTTCTTATCCATGTGAATTGTCAAAATCATAGTCACAAGAAAAGGATAATGACAAATCCAAACTCATATGGACTGAACTCAATCTTAATTTCTTGCCACCTGGCAGCTCAAGGGCCTACCATTGCTTCCAAGTTGTTGTGCAACAAATTGAGAACTCTAAGAACTCATATGCAAAACCAACTTTAACTGGAATGGGCACAAAATATGTCAACACGATAGGTTATGAACCTCAATTTGTGTGCTAGTGAAGAACTTTAGGTTTTATTCTTGATTAGTTCTTGAGACTTTCAAGACTTTTAAGACTCCCACTGACCTCTTGACCTATAAGACTCCCTTGTCAAATATCCAAGAGATAGTGTGGATTCTAATCAAGACAAACACTTCACACAATTGGCCTAAGTTGGTCTTTGTTTTATCCAAAACATCACAACTTACCAATTTCAAATGTACAAGAGTAGAAAAACTTTTACTCTTACATTTGACAAGTGTTTTAACCTTCTTTTGAGACATGTCACTCAAATTACAATCTTGGAGTATGACTCTAAGACTTGTATTGGAACGAAGTATGACTCATCTTCTTGATTTAACCACTTCAACAATTCAAGATCCCTCTTCTTAGTCATAAGAATGCACTAAGATTTCCTTAGAGAACTAATTGTGCTATGGTTTCTTAATCATTAAGATGATCACAAAAACTGATACTAAAGTACTCTCCCATCTTTTCAGATTTGAGAAACTTTTATCTTACTGCCTAAATTGATTCTTCTTATTCGCTCTGCCTTACATTGGAACCTTTTCCAATGTCTCAGAGTTACACTTAAGCTTGTAAGTATAATCATATTTACTGAACTTAAGTAAATCATGACGAATAGTCTTATCAAACTTTTTGTGGTGGACTTGACCAGTGCACAAGAATGTGTACTCGATCCCTTAGTCCTTTACTTGATTCACACATCCATGTGAACAAGTAATTAGTCTTAATTTTCCAAAACTTGAAAGTTCTCATTCATCATGCTATACAACTTGCATGATTCCAAGTTCCGGTCCAATTGAACCTTGGATGATGAGAATCTTTCCTTATTTGGTAAATTTAGACATTACCACAAATGAAAGAATCAATTTCATATTTCCACTCTTGCTCTTAACGGAATTATATAAGCAACAATTTTTCCTCAAATGCCATTGTAAGGATATTTTAAAATAAATAAAATCAAAAAATTCTCTTTTATTTTAAAACTTTGCGGAAAAAACTTATCCTTACAATCCATATGAGAACTTGTTGTTATCTATTCCTAGGCAATATCTCATAACTCCTAAGAAGTAGCTCAAGAATCCGATTTTTCAAACTATGCGATAGAAATCCATCTACGCGATCAGATTCAGCATATTCTTTCTTTAAGTTTCTTCACTTTTTTTCCTTTGATTCTTAAAACATCGCCATGTGACCCAGTCACATCATGTATCAAGAATCTCAGAATAGAAACTTAACAGAGTTAGATAGTGGAATTTACCTGAAGTAGAGTCAAACTTATTGACTTTAACATCCTTAGGTAAATTTGGCAGCTTCGCAACCAATGCCCTTTCTTTGGCAATACAAACATATGGACCCTTTGATAATGGTACACAGGACTATCACAGACTTAGCTTTTCTCTTTACCATTTGGTCAACCGAGTTGACTATAGCCGATCCCTTTCCATTGGGAAGAGAATGCTTTATTGGATATCCAATGTCATCATTGTCAATGTCCATAAAGTTTTAGGAAGTTGATCTTAACAAATAGACAAGATCATTAAGGGTCTTGTCATAGTCTTTTTCATAGGTGTTCCAAAAGAACTCACTATGTGACTTAGAAAGTAGTTGAACCACCAACTTTCTCAAGACTTTGACACCCAACTCTCCCGGCTTGTCAATATGTGACTACATCTCCAAGATGTGATCACACCTAGACCTTGCCTTGCCAATAGGGCTTGAGTGACCTTAAACTTTTCAAGAACTTGTGGGTTAGGGAGAATAGTTGGAGGAGGAGAAAGAAGTATGATATCCATGGGGCATCATCTTCATTAGGAAACCTTGTTTCAAAAGATTTGGGAAGATCATATATGTCTAAACCAGACATCTTTTGGGAGATATTCAAGATAGTTGATTTAAAGTCCTTAATATGACACCCAATATGAAATATTAAGGCTAGGACCCAACAAACTATTTTATAACTTAGAAGAGGTATGCCGTAATCCAAGCTATAAAATATTTGAAGGTAGGTGAATGACGATTCACCAATTTCCACCAAGATAAACGAAATGTATTATTAGGTTTTAATTGGTTTTGAAACTCCTAGATCTTTGAGATTCATTGAACTTTTCAAAGGCATGTTTCAATCTCGAGTGTGCCCTTCAGGTTTTGTGACTGGGATGCCGAGGATCACAAAACAAGGTGTGAAGTAACCATGCAAATCACTTGGTACCCTTAATAAATTACCCCTCAATCGATGTGCCGTTTAACCACACACGCTCCATCGATACTGTGATAAATATTAAGTCACCCTTTACCTACCTTGTTAAGTCCAAGTTAGTGTGCCGGTTAACCACACACGCTCCACTAACGACTTAGACAAAGTGTAAAGTGTAATTTCATGGGTTAGCACCTTATTCACATTTTTCCTAAGTAACTAAGATTGGGTATTATTAAGAGTTTAGTTACTTAGTATTATCATTAATACTTTTAATGAAGGGAGAATTCTAGTCCTGTCAAACCCGTTCGGCTAACGACCCTCCACCAGTCAAGCAAGCGGTGGGTGAGAGTGGACACCCATTAAGTTGCCATTTTATAGGCAACAACCTTATACCCACCTTATAGACCGGCTTCGTGAATGAGGCGTACTAGCGGTAAGACTGACTTTACTCTTATACATATATATATTATTAACTTATAATATAATAAAGTATAAGGGTTGAATTTTAACTTTTAAAATTCTAAGGGCTAACTTGGAATTAAAGTATTCATAAGTGAAAACTTTACAAATTCCAAAACTTGAGGGCAAGTTTTGAAACTATTCAAAACTAATTAATTCCATAACTTATGTGTTTAAAGTAGTTTTAATCCAAAAACTCTTCAAGTTCCATAACTTGAGGACAAGTTATGGAAGACTTTAAACTAATAAAAGAATTAACTTTTCTTTATTTTATAATTTATGGAATTAATTAAGGTTACACTTTATTTTATTTTATTTTATTTTATTAAATGAAGAGACTCTTGGTCCTCCATAACTTGAGGACAAGTTATGGAGTCATAAAACCATTTAATTAGAACTAGACTCTTCATTTTTGTAACCTTTGCCAACTTTTATGAGTTTTAAGATTCATAAATGTGACTTATAAGTTACATAAACACATTTTATGAACTTCTTTTTAGATTAATTTGGATTAAAACCAACTATCACATAATTTTATTCATTAATCTAAATTCACTCATAAAATAAGGTAACACAAAAAAACTTTTGGTGATCCATAACTTATTCTTAAGTTATGGAATCCTTTAAAACATTAACACCAAATTTTTGTAACTCCATAAAACTTTGAATCAATTTTTTTTAAAAACCTTTTCATATCCATAACTTATGGAGGTTTCAAAAAAATAAAACTCTTTAGATCAAACTTTTAAAACTAATAAAATAATCATATTATTTTATCTTTTATTAAATTTGACCTAATTCAACTCATAAAGCAAATTATTCAAATTTTACAAATAATTAGTTTTTCACAAGAACAAGTAATTATCTTAAAATTTGACAAACTTCATGTTTTTTTTTCCAACTTTGAAAATAAAATATTTGCATCAATATAACAGAAAACAACCCGTGGCTCTGATACCACTGTAGGGTTTTGAGCATTCTAACACTCCTAAGTGTACATGCAACCCTAAATACCTTGGATCTATGTTTTCTCTATTATACATGCAAATAAGAACTTCCAAGGTATTATCCTAATCTAGCATACAAAACAATGACTATAGCAAGATAGAATACATACCTCTTTGGTGTAGAATGTCTTCATGAAGCTTGAGTGCCTAGTGCCCCAAGTGTGACACCTCAAATGGAATCACAATCATCAAAACACTTGGAATGACTTGAGAGAATTCTACACTCATCAAAATCGGCTAGCCCTTTCTTCACTATCTCTAGTGGCCGATTTTTCCTCAATAATAAGATGCTTATATAGTTACACAATTAGGGTAAACTCTTAATTGTCATGGCTTTCCATTTCCTTGGATCCATGGGTACAAATACACCATGGAGCATCCATGGACCATCCTATGGGTTTTAGCCCAACTTGATTATCCATGGAGCATTAGCCCACTATACAAGTATTGATGATTTACACAATCAACCCATATATTTAATTAGTCTTCTTTTGATCACTTAATTAATCCTAGATTAATTCTTGATCAATACTAATTAAATAATCTTATTATTCTTATTATTAATATACTAGAACTTATAATATATTAATAACCATAAGTGTCTTATTTCTCTCATTCAAGTGCATGATGGTATGCAACCCAAATGGACCATGCCGGGTCGGGTCAAGTCTTACCAAATATAGTTATGGACTTAGACATTAATCCAACAGATGTTTCATGAGCGGGCAATGTTCTGCCCAGAGCACGTGTCCTCCGAGTAGGCACATATGAGCCGATATCTGAGCATTTTGAGGAGGGACATCCGAGAGTTTGTGGCGAACTCGACGTACTGGACATTTGCCGAGCTTCAGGAAAATTCCCAGAAGAGGGAGATAGAGCTGGAGACCCAGACTAGGGATGAGGCTGAGTCTCAGGGGAGGGATCGACGACCGGTGCAGTCTCAGCCAGTAGCCAAGCGGGCCACGCCCGCTGATTCGAGGCCAGGGAGTCAGAGGAGCCGCACATGCCACACGATGGGGTGTGCAGAGCAGGGTCTTGCTACAAATGTGGCAAGGAAGGGCATATGGCCAAGGATTGCCCCAAGGGGTTTGTAGTATGTTTTCACTGCAACCAGACCGGACACCAGAAGGCAGAGTGTCCACAACTGCAGGGATCAGCATAGGGAGCATCTCAGGGATCTGCCCCTACTGCTATCAGAGCTAGTGAGAGCCGGTCAGTGAAGGCCAAGGCACCGAAGGCACGAGGGAAAGCCTTTCAATTGACCGCGGAGGAGGTCCGCGCAGGGCCCGATGTCGTGGCTGGTATGTATTCTTTCGTGTATTTATTTTGATGTTGATATATTGTGCTTATATTATGTTATGCGTAGGTACTTTTCTTGTGAGTTATGTACCTGCCTTGGTGTTATTTGACTCGGATGCGATTCGGTCTTTTGTATCTTTGGCTTCTAGTCTGCACATCAGTGTTAGTCGTGACGCGTTGAGTCGACCTCTGAGAGTTCCCATAGCTGACGAGAGGGTGGTGTATGCCACAGTGGTGATTCGAGGGTGTGTACTCGAGATTTTCAGTGTTGAATTCCCGATTGATTTAGTCCCTATTGCGATGGGGGATGTTTGTGTCATCGTGGGCATGGACTGGTTGAGCAGATTCGGAGCAGTTATCGAGTGCGAGCGACAGCTGGTGACCATACGAGACCCTAGTGGGGGAGTTCTTACAGTGTACGGCGAGGGTACACGTTTTGGATCAGCATTTTGTTCGGCCGCTAGAGCGAGACAGTGTATACAACAGGGCTGTAGGGGCTTTGTAGCATATGTGATGGATACGAGGGTTGACTCGGAGAGACCGAGGTCAGTTGATGAGGTTCCGATAGTGCGTGAGTTCCCAGACATATTTCCGGAGGAGTTACCGGGTGTGCCTCTCGTGAGGTAGGTGGAGTTCAGTATCGATTTGGTTCCGGGGGCCGCGGTTATCGCCAAGGTGCCCTATCGCCTTGCGCCTCTAGAGATGCAGGAGTTATCCTCGCAAATTCAGGAGTTGCTGGGGAAGGGGTTTGTTCGGCCGAGCAGCTCGCCGTGGGGAGCGCTTATCCTTTTTGTCAAGAAAAAGGATGGTTCACACCGGATGTGCATTGATTACCGGGAGTTGAACAAGCCGACGGTCAAGAACCGTTACCCGTTGCCGAGGATCGACGATTTGTTCGATCAGTTGCAGGGAGCATCTTGGTTCTCCAAGATCGATTTGAGGTCTGGGTATCATCAGGTGAGGGTGCTAGATGAGGACATCCCGAAGACAGCATTCTGGACTCGTTATGGGCATTACGAGTTTGTGGTGATGCCTTTCAGACTCACCAATGCACCGGCGGTGTTCATGGATCTCATGAACATAGTGTGCAGACCGATGTTGGATCGCTCGGTGATCGTGTTCTATGACATCCCCATTTTCACGGCCAGAAAAGACCGATTTTTTTATGCTTTATAAGAATCAGAGTACTTCTTTTAATAAAAATGTTGCGGAATTTGTTCCCAGAAAAACATAATAAATACGTTATTAAAACATTTTCGAAGAAACGTATTTTATTCATTCTAAAACATTTGGGATATCATCGTTAATACAGAAACATAAGCATAAACAGAACTTACATTTATTTACACTAGTGATCTACATCTCTTTAAATCTCTCAGTGTAATGTGACTTCATATCTACACCTGTGATATAAATAAACTGAGTGGGTCAGGTTGGGAAACTTGGTGAGTACATAGGGTTTTGAACCCACAATAATATAATTATTATGTTTAAACAATCAAACAATCAACCCAATTATCCATCCCCATTATCATCTTTAATCTTAAGGATCTACCCTAAGAATCAGCTATTCCTCGTTCATTCATTCCTAAGGATCATCCTAAGGAATCGGCACGAAGTCCATCGTTGCCACGGTTTACACAATACACACTAAGTCTGCATAGTCGCCAGGGGTTAGGCATCAAGTCTGCATGATTGCCAAGGTTTAGGCACCAAGTCTGCATGGTCGCCAAGGTTTAGAGTACACCGGGTGAACACATCGTTCACAACACCTACAGGTTGCGAGCCTGCTAGTGTTCCACTGGACTGTCTAGACTAGTATGTGGTTAGACTTTCAATCATGACCTTCGTGTGACAACCTCATTCTTTATCAGAGACTCCTTCTTCTTCTTAACAAACTTAGGATAAGTTAATTTGATTACTACAATTGATCGATGTGTCATATTCTAATGACCTATCATCATATGTAACAATGCTTAGACTCAGGTCTCTTAGAGTCAAATTCCGGAATGGAATATGCCTTCCTTCATGGTCTAATGTGATATAATCACATTTTAACATGTAGAATTTCTAGCTACCAACATCTTTAACAATGACCATGATGCTTCTATTGATCGCTTTAATTTCAATCGTTTGGTTTAAGTCGGACGCTACATCGAACTTGGTTCTCTGAAGCACGCAACATACTTATCGTAGTCGGACTCGATTCGATATGACCACTAGGGTCGGAATATCAACAATCCTTTTTTTAGTCATTACCGAAACGATGGTAACGACATGCTTGAATAAAACGAAATCATTTACTAGCATCTTGGTAACCTTGTGACTTTCCCTGATCCAAGCGTGAGTCCTGTGCTTCCGGTAGTATATGCATCTACTACCTTTCACAGCTACTCATACTCGTCCCAAGTATTGTCTCGCAGTCCCCAAGTCCTAAAATCACAAAACAATTTAACACATACGAGTGTGTCCAAATAATCATAAAAGTTTTCCTAGACTCTACTAGGACTTCTTTCATGCATATCATCAATTCTACTTCAACTCGGTTGGTGGTGGAAATTCCAGATGATAGGAAAACTTTAGGAATTACACCAATCGCTCTATCATCCCGCCAATCAAATGTGTACATTCAGATGTACCGTACTTCTCTAGACGTGCTGCTATTTTATCAGACGTATTCTAAAGGCAAGATAACTCTCTTATGATATCTTCCGATATGTATCATTCACTATCGTAAGCCATCTCATTTCCTCTATTTTCTCAGTCTATCATGGTTGACATCACTTCTTGAACTTCTGCCATTGTGATAGGTTCGGGTATAGGCGCAACGACCGATGCATGACCCAGCACATTCTTAGGCTCAAGTTGTTATCTTTTTCGGATATTTCCTCGTCCGTCTTAACCATGACGTTTTGTACACTCAAGCAGATGTTTGGTGTACCAAGGCGAGAATTTTAAGATAGGAAATATTTTATTTACGATAGACGTATAGATCTCCTTGTCACACCGAAAAGTTATATGCCAGTTCTAATACTGTAACAAACGTTTAGAAATCTGAACACATAAAATTTCCAGATCCGGTCGCCAACAGACGATAGATCCGAACAAATAATAGCATATTAGGCATCTTTATAGCTATAACATAAAACATTTAGCACATAAAACATTTTAGGCATCTTTCCTAAAATAAACTAGTGCTTGTGTCTAAAATATAGCAGACACTCATCTCACAATCATCGCTTAACATTCTAAGTTTAAGTCTAGAAATTTCCTACAAATTCCTAGTTCGCTTAAACTAATGCTCTGATACCAACTGTGACATCCCCACTTTCACGGCCAGAAAAGACCGATTTTGTTTATGCTTTATAAAAATCAGAGTACTTCTTTTAATAAAAATGTTGTGGAATTTGTTCCCAGAAAAACATGATAAACACGTTATTAAAACATTTTCGAAGAAACGTATTTTATTCATTTTAAAACGTTTGAGATGTCATCGTTAATACAGAAACATAAGCATAAACATAACTTACATTTATTTACACTAGTGATCTACATCTCTTTAAATCTCTCAGTGTAATGTGACTTCATATCAACATCTGTGATATAAATAAACTGAGTGGGTCAGGTTGGGAAACCTGGTGAGTACATAGGGTTTTCAACCCACAATAATATAAGTATTATGTTTAAACAATCAAACAATCAACCCACTTACCCATCCCCATTATCTTCTTTAATCTTAAGGATCTACCCTAAGAATCAGCTATTCCTCGTTCATTCAATCGTAAGGATCATCCTAAGGAATCGGCACGAAGTCCATCATTGCCACGGTTTACACAACAGGCACTAAGTCTGCATAGTCGCCAGGGGTTAGGCATCAAGTCTGCATGATCGCCAAGGTTTAGGCACCAAGTCTGCATGGTCGCCAAGGTTTAGAGTACACCGGGTGAACACATCGTTCACAACACCTACAGGTTGCGAGCCTGCTAGTGTTCCACTGTACTGTCTAGACTAGTCCGTGGTTATCATCCATACTCTGTTGAATCACGGGGACATCGTTTGGGAAAAAGGCTTCTCACATCGTACACCACTCACCGATACCTCATGGTCTATATCACCCTTCAACTCATCGTCCAACTCATATTTCATCTATTATATCTACCCATGTTTTACCCCAACATTTTCGTAGATATAAAATACATATATAGTTTAAATCATTTAAAACATGTATAAAATCTTTCACCGAGCATAGACAGCAAGTAAACAAACAGTATGCACACATAGCATGTAGTAAATACTTCATATCTATGTGTAAGTTGAAGGGGACCATGCACTCACCTGGGAAGGTGGTGACTCGTCACTCGGACAGCGCTTCGATACTCTCAAAACAATTTTTTTTTTCGATAAAACCTAATATCAATACCACTAGGGTTTAGTCTAACGATAACCGCGAGAAATTAATAGTCTAGCTATTATTATTATTATTATATAAGCATTAGATAACACTCGATATAACTGATAATAATAGCTCAATTACTCATTATAAGTTCCTAATAACATTACTATATTAAAACATAAGCTATACTAAAAATAGGGTAGGCATAGCTCACTTACAACGGGTTTTCTTGAAAACCGGGCTTCGCTGGAGCAGCGTTCCCAAGCCGAAAGGCTCTTTTCTTGGGACTCCGGGAGCCTCGGGGCTTCCTTCGGGTGCTAGGGGGTTTACCTAGGCTTTAGGGGGGGTTTGGGAGGCTAGAGAGAGAACTTAGAGAGAGAAAGTGAGTTTGGGAGGTGTGAAGAGAAGTGAATGCCCGACACCTCTATTTATAGGGGTGTTGACTGACTTACTCGCCGAGTAGGAGGACCTACTCGCCGAGTTGGTGCATGTGGCAACCTTCTGGTGGTGCCACGTGTCCAATTCTGGTGGTGCCACGTCACCCCCTATTGCGTATCAGCCTTCAAACTTAGAAAAATCATAACTCTCGCATACAAGCTCTGTTTTCGACGTTCTTTATACCCACGCATAGGTAAAATCAAGATTTACAACTTTCGTTTAGACTCCGTCGGCTAATTCTCAACCGATCTCAAATTTAACAATAGGAGGCTTTTAGACTGTTAAATGACCGCGAAGAATTTGTAACTCCTTCATACGGACTCCGTTTTCGTCCATCTTTTTACCGTTGAGTTCCTATTAATGAGATCTTCAACTCTCAAAGGCCCCACAATAGACCATACCCTAAAAGTCAACCAAAAGTCAACTCTCCGGGTTACGTTGCACGTACCAGATATGTACGCTTATCGTACCCGACTGCATCTCAGAATCGGGGAGCGCCACCCAGTACGCAGCGTGTACTAGGGATTACGCTCGACATACTCCCCTGCTTCAGCCCTTTTTCTCTTGAGGTCTTAAACAGTTAAGACCTACATCCATATTTTAGATCTGACCCCATCTAAGCCCCTTAATCCATAAAGTTGATGACTTTAAGCCTTTGCATGGCTGAACAAGTCACTATCTCCAAAATGATCCAACCTTCAACTCTAGAAGGCTTAAAACAAATGCATGACTCCAAAGTAACATCCAAGATAGGGACTTTATGGATCTAAATCACTAGTAACACTGAAAAGGGACAGATCTCGGACCATGGAGCACTTTACACTCATAAAGTCTCCACCTTTGGGGTTTTTAGCCCTAAAAAGGAGACATACAACAACCAAAAGAAGAGGAATGTTTTGAACTTTATACCTCCAAGTGTAGCCCTTTCGTCTGCAGATCTCAGATCCAAAATGGTACCTCAAGCTTTAGCCTCCAAGGACTCCCTTCCTTCTTCTTCACTAAGCCACTAAAGCACCAACAAGCTCAAATCAACACTCTCACACACTAAGAACGATGGGGCTCTCTTTTAGGCTTTCACTCACTGATATGGAGGCTAAGGAATGAGCCATAAAATCCTTTAAATAGTGCACAAGTAGGATTAGGGTTTTTGCACCTGGGCCGGGTACGCCCGGCGTAACTCCTGATACGCCTAGCGTACCTTGGCGAATCCGCATCCAAATTAAGCGCGTGAGTACACGCAGCATACCCCTCTGGTACGCCCAGCGTACTCACATGCTACAAACCCTCACTCAAGGACTAAACATGACCAAACAATAAATAACAAGGATGAAAGGAATATACCTAAATCTCAGGGTGTTACAATTCTCCCCCACTAGAACTAGACTTCGCCCTCGAAGTCTCATTCCTCGAACAACTCTGGATGCTGCCCTCGCATCTCCGACTCTGACTCCCAAGTCATATCAGACCCCTTTTGATGTTGCCACTGAACCAAAACCAAAGGTACCACCTTGTTCCTCAAAACCTTGATCTTCTGATCTCTGATTGCCACCGGTATCTCAGCATAATTCAGGCTTGCATCCACCTGAATATCCTCCAATGGTACCACTGCCGACTCATCGGCTATCCACTTCCGCAATTGCGACACGTGGAAAGTGTCATGGATCTGACCTAACTCTGCAGGTAGCTCCAATCGGTAGGCTACCCTGCCTACCCTTGCAATCACCCGAAAAGGACCGATATAACGGGGCCCCAACTTGCCCTTCTTCCTGAATCGGATCACTCCTTTCCAAGGAGAGACCTTCAAGAGTACAAAGTCGTCGACCTGGAACTCGAGCTCGGACCGGCGCCTGTCCACATAACTCTTCTGACGACTTTGAGCGGTCAATAACCTCTGCCTGACCTACTGTATCTGCTCAGTCGTCTGCAGCACAATCTCTGTACTACCCATAACACGCTGCCCGACCTCTCCCCAGCAAATGGGAGTCCGACACCTCCTCCCATACAACAGCTCAAAGGGTGGCATACCAATGCTCGAATGATGGTTGTTGTTGTAGGAAAACTCTGCCAAAGACAAATACGTGTCCCAACTCCCCCTAAAATCCAACACACATGCCCGGAGCATGTCCTCGAGCATCTGAATCGTCTTCTCACTCTGACCGTCAGTCTGGGGGTGATATGCGGTACTAAAATGCAGCCTAGTACCCAACTCCTCGTGAAACGTCTTCCAGAATTTGGAAGTGAAACGCACATCTCGGTCTGAGACAATCGAGATCGACACTCTATGCCGTGATACCACTTCCTTCACGTACATCTTTGCCAACTTCTCTACGGATGAGCTCTCACTGATAGCAAGGAAGTGGGCGTTCTTTGTCAACCTGTCCACAATCACCCAAATTGCATCGACTCCCCTAGCAGTCCTTGGCAATTTGGTGATAAAATCCATGGTGATCTGTTCCCACTTCCATTCGGGAACCTCCAACAGCTGCAACTTACCATGCGGTCTCTGTTGCTCGGCCTTAACCCTACGGCAGGTTAAGCACCTCTCAACAAACCACGCAACATCCCTCTTCATACAGGGCCACCAATACTCCCTCTTTAGGTCTAAATACATCTTAGTGGCCCCAGGATGGATCGAGAACTTTGACCGACGAGCCTCTTCCATCAAAATTGTACGCGTCCCTCCCACAAACGGTACCCAGATACGCCCCTGAAATGTCATAAGCCCCCGACCATCGGTAACGAACTCTGATACCAACCCAACAACTCGCTCTTTCTTCTGCATCTCAGGCTGCACAGCCTCAGCCTGTGCCCCACGAATGGTGTCCAACACCGGAGCCATCATGGTCAATCTCAAACATACATCTCGCAACGGGGTGCTCTCCGCCCTGCGGCTCAGTGCATCGGCTACAACATTAGCCTTGCCCAGGTGGTACAGGATCTCACAATCATAATCCTTGACCACGTCCAACCACCTCCTATGTCGCATGTTTAGGTTGGGCTGATCCATCAAATACTTTAGGCTCTTGTGGTCCGTATATATCGTACACCGAACCCCGTACATATAGTGACGCCAAATCTTGAGGGCGAACACCACTGCCCCCAACTCTAGATCGTGGGTGGGATACCTCGTCTCATGAGGCTTCAGCTGCCTCAATGCATATGGTATCACATGCCCTCTCTGAATCAGCACCGCTCCCAACCCCAAGATCGACGCATCACAATACATCACAAAGTCCTCCATCCCCTATGGGAGGGCTAACACTGGGGCTTCACATAGACTCTGGCGAAGCGTCTCAAAGGAGGTCTGCTGCTCTGGTCCCCATGAAAAAGCGACACCCTTCCGGGTTAACCTGGTGAGTGGCACGACGATCTTGGAGAAATCCTTGATAAATCTCCGATAATAGCCTACCAACCCTCAGAAACTCCTGATCTCGGACGGAGACCTCGGCACCTCCTAACTCATCATTGCCTCCACTTTGGCCGGGTCGACCAATATCCCCTTCTGGTTAACGAGGTGCCCAAGGAACTGGACCTCTCGCAATCACACTTGGAGAATTTGGTGTAAAGCCTCTCCGATCTCAGTACTCCGAAGATCTCCCTCGAATGCTCCTCATGATGCTCTCTGGATCTCGAATACACCAAAATATCGTCGATGAACACGATCACCGACCGATCCAACATCAGCCTGCACACTCTGTTCATGAGATCCATGAACACTGCCGGGGCATTGGTGAGTCTAAAAGGCATCACCACAAACTCATAATACCCATAACAAGTCCTGAATGCTGTCTTCTGAATGTCCTCATATCGCACCCTTACCTGATGATACCCCGACCTCAAATCGATCTTGGAGAACCAAGATGCTCCCTGCAACTGATCGAACAAATCATCAATCCTCGACAACGGGTAACGGTTCTTGACCGTTAGCTTGTTCAACTCCTGGTAATCAATGCACATCCGGTGTGAACCATCCTTCTTCTTGACAAAAAGGATAGGCGCTCCCCACGTCGAGCTTCTCGGCCGAATAAATCCCTTTCCCAACTGCTCCTGAAGCTGCGAGGATAACTCTTGCATCTCTGAAGGTGCAAGGCGATAGGGCACCTTGGCAATAGGCGCTGCCCCCGGAACCAAATTGATACTGAACTCCACTTGCCTCACGGGAGGCACACCCGACAACTCCTCTGGAAATACATCCGGGAACTCACGCACTATCGGAACCTCCTCAACTGACCTCGGTCTCTCTGAATCAACCCGCGTATCCATCACATACGCCACAAAGCCCTTACAGCCCTGCTGTAAACACTGCCTTACTCTAGCGGCCGAACAAAACACTGACCCAGAACGTGTACCCTTGCCGTAAACCGTAAGAACTCCCCCACTAGGGTCTCGTATGGTCACCAGCTGACGCTCGCAGTCGATAACCGCACTGAATCTGCTCAACCAGTCGATGCCCACAATGACACAGACATCCTCATCACAATAGGAACCAAATCAATCGGGAACTCAACACCGAAAATCTCGAATACGCACCCACGGATCACCTCTGTGGCACATATCACCCTCTCGTCAGCTATGCAAACTCTCAGAGGCCGACTCAACGCCTCACGACTAACACTAATATGTTGACTAAAAGCCAAAGATACAAAAGACCGACTCGCACCCGAGTAAAATAACACCAAGGAAGGTACAAAATTCATAAGAAAAGTACCTACACATAACATAATATAAGCACAATATCTCAACATCAAAATAAATACACGAAAGAATACATACCAGCCACGACATCGGGCGCTGCGTGGACCTCCTCCGCGGTCAACTGGAATGCTCTCCATCGTGCCCTCGGCGCCTCGGCCTTCACTGGCCGACTCTCGGTAGCTCTGATGGCGGCAGGGGCAGATCCCTAAGGTGCTCCCTACGCTGATCCTTGCAACTGCTGACACTCTGCCTTTCGGTGTCTGGTCTGGTTGCAGTGAAAACATACTGCAAACCCCTTGGGGCAGTCCTTGGCAATATTCCCCTCCTTGCCACATTTGTAGCAAGACCCTGCTCTGCACACCGCGTCGTGGCTCTTGCCGCACTTGCCACAAGTGCGGCCCCTCTGGCTCCCTGATCTCGAATCGGCAGGCTTGGCCCGCATGGCTACCGGCTGAGACTGCACCGGTCGCCGATCCCTCCCCTGAGACTTAGCCTCCTCCTTAGCATGAGTCTCCAGCTCTATCTCCCTCTTCCGGGCATTTTCCTGAAGCTTGGCAAATTTCCGGTATGTCGAGTTCGCCACGAACTCACGTATGTCCCTCCTCAGAATGCTCAAATATTGACTCATACGTGCCTGCTCGGAGGACACGTGTTCTGGGCAGAACATCGCCCGCTCATGAAACATCCTCGTGATCACCGTAACAGACTCAGTACCCTGCTTGAGGGTTAGAAACTCCTGGGCCAAACGCGCCGTCTCCACCTGGGGAACGTACTCATCTCGGAACATAGCAGTGAACCTCTCCCAGGTCACTGCTTCAAGCTCAGCAAGCGTATAGTGCGCCGTCACAAATTTCCACCAGTCCTTCGCTCCCAAGCGAAGCTGGTTCAGCGCGAACCAGGCTCTCAAATGCTCAAGAGATGAGCAAGTAAAGAAACACCCCTCTATATCTGAAATCCATCTCATCGCCAC
This sequence comes from Lactuca sativa, assembly GCF_002870075.4. Taxonomy (NCBI): domain Eukaryota; kingdom Viridiplantae; phylum Streptophyta; class Magnoliopsida; order Asterales; family Asteraceae; genus Lactuca; species Lactuca sativa. The sequence goes on from NC_056625.2 coordinate 293,557,749, forward strand.
AATCGGGTCCTGGGTCCCGTCAAACTCCGGTGGTTTTGTGTTGCTGAACACTCAGAACAGCAACGCATCACCACCCTGCGGCCTCGTCGCAGCTATAGCTGCAGTGGCTGCAGCAACAACAGCCTCAGAAAGTGCAGCGTACTTCTCATCAAATGTCTCTATCAACGTAGTCTTGATAGACCCGAACATCTCTGGTATCTCTGCCCTGATGGCCGCAGCCACCTCCTCCTGGATGATCCTACGGATCTCCTCATCCCTCGTATCACTGGTCCCTGATGTGTGGCGAGTCCCAACCATGATCTCTCTCTCTCTCTCTCTCTCTCTCTGAAATACAACATAAGAATAATATCAGGGACTCGCTCAAGTATACTGACACTCGAGTACTCCATCCTACTTGTTCCTTGGTACTCCAAAGATTCTTACTTGGACTGTGCACTGACCTGGTGTCTTCAGTAGTACGGGCCCAATACTACTGTCCACACCGCATCAGCATCCACCCCAAGTCCTCCTCCTAGAGTCCCAAGTCCCAAGCACTCTACTCTCTCTAATCATATGATACTCGCAAACAGATCTCTCACAATCTCCTCGCTGCTACCTAACCACTCTGAAATATTCATAGCAACAAGACTCCTAGACTCAAGCATCACATATCAGGCCACTCTAGTCCTAATAAGAATACATATTCTACTCTAGCATGCATATCATAGCTCATCATATAACATATCACATCATATCTCATAACACTTATAATAATGGTATTTTGGGAAATCACCATTCGGGCGCTGGCTGTTCGTACACACGACTCTGATCTGTTTGTCTCGCAAGTTCTTCTTTTGAAAACTTGTTTTATTATCAAAATTTTCTCAAATCCTCGGTTTGAGTTCAGATACGCCCGAAGGTGCACCCGAATCCCTCAAACCTAGGCTCTGATACCAACTTGTAACACCGTAAAAATTAAAACAATTTTTCACATTTGAAAAACACATTTTAATTAAAACCATTCATTAATAAAATGTCATAACATCATGTTTTTATTTCACAAATGTCTCCCAAGATCAAAATACATCCAATCCCATGTGTGTGTACGAATCAAGCCGGCGCCTTCCCGCGGTCATTACTGGCTGTTCGTACGAATCAACACTGAACACTGTAAGCATAAGCTTAGTGAGTTCCCCAAAATACCACACTAATCACATAATAGCCACTCGAGGCTGTAACTCTGTTGACCCTCTGGTCAATGTGTCTCAATAGGGACCTCCAGCCCCAACTCTCTGTGGGCCCTCTGGCCCTAAATCTAGGGACCCGAAAGTCCCAACTCTGTAACTCTGAATCATGCATATCACATATCACAATAAATCACAACACATAATAACATGCAATCACACTGGCATATAACTCTATAATACTCTGTCTCTTAACTCTATTACCACACTAGGTAAAGTATAGTGAGAAGACTCACCTCGGGTATCTCGGCAAATTTCTGACTCGGTAAACGCTGGCCTAGCCTCCACCTAATCATATGAAAATAACACTCTATTTAATATAACTCTTAAAGGCTAGACTATGCTCTCTTATGACACTCTCAGAAGGGTAAAAGACCATTTTACCCCTCTCATAGCTCAAAGGCCCCACAATAGACCATATCCTAAAAGTCAACCAAAAGTCAACTCTTCGGGTTACGCTGCGCGTACCAGATATGTACGCTTATCGCACCCGACTGCATCTCAGAATCGGGGAGCGCCACCCAGTACGCGGCGCGTACTAGGGATTACGCCCGACGTACTCCCCTGCTTCAGCCCTTTTGCTCTTGAGGTCTTAAACAGTTAAGACCTACGTCCATATTTTAGATCTGACGCCATCTAAGCCCCTTAATCCATAAAGTTGATGACTTTAAGCCTTTGCATGGCTGAACAAGTCACTATCTCCAAAATGATCCAACCGTCAACTCTAGAAGGCTTAAAACACATGCATGACTCCAAAGTAACATCCAAGATAGGAACTTTATGGTTCTAAATCACTAGTAACACTGAAAAGGGACAGATCTCGGACCATGGAGCACTTTACACTCATAAAGTCTCCACCTTTGTGGCTTTTAGCCCTAAAAAGGACACATAGAACAACAACCAAAAGAAGAGGAAAGTTTTGAACTTTATACCTCCAAGTGTAGCCCTTTCCTCTGCAGATCTCAGATCCAAAATGGTACCTCAATCTTTAGCCTTTAAGAACTCTCTCCCTTCTTCTTCACTAAGCCACTAAAGCACCAACAAGCTCAAATCAACACTTTCACACACTAAGAACGATGGGGCACTCTTTTAGGGTTTCACTCACTGATATGGAGGCTAAGGAATGATCCATAACACCCTTTAAATAGTGCACAAGGAGGATTAGGGTTTTTGCACCTGGTCCGGGTACGCCCGGCGTAACTCTAGGTACGCCCAGCGTACCTTGGCGACTCCGCGTCCAAATTAAGCACGTGAGTACGCGCAGCGTACCCCTCTAGTACGCCCAACATACTCACTTGCTACAAACCCTCCACTCAAGGACTAAACATGTCGAAACAATAAAGAACAAGGATGAACGGAATATACCTGAATCTCGGGGTGTTACACCTTCCTTCATGGTCTAATGTGATATAATCACATTTTAACATGTAGCATTTCTAGCTACCAACTTCTTTAACAACGACCGCGATACTTCTATTGATCGCTTTGATTTCAATCGTTTGGTTTAAGTCAGACGCTACATCGAACTTGGTTCTCTAAACCACACAACATACTCATCGTAGTCGGACTCGATTCGATATGACCACTAGGGTCGGAATATCAACGATCCTTTTTTTTAGTCATTACCGAAACGATGGTAACGACATGCTTGAATAAAACGAAATTATTTACTAGCATCTTGGTAACCTTGTGACTTTCCCTAATCCAAGCGTGAGTCCTGTGCTTCCGGTTGTATATGCATCTACTACCTTTCACACCTACTCATACTCGTCCCAAGTATTGTCTCGCAGTCCCCAAGTCCTAAAATCAGAAAACAATTTAACACATATGAGTGTGTCCAAATAATCATAAAAGTTTCCCTAGACTCTACTATAACTTCTTTCATGCATATCATCAATTCGGCTTCAACTCGGTTGGTGGTGGAAATTCCAGATGATAGGAAAACTTTAGGAATTTCACCAATCGTTCTATCCTCCCGCCAATCAAATGTCTACATTCAGATGTACCGTACTTCTCTAGACGTGTTGCTATTTTATCAGACGTATTCTAAAGGCAAGATAACTCTCTTATGATATCTTCCGATATGTATCATTCACTATCATAAGCCATCTCATTTCCTCTATTTTCTCAGTCTATCATGGTTCACATCACTTCTTGAACTTCTGCCATTGTGATAGGTTCGGGTGTAGGCACAACGACCGATGGATGACCCAACACATTCTTAGGCTCAAGTTGTCATCTTTTTCGGACATTTCCTCGTCCGTCTTCACCATGAAGTTTTGTACACCCAAGCAGATGTTCGGTGTACCAAGGCGAGAATTTTAAGATAGGAAATATTTTATTTACGATAGACGTATAGATCTCCTTATCACACCGAAAAGTTATATGCTAGTTCTAATACTGTAATCAAACGTTTAGAAATCTAAACACATAAAATTTCCAGATCCGGTCGGCAACAGACCATAGATCCGAACAAATAATAGCAAATAAGGCATCTTTATAGCTATAACATAAAACATTTAGCACATAATACATTTTAGGCATCTTTCCTAAAATAAACTAGTGCTTGTGTCTAAAATATAGCAGACACTCATCTCACAATCATCGCTTAGCATTCTAAGTTTAAGTCTAGAAATTTCCTACAAATTCCTAGTTCGCTTAAACTAATGCTCTGATACCAACTGTGACATCCCCATTTTCACGGCCAGAAAAGACCGATTTTGTTTATGCTTTATAAAAATCAGAGTACTTCTTTTAATAAAAATGTTGTGGAATTTGTTCCCAGAAAAACATGATAAATACGTTATTAAAACATTTTCGAAGAAACATATTTTATTCATTTTAAAACGTTTGGGATGTCATCGTTTATACAGAAACATAAGCATAAACAGAACTTACATTTATTTACAGTAGTGATCTACATCTATTTAAATCTCTCAGTGTAATGTGAGTTCATATCAACACCTGTGATATAAATAAACTGAGTGGGTCAGGTTGGAAAACCTGGTGACTACATAGGGTTTTCAACCCATAATAATATAATTATTATGTTTAAACAATCAAACAATCAACCCACTTACCCATCCCCATTATCTTCTTTAATCTTAAGGTTCTACCCTAAGAATGAGCTATTCCTCGTTCATTCATTCCTAAGGATCATCCTAAGGAATCGGCATGAAGTCCATCGTTGCCACGGTTTACACAACAGACACTAAGTCTGCATAGTCGCCAGGGGTTAGGCATCAAGTCTGCATGATTGCCAAGGTTTAAGCACCAAGTCTGCATGGTCGCCAAGTTTTAGAGTACACCGGGTGAACACATCGTTCACAACACCTACAGGTTGCGAGCCTGCTAGTGTTCCAATGGACTGTCTATAATAGTCCGTGGTTGTCATCTATACTCTGCTGAATGACAGGGACATCGTTTGGGAAAAAGGCTTCTCACATCGTACACCTCTCACCCATACCTCATGGTCTATATCACCTCTCAACTCATCGTCCAACTCATATTTCATCTATTATATCTACCCATGTTTTACCCCAACATTTTCGTAGATATAAAATACATATATAGTTTAAATCATTTAAAACATGTATAAAATATTTCACCAAGCATAGACAACAAGTAAACAGACAGTATGCACACATAGCACGTAGTAAATACTTCATATCTATGTGTAAGTTGAAGGGGACCATGCACTCACCTGGGAAGGTGGCGAGTCGTCACTCGGACAACGCTTCGATACTCTCAAAACAATTTTCCTTTGATAAAAGCTAATATCAATACCACTAGGGTTTAGTCTAACGATAACCGCGATGAATTAATAGTCTAGCTATTATTATTATTACATAAGCGTTAAATAACACTCGATATAACTCATAATAATAGCCCAAATACTCATTATAAGTTCCTAATAACGTTACTATATTAAAACATAAGCTATGTCACACCCCCAAACCAAGGATGGCGGAAACGTCCGGGGGTGGAGGACTTCATGTACAGTATCACAACAACGTGTATAATAGTGCTCAAAGTAAATACAACCATCATAAATATAATTGAAAAAGTTACACCAAAGTATATGTTTACATGTTTCAAAATCAATTACATTATGATGAAAAAAATAAATTGTTTACAGTTTAAAGTCCCATCCTCAAAGCGCTGATGTTTTCCTGTTTCACTGATTTCCTGAGAATACAAGTAGTTTTGAAAAAGTGTCAACAATTAAGTTGGTGAGTTCATAAGATTTTTGTTTGAAGTAGAAACCATTTTTCCTTATAAAATCAATAGAGTTTGATTTCCAGAAAATCCAATATTTTCTTAGTTAAGTATGAACAGAATATTTCTGTATGATGCGTTAATGAACCCTAGAATGACCCGTAGATTTCCCCTATAATCGTCCAGCGTATATAAGTTATATAAGATTTAAGTTAGATAAAACGTTGAATATAGTGGGTCTGCCCTAGGTCCACAACCCAACGAGGAACAGGAGATGAGGCGGGCCCCACCAATTCTAAGCCAATCAAGACTAAATTCTTATATGACTCAAGCATATACGCTCAACGATTATGGTTGAAGTCTAACAATTCTAGATGAAATATAGTTTTAATACCAACATAACTATTCTATGTGAACCCGGAACTTTGGAATGTACGCCATTCATATGAAAACCCGGTACTTTTCCTCAAAATGTGAAATGTAAGTTTCTGTGTTATGAAATAGTGCACCCTGGAATTCCCTATAGATTCCTACTATAATTTCCTTGTGTATATAAGTTATATAAAATTAAAGTTAGATAAAACGTCTAATGTAATGGGTCTGCCCTAGGCCCACAACCAAACGAGGAACAGGAAATAAGGCGGAACCACCAATTCTAAGCCAATCACGACTAGGTTCTATATAACTCTAGCATACACAATTAAAAATTATAGCCGAAAACTAACAATGCGAAATTGAATGTGGACTTAAATCCAAAAACCGGAACCAAACCCTAGTGTAGTGTACGAAATAGTAATAGTGACTGTGAACATAAACTATACATATCATAGTTCATCGGATAGTGATAGTGACTAGTGAACATGTACTATGCATATTATAGTTTACAAAAAGTGGTGGTGATGGTGGATATAACCTATACATATCATAGTTTATCAAATAGTGATAGTGGTAGTGAACATGAACTATGCATATTATAGCTTATCAAAAGTGGTGGTGATGGTGAATATAACCTATACATATCATAGTTCATCAAATAGTGATAGTGGTAGTGAACATGAACTATGCATATTATAGCTTATCAAAAGTGGTTGTGATGGTGAATCCCTTTCTTATAAATAAGTTCGTAGTGTAGATGAAACATAAACTATACCTATTATAGTTTATCACTTTGTTTGTAATATATGAATGCCATAACTATACCGATTATAACTAGCGTGTTCGTTTGTGGGGGTATAATGACTTTACTATACTTATTATAGTTTATCATAATTATTCATAGTGGTAATAACTCTTTTGTATATGTAACACCTTTAATAATGTGTTTGTTATGTAAAAGAACCCTAAACTATACCTATTATAGTTTATCAAATATTTGTTTGGGTAGTGAGCATAAGCCTTACTTGTCATAGTTTACCAATGTTTATATTTTAATGGATATAGCCTTGTAATATCATTTATATATTTACCATACTTATGGAGGTAAGAATCCATTTGTTTTCTGATGTATGTCTATATAATAAGACAAGATGACATATATGGTAATAGCATATCATCACATGAAGGTACACACTTTGCTCAACAAGTTACAAGGTGTATATGAAATTGAAAATATTTTTCTAGTATTGCCATTTCTATTCTGTTTTTAGAAAATTCATAGAAAAATAACTAAAGGTGCAAATCAGAATCCGTAAATTCTGAGAGTTTGGAAAATGAGTCTAGTTTGTTCATAATTTTTATTATAAATTTTAATGACCTCTTACTTGTGTGAAAAAGTCCATAATCACAGACTTGTCCGGATTGATGTTTGAAATGATAGGCAATTTTGTAAAAATCACCATAAATTGTAGAAAAATCGTATGGAGACTTGTAAGTAGTCATTTTAAAGCTCAGAATTGGAACTACTTGCACCTAAAACAGTTTTGAAAACTAAAATGTTTAAGTTGTCCAAAACAGTCCGTGAATGGAGTTGAACTTTTCCGATGAAGGTTGTAAGAAAAGTTTAGTTATGTTCTTGGTGTTTTAACTTGTATCCCCCCCCCCCCCCCCCCTAAAAACTTGAGAAAACATGAAAATGTAGGGGTATGAACTCACCTTGAGTGATTTCAGAAGATGGATGATGGAGAAAAGAAGTGTTCAACTCAAGAACACTTGGGAGATGCTTGAAGATTTGAGGAGCTAACAAAAAATATGACGATATTTGTGTAAACAATCAATGATTTGAGTAGAATCAAGTGTAATAATTACAAGGAGGATGAATTATACTTACCAAGAGAAGAATAAAGCTTGAAAATTAGCCTTGGAGTCTTGAAATAGAGAGAAAAAGTTTGAGAGAAAAGTTGTGTTGTATTTTTTTGTGAAATGAAAGCAAGTGAAAGAAATGAGGAGAGAGGTTGAGTGTCCAGCTCTCAAAAACGTGGGGATGGCTTGTGAGTGAGGTAAAAAGGACAAGGAAGTGACAAGGTATGGTGGGGAGGAGTGTGGGTTAGTCATGGAGTGGGTATGGTGGTTGCTTGTGTCATAAAATAAAGGAAAGTCAACACTCCACCTTTGTACTTCACCCACTCTCTTTTGGATAAGGTTTTATCCATAAAAACGTGATAAATCATTAATTAAAGGGTCTTATATGTTAAAATAAAGTTTTGGGTGAAAATCCTGTGTTAAAACGATTAAAAACGGGCCTTAACCGCAAAACTATACGAAAACCGGTAGAAAATGGGTTCCCAGCGAGACCTCTCGGTCCTTGCCGAGGTTCGGTCCTCCTGAGGCTGGGCGAGAAGCGAAGCGGAGCAGATCAGCAAGCGAGGGTCAGGCTGGGTCCGAAGGGTCAGAAGCGAGGAGACCGAAGTGAACAGTACCTTCGGGTTCGGGTGTGTGCGCGCGAGGTTCGGTCCTAAGAGGACCTTTCGGGTTCGGTTCTGAGAAGGCTCTTGGGTTCGGCTCTTCCAGCTTCGGTTCATAGCAGGTTCGGTCCCTATAGGGACCTTCGGTTCTAAGAGGACTTTCGGCCCTAAGAGGGGTTTCGGGTCCTTAAGAGGAGTTTCGGGTCCTCAAGCCTATTTTACTCGTTTTTACCCCGTTTTAAGCCGTTTTTTACCCGGTTAAGGGTCGGAATGACCCGAACGACTTCAAAAAGTTACGGAAACTTTTGAGAGAGATTTGGGAGAGATTTCACATTCTTGGAGAGATTTCTCATACAAAGAGATATTTGGGAGAGATTTCACATTCTTGGAGAGATTTGGGAGAGATTTGACATTCTTGGAGAGATTTCACATACAAAGAGATATTTGGGAGAGATTTCACATTCTTGGAGAGATTTTTGAGAGATTTGACATTCTTGGAGATATTTCACATACAAAGAGATATTTGGGAGAGATTTCACATTCTTGGAGAGATTTGGGAGAGATTTGACATTCTTGGAGAGATTTCACATATAAAGAGATATTTGGGAGAGATTTCACATTCTTGGAGAGATTTGGGAGAGATTTGACATTCTTGGAGAGATTTCACATACAAAGAGATATTTGGGAGAGATTTCACATTCTTAGAGAGATTTGGGAGAGATTTGACATTCTTGGAGAGATTTCACATACAAAGAGATATTTGGGAGAGATTCCTCATACTTGGAGAGATTTGGGAGAGATTCTCGATAAGAAGAGATAGAGTGAAAACGATTGAGAGCGGTTTCGTGTGTGACAAATGTGAGTGTCCGGCTTCGCAATGCAAGGTCCGTAAACTCCGTTAATCCTTGTTTAAGGATCTTACACACTATCGTGGAGTATGCAACATTGTTTTATCGGTTTGCTTCGTCACTTACCACAGTTTTAGGTTAAGGAGATCTAGATGTACGTGCTTTTCGATTTATGATCTCTCATTAGAATAGCGAGTTGTTTAGTAATTACAGAATGTAAGCCCTAGTACACAAGGGTTAGTTGAGTTGACCGGTTTGACTTCTTGGCTTTATTTGACTTTGAATTGACCAGAATTTGACGGTTGTCACATCATCCCCCCGTTAGAGGGAATTTCGTCCCGAAATTTGCACTTTGAATGGGGATCCAAGAATTCAGAGGAAATATGGGGGAAACTTTTCGCAATACAAGAAATTGATTATGGTGTGGAATAACACGCCTGATGTCACATGTCGTCCTTGGAATTTCTTATTGTTTATGCTCTCAGTTTAATCCTTGGCATTACTAGTATGCATGCTTTAATCGATGCTAGATTTAACATATAAAGAAGTTTACAATTTAAACGTCGATGTTAGAAACACGTACTGATATTTGCGGGTTCCAGGGTGGTTTCTCCTTCGGTGATCGCAAGCACCCTTCCACCACCACTGGCATCTCTTGCACTTAAGCAGTTCCTTTTAAAGTGTCCTGTTTCTCCACACTTGTAACAGGCTGGGCTTACTCCAAAGTCGGGGAACTGGTTGATGGGTCGTACCGATGCCCTACAGAAACGGGTAGTATGCCCCTTCTTATTGCAGTTCATGCAATGGAATTCTCTACAAGCCCCAGTGTGAAGGAAGCTACACTTGTTACATTTCGGAAGGGTTGCAGCGTATTGTTTCATGGGAGTTGGTGTGGTGAGGGTTGTGGCAGCATGAACAACAAAAATTGGCGTGGTTGTCGTAGTGTCATGGCTGGCACGATGGTCGATGAGTTGTTGTGCTAACTCTTTGGCGCTGTCGAAGGTAGTTGGTCTTGAGGCCAATACACTATCGTGAATCTGGGATGATAGCCCCCAAAGGTATCGTTCTACCTTTTTCTCCTCTGGGGTGACCATTGCGGGACAGAGGAGTGCTAGGTCATTGAATCGGGCAGTATAAGCTTCGAGATCCGTCCCCGACATTTTGAGGTTCCAGAGTTCCTCTTCCAGTTTTTGCACTTCGCCTCTTGGGCAATATTCTTTCAACATCAATGCTTTTAAATCCTCCCATCTTATAGAGTTAGCCACTGCAGGAGTAAGCGACTTAACTCTGCCGTTCCACCAAGTAAGAGCTTTTCTTGTGAAGGTGAATGTCGTATACTTGACCTTGCTCGCTTCGGGACAAGCACAGATTTCGAAGACTGCTTCAGTCCTTTCGAACCATTGCATCAGCGCGATGACGCCCCCGCTTCCATCGAAAGGATCGGGTTTGCCATTCGTGAAGTCTTTGTAAGAACACTCCTTAGTACGCCCCATGCTGTCCCCCTGATTCGAGTTAGTATTCCCGGATCCGGAACCGCCGGAACCATTTGTACCCATTTGCGACATTGTTGCCGCCACGGCTGCTGTTACTGCAGCCTAAAACATCATAGGATCAAACTCCGGAGGTGGTGGCGGAGGGGGCGGTGTTGTGCTGTCGGAGGGTCTGGACTTTTTCTTTAGCGGCATGGTCATGTCATAAGTTGGTAGAGACGAACAGATGATAAGTTTCTAATAGTAGTGACAAGTCAGATGTTATCAGGCCAGACTTGTCTGTATTATGTTCTGACTTAAAAGTATTTTGTATGTAATTCATAACAAAGCCCCTATGAATGAATTTAGTGGTAGTGACTCAAATGCAACTTGTGATTTGTTTCGTGCCTGATCCCTTCCTAAAATCACTTGGTATATATTAAGAATTTATTGGAGTTACCATATGTAAATTGTTTGTAATATAGGGTTAGAGGAAACTAGGTCTACATCTCATTAACGTAAGGAAAATCTTGAACAATGCTACGGTTCCCTTGAATAGTGTAGTCTCCAGATTCTGAAGGATTCGAATGTCTCCATTAAACAGCCTAGGTTGGTCTTGTTCTTCACTCCAGGTTTCCAAGCACTCTACCCAAGGAGGCGTCAGCCCTTGAAAAACCGGACGAGGGTTAGAATTCGGAACAAGGGTCATCGGGGGTAGGTTCTCCACTTCAGGTTCGGAGTCGGAACCGTCAGCAAGGCCTTCAACTTGGTGACCATCCACAGGGATTGGGTAATCATTCTCTGGCTCCTCTCCGGACCATCCAGCTTTGTCGTGGTTGGGGTAGTACGGGTCGTCGTGGGGATGGAATCCAGCCATGATATCTTTGCGAGAAATGGAAATATAAGGAATAACTAAGTAGATGTACTAATTAGATAATTTTAAGATGATCTTTATCAGGTACTTCAATACCTTTTTTTAGTGCATACTAGTCATATGTATTTGGGACAGGATACACCTTCGAATAAGCGATCCTAACTCTAAATCCCCAATCCAACGAGAACAGGAAGTAAAGCAAAGATCCACAGATTCTAAGTCTATGACGTCCTAGATACATATAAATTTAATGTATCCATTAGGCAATTATTGACCTATTGATAAAAATCTATTTAGTTCTCAGATAAGTAATTATAATAACACCAAATACCCCTATGGTATTTCATTGTGGTAGTGTTGGTAAGTTTTTAGACTTGTTGCAACACCTACGACCATTCCTGGGCATATGCTAATCACTTCTGGGTGAGACATAGTTGTTCAGGCTATGTCATTCCCATACTTGACTATACATCCCCAAGCCTACTCGTATTGTTTAACAATCACCACTTTTGTCCCATCCCACCATGATACTGACCCTAGTGTGTGTGCACATGCTCCTACTTTTACCGAGAAATTATTTGTTTCTAAAAGTATAGTTGCTTTGAAAACTTTAAATCAGAGACTTTCAGTCCCAATGTATTTATAGTTTGTATATCTTATGTGGTTCGATATACCGAGTTCACTATAAACAATGCTCTGATACCAATCTGTCACACCCCCCAAACCAAGGATGGAGGAAACGTCTGGGGGTGGAGGACTTCATGTACAGTATCACAACAACGTGTATAATAGTGCTCAAAGTAAATACAACCATCATAAATATAATTGAAAAAGTTACACCAAAGTATATGTTTACATGTTTCAAAATCAATTACATTATGATGACAAAAATAAATTGTTGATAGTTTAACGTCCCATCCTCAAAGCGCTGAAGTTTTCCTGTTTCACTGATTTCCTGAGAATACAAGTAGTTTTGAAAAAGTGTCAACAATTAAGTTGGTGAGTTCATAAGAGTTTTGTTTGAAGTAGAAACCATTTTTCCTTATAAAATCAATAGAGTTTGATTTCCAGAAAATCCAATATTTTCTTAGTTAAGTATGAACAGAATATTTCTATATGATGCGTTAATGAACCCTAGATTGACCCGTATATTTCCCCTATAATCGTCCAGCGTATATAAGTTATATAAGATTTCAGTTAGATAAAACGTTGAATATAGTGGGTCTGACCTAGGTCCACAACCCAACGAGGAACAGGAGATGGGGCGGGCCCCACCAATTCTAAGCCAATCAAGACTAAATTCTTATATGACTCAAGCATATACGCTCAGCGATTATGGTTGAAGTCTAACAATTCTAGATGAAATATAGTTTTAATACCAACATAACTATTCTATGTGAACCCGGTCCATTGGAATGTACGCCATTCATATGAAAACCCGGTACTTCTCCTCAAAATGTGAAATGTAAGTTTCTATGTTATGAAATAGTGCACCCTGGAATTCCCTATAGATTCCTACTATAATTTCCTTGTGTATATAAGTTATATAAAATTAAAGTTAGATAAAACGTCTAATGTAATGGGTCTGCCCTAGGCCCACAACCAAACGAGGAACAGGAAGTAAGGCAGAACCACCAATTCTAAGCCAATCACGACTAGGTTCTATATAACTCTATCATATACACTTAGAAATTATAGCCGAAAACTAACAATGCGAAATTGAATGTGGACTTAAATCCAAAAACCGGAACCAAACCCTAGTGTAGTGTACGAAATAGTAATAGTGACTGTGAACATAAACTATACATATCATAGTTCATCGGATAGTGATAGTGACTAGTTAACATGTACTATGCATATTATAGTTTACAAAAAGTGGTGGTGATGGTGGATATAACCTATACATATCATAGTTTATCAAATAGTGATAGTGGTAGTGAACATGAACTATGCATATTATAGCTTATCAAAAGTGGTTGTGATGGTGAATCCCTTTCTTGTAATTAAGTTCGTAGTGTAGATGAAACATAAACTATACCTATTATAGTTTATCACTTTGTTTGTAATATATGAATGTCATAACTATACCGATTATAACTAGCGTGTTCGTTTGTGGGGGTATAATGGCTTTACTATACTTATTATAGTTTATCATAATTATTCATAGTGGTAATAACTCTTTTGTATATGTAACACCTTTAATAATGTGTTTGTTATGTAAAAGAACCCTAAACTATACCTATTATAGTTTATCAAATATTTGTTTGGGTAGTGAGCATAAGCCTTACTTGTCATAGTTTACCAATGTTTATATTTTAATGGATATAGCCTTGTAATATCATTTATATATTTACCATACTTATGGAGGTAAGAATCCATTTATTTTCTGATGTATGTCTATATAATAAGACAAGATGACATATATGGTAATAGCATATCATCACATGAAGGTACACACCTTGCTCAACAAGTTACAAGGTGTATATGAAATTGAAAACATTTTTCTAGTATTGACATTTCTATTCTGTTTTTAGAAAATTCATAGAAAAATAACTAAAGGTGCAAATCAGAATCCGTAAATTCTGAGAGTTTGGAAAATGAGTCTAGTTTGTTCATAATTTTTATTATAAATTTTAATGACCTCTTACTTGTGTGAAAAAGTCCATAATCACAGACTTGTCCGGATTGATGTTTGAAATGATAGTCAGTTTTGTAAAAATCACCATAAATTGTAGAAAAATCGTATGGAGATGTGTAGGTAGTCATTTTAAAGATAAGAATTGGAACTACTTGCACCTAAAACAGTTTTGAAAACTAAAATGTTTAAGTTGTCCAAAACAGTCCCTGAATGGAGTTGAACTTTTCTGATGAAGGTTTTAAGAAAAGTTTAGTTATGTTCTTGGTGTTTTAAGTTGTATTCCCCCCCCCCCCCTAAAAACTTGAGAAAACATGAAAATGTAGGGGTATGAACTCACCTTGAGTGATTTCAGAAGATGGATGATGGAGAAAAGAAGTGTTCAACTCAAGAACACTTGGGAGATGCTTGAAGATTTGAGGAGCTAACAACAAATATGACGATATTTGTGTAAGCAATCAATGATTTGAGTAGAATCAAGTGTAATAATTACAAGGAGGATGAATTATACTTACCAAGAGAAGAATAAAGCTTGAAAATCAGCCTTGGAGTCTTGAAATAGAGAGAAAAAGTTTGAGAGAAAAGTTGTGTTGTATTTTTTTGTGAAATGAAAGCAAGTGAAAGAAATGAGGAGAGAGGTTGAGTGTCCAGCTCTCAAAAACGTGGGGATGGCTTGTGAGTGAGGTAAAAAGGACAAGGAAGTGACAAGGTATGGTGGGGAGGAGTGTGGGTTAGTCATGAGGTGGGTATGGTGGTTGCTTGTGTCATAAAATAAAGGAAAGTCAACACTCCACCTTTGTATTTCACACACTCTCTTTTGGACAAGGTTTTATCCATAAAAACGTGATAGATCATTAATTAACGGGTCTTATATGTTAAAATAAAGTTTTGGGTGAAAATCCCGTGTTAAAACGATTAAAAACGGGCCTTAAACGCAAAACTATACGAAAACCGGGAGAAAATGGGTTCCCAGCGAGACCTCTCGGTCCTGGCCGAGGTTCGGTCCTCCTGAGGCTGGGCGAGAAGCGAAGCGGAGCAGATCAGCAAGCGAGGGTCAGGCTCGGTCCGAAGGGTCAGAAGCGAGGAGACTGAAGTGAACAGTACCTTCGGGTTCGGGTGTGTGGGCGCGAGGTTCGGTCCTGAGAGGACCTTTCGGGTTCGGTTCTGAGAAGGCTCTCGGGTTCGGCTCTTCCAAGTTCGGTTCATAGCAGGTTCGGTCCCTATAGGGACCTTCGGTTCTAAGAGGACTTTCGGCCCTAAGAGGGGTTTCGGGTCCTTAAGAGGGGTTTCGGGTCCTCAAGCCTATTTTACTCGTTTTTATCCCGTTTTAAGCCGTTTTTGACCCGGTTAAGGGTCGGAATGACGCGAACGACTTCAAAAAGTTACAGAAACTTTTGAGAGAGATTTGGGAGAGATTTCACATTCTTGGAGAGATTTCTCATACAAAGAGATATTTGGGAGAGATTTCACATTCTTGGAGAGATTTGGGAGAGATTTGACATTCTTGGAGAGATTTCACATACAAAGAGATATTTGGGAGAGATTTCACATTCTTGGAGAGATTTGGGAGAGATTTGACATTCTTGGAAAGATTTCACATACAAAGAGATATTTGGGAGAGATTTCACATTCTTGGAGAGATTTGGGAGAGATTTGACATTCTTGGAGAGATTTCACATACAAAGAGATATTTGGGAGAGATTTCACATTCTTAGAGAGATTTGGGAGAGATTTGACATTCTTGGAGAGATTTCACATACAAAGAGATATTTGGGAGAGATTCCTCATACTTGGAGAGATTTGGGAGAGATTCTCGATAAGAAGAGATAGAGTGAAAACGATTGAGAGCGGTTTCGTGTGTGACAAATGTGAGTGTCCGGCTTCGCAATGCAAGGTCCGTAAACTCAGTTAATCCTTGTTTAAGGATCTTACACACTATCGTGGAGTATGCAACATTGTTTTATCGGTTTGCTTCGTCACTTACCATAGTTTTAGGTTAAGGAGATCTAGATGTACGTGCACTAACGAGTTGTTTAGTAATTACAGAATGTAAGCCCTAGTACACAAGGGTTAGTTGAGTTGACCGGTTTGACTTCTTGACTTTATTTAACTTTGAATTGACTAGAATTTGACGGTTGTCACAAGCTATACTAAAAATAGGGTAGGCATAACTCACTTACAGTGGGTTTTCTTGAAAAGCGGGCTTCGCTGGAGCAGCGTTCCTGAGCCGAAAGGCTCTTTTCTCGAGACTCCGGGAGCCTCGAGGCTTCCTTCGGGTGCTAGGGGGTTTACCTAGGCGTTAGGGGGGTTTGGGAGGCTAGAGAGAGAACTTAGATAGAGAAAGTGAGTTTGGGAGGTGTGAAGAGAAGTGAATGCCCGACACCTCTATTTATAGGGGTGGTGACTGACCTACTCGCCGAGTAGGAGGACCTACTCGCCGATTTGGTGCACGTGACAACCTTCTGGTGGTGCCACGTGTCCAATTCTGGTGGTGCCACGTCACCCCCTATCGCGTATCAGCCTTCAAACTTAGAAAAATCATAACTCTCACATACGAGCTCCGTTTTCGACGTTTTTTATATCCACGCGTAGGTAAAATCATGGTCTACAACTTTCGTTTAGACTCTGTCGGCTAATTCTCAACCGATCTCAAATTTAACAATAGGAGGCGTTTAGACTGTTAAATGACCGCGAAAAATTTGTAACTCCTTCATACGGACTCCGTATTCGTCAATCTTTTTACCGTTGAGTTCCTATTAAAATCGGGTCGTGCACTACAAAGCCGAATCTTAGAAAAATCATAACTTATTCATACGAAGTCAAATTTTGGCGCTGTTTTCATGGATTTTCTCGGTTTAACATATTCTTTGAATTTCGTTTAGATCACTAAGGCTAAAAAGTCCTCCATCGTAAGTTCACTGTTTACGTCTCCTGGTGTCGTGCCGGTTTTGCCGTAAAACTTCGACGGGCCATAACTTCTTCGTTATAACTCGGATTTCGGCGTTCTTTATAGGTACGGAAACCTTGAGACCTATTCTACAACTTGGTTAAGACTATTTATTTTAAATAATATTTTGCCAAAAAGTCATTTTCGACACTTATTGTCTCTAAATTGACTAGCCCGGATCTGCGGGCGTTACAATTATCTCCTCCTTAGGATGATTAAGTCCTGGAATCATCAACGAAACAGGATTGTATAATGACTCCATACATTATCTCTTCATCCTAGGTAATAACTATAACTTCTATGTTGCTTCGAATGAGTATCTAACTCTTGGACTCCTTGACTGCAGGCGGTGCTCGGTCTTGCACCTGCTCGTTAGACTTTCAATCATGACCTTCATCTCACAACCTCATTCTTTATCAGAGACTCCTTCTTATTCTTAACAAATTTAGGATAAGTTAATTTGATTACTACAATTGATCGATGTGTCATATTCTAATGACCTATCATCGTATGTAACAACGCTTAGACTCAGGTCTCTTAGAGTCAAATTCCGGAATGGAATATGCCTTCCTTCATGGTCTAATGTGATATAATCACATTTTAACATGTAGCATTTCTAGCTACCAACTTCTTTAACAACGACAACGATACTTCAATTGATCGCTTTTATTTCAATCGTTTGGTTTAAGTCGGACGCTACATCGAACTTGGTTCTCTGAAGCACGCAACATACTCATCGTAGTCGGACTCGATTCAATATGACCAGTAGGGTCGGAATATCAACAATCCTTTTTTTAGTCATTACCGAAACGATGGTAACGACATGCTTGAATAAAACGAAATCATTTACTAGCATCTTGGTAACCTTGTGACTTTCCCTGATCCAAGCGTGAGTCCTGTGCTTCCGGTAGTATATGCATCTACTACCTTTCACAGCTACTCATACCCGTCCCAAGTATTGTCACGCAGTCCCCAAGTCCTAAAATCACAAAACAATTTAACACATACGAGTGTGTCCAAATAATCATAAAAGTTTCCCTAGACTCTAGTAGGACTTCTTTCATGCATATCATCAATTCTGCTTCAACTCGCTTGGTGGTGGAAATTCCAGATGATAGGAAAACTTTAGGAATTACACCAATCGTTCTATCATCCCGCTAATCAAATGTGTACATTCAGATGTACCGTAGTTCTCTAGACATGTTGCTATTTTATCAGACGTCTTCTAAAGGAAAGATAACTCTCTTATGATATCCTCCGATATGTATCATTCACTATCGTAAGCCATCTCATTTCCTCTATTTTCTCAGTCTATCATGGTTCACATCACTTCTTGAACTTCTGCCATTGTGATAGGTTCGGGTATAGGCGCAACGACCGATGCATGACCCAACACATTCTTAGGATCAAGTTGTCATCTTTTTCGGATATTTCCTCGTCCGTCTTAACCATGATGTCTTGTACACTCAAGCAGATGTTCGGTGTACCAAGGCGAGAATTTTAAGATAGGAAATATTTTATTTACGATAGACGTATAGATCTCCTTGTCACACCGAAAAGTTATATGCCAGTTCTAATACTGTAACAAACATTTAGAAATCTGAACACGTAAAATTTCCAGATCCGGTCGGCAACAGACGATAGATCCGAACAAATAATAGCGTATTAGGCATCTTTATAGCTATTTTAGGCATATTTCCTAAAATAAACTAGTGCTTGTTTATAAAATATAGCAGACACTCATCTCACAATCATCGCTTAGCATTCTAAGTTTAAGTCTAGAAATTTCCTACAAATTCCTAGTTCGCTTAAACTAATGCTCTGATAACAACTGTGACATCCCCATTTTCATGGCCAAAAAAGACCGATTTTGTTTATGCTTTATAAAAATCAGAGTACTTTTTTTAATAAAAATGTTGTGGAATTTGTTCCCAGAAAAACATGATAAATACGTTATTAAAACATTTTCGAAGAAACGTATTTTATTCATTTTAAAACGTTTGGGATGTCATCGTTAATACAGAAACATAAGCATAAACAGAACTTACATTTATTTACACTAGTGATCTAAAACTCTTTAAATCTCTCAGTGTAATGTGACTTCATATCAACATCTGTGATATAAATAAACTGAGTGGGTCAGGTTGGGAAACCTGGTGAGTACATAGGGTTTTCAACCCACAATAATATAATTATTATGTTTAAACAATCAAACAATCAACCCACTTACCCATCCCCATTATCTTCTTTAATCTTAAGGATCTACCCTAAGAATCAGCTATTCCTCGTTCATTCAATCGTAAGGATCATCCTAAGGAATCGGCACAAAGTCCATCGTTGCCACGGTTTACACAACAGGCACTAAGTCTGCATAGTCGCCAGGGGTTAGGCATCAAGTCTGCATGATCGCCAAGGTTTAGGCACCAAGTCTGCATGGTCGCCAAGGTTTAGAGTACACCGGGTGAACACATCGTTCACAACACCTACAGGTTTCGAGCCTGCTAATGTTCCACTGGACTGTCTAGAATAGTCCGTGGTTGTCATCCATACTCTGCTGAATGACGGGGACATCGTTTGGGAAAAAGGCTATTCACATCGTACACCTCTCACCCATACCTCATGGTCTATATCACCTCTGAACTCATCGTCCAACTCATATTTCATCTATTATATCTACCCATGTTTTACCCCAACATTTTCGTAGATATAAAATACATATATAGTTTAAATCATTTAAAACATGTATATAATCTTTCACCGAGCATAGACAGCAAGTAAACAGACAGTATGCACACATAGCATGTAATAAATACTTCATATCTATGTGTAAGTTGAAGGGGACCATGCACTCACCTAGGAAGGTGGTGACTCGTCACTCGGACATCGCTTCGATACTCTCAAAACAATTTTCCTTCGATAAAACCTAATATCAATGCCACTAGGGTTTAGTCTAATGATAACCGCGACAAATTAATAGTCAAGCTATTATTATTATTATATAAGCGTTAAATAACACTCGATATAACTCATAATAATAGCCCAAATACTCATTATAAGTTCCTAATAACGTTACTATATTAAAACATAAGCCATACTAAAAATAGGGTAGGCATAGCTCACTTACAGCGGGTTTTCTTGAAAACCGGGCTTCGCTGGAGCAGCGTTCCCGAGCCGAAAGGCTCTTTTCTCGGGACTCTGGGAGCCTAGGGGCTTCCTTCGGGTGTTAGGGGGTTTACCTAGGCTTTAGGGGGGGGGGGGGGGGGGGGTTTGGGAGGCTAGAGAGAGAACTTAAAGAGAGAAAGTGAGTTTGGGAGGTGTGAAGAGAAGTGAATGCCCGACACCTCTATTTATAGGGGTGCTGACTGACCTACTCGCCGAGTAGGAGGACCTACTCGCCGATTTGGTGCATGTGGCAACCTTCTGTTGGTGCCACGTGTCCAATTCTGGTGGTGCCACGTCACCCCTTATCGCGTATGAGCCTTCAAACTTAGAAAAATCATAAGTATCGCATACGAGCTCCGTTTTCAATGTTCTTTATATCCACGCGTAGGTAAAATCGAGATCTAAAACTTTCGTTTAGACTCCGTCGGCTAATTCTCAACCGATCTCAAATTTAACAATAGGAGGCGTTTAGACTGTTAAATGACCGCGAAGAATTCATAACTCCTTCATACGGACTCCGTTTTCGTCCATCTTTTTACCGTTGAGTTCCTATTAATGAGATATTCAACTCTCATTTAGGTCGCGTAAGCAAAAAACTGCTCGAACTAAAATTCGAGTTTCGGGCCGTGCACTGCTAAGCCGAATCTTAGAAAAATCATAACTTCTTCATACGAAGTCAGATTTTGGCGTTCTTTTTATGGATTTTCTCGATTTAACATATTCTACGACTTTCATTTAGATCACTAAGTCTAAAAAGTCCTCGATCGTAAATTCACTATTTACGTTTCCCGGTGTCGTGCCGGTTTTGCCGTAAAACTTCGACGGGCCATAACTTCTTCGTTATAACTCGGATTTCGGCGTTCTTTATATGTACGGAAACCTTGAGACCTATTCTAAAACTTGGTTAAGACTATTTATAATAAATAATCTTTTGCCAAAAAGTCATTTTCGACATTATTGTCTCTAAATTGACTAGCCCGGATCTGCGGGCGTTACATGTTCATCGATGATATTTTGGTGTTTTCGAGATCCAAAGAGCAGCATGAAAAGCATTTAAGGGAGATCCTCGGAGTTCTGACATCGGAGAGGCTTTATGCTAAATTCTCCAAGTGTGATTTCTGGTTGCGAGAGGTCCAGTTCCTAGGGCACCTCGTTTACCAGAAAGGGATATTGGTCGACCCGGCCAAGATTGAGGCAGTGATGAGTTGGGAGGTGCCGAGGTCACCCACCAAGATGAGGAGCTTCTGAGGGCTGGCAGGCTATTATCGGAGATTTATCAGGGATTTCTCCAAGATCGTCGTGCCACTCACCAGGTTGTCCCGGAAGGGTGTTGTTTTTTCATGGGGCCCAGAGCAGCAGGCCTCCTTCGAGACACTTCACCAGAGACTGTGCAAAGCCCCGGTTTTAGCCATTCCGAAGGGGGTGGAGGACTTTATGGTGTATTGTGATTCGTCGATATCAGGGTTGGGAGCGGTACTGATGCAGAGAGGGCATGTGATAGCATACACATTGAGGCAGCTGAAAGCCTCATGAGATGAGGTATCCCACCCACGATCTAGAGTTGGGGGCAGTGTTGTTCGCCCTCAAGATCTGGCGTCATTATCTGTATGGGGTTCGGTGTACAATATACACGGACCACAAGAGCTTGAAGTACTTGATGGATCAGACCAACCTGAATATGCGACAGAGGAGATGGTTGGATGTGGTAAAGGATTATGACTGCGAGATCCTGTACCACCCAGGAAAGGCTAATGTTGTAGCCGATGCACTGAGCCGAAGGGCGGAGAGCGCCCTGATGCGAGATGTTTGTTTGAGGTTGACAGTGATGACTCCAGTGTTGGACACCATTCGTGGGGCCCAGGCTGAGGCCGTGAGATCAGAAAACCAGAAGAGAGAACGAGTTGTCGGGTTGGTATCGGAGTTCGTTACAGATAGCCGGGGGCTTATGACATTCCAGGGTCGTATCTGGGTATCGTTTGTGGGCGGGACGCGTACCATTTTGATGGAAGAGGCTCATCGATCGAAGTTCTTGATCCATCCTGGGGCCACTAAGATGTATTTGGACCTAAAGAGAGAGTATTGTTGGCCCTGTATGAAGAGGGATGTCGTGTGGTTTGTTAAGAGGTGCTTAACCTGTCTTAAGGTTAAGGTCGAGCACCGGAGACCGCATGGTAGGTTGCAGCCGTTGGAGGTTCCCGAGTGGAAGTGGGAACAGATTATCATGGATTTTATCACCAAATTGTCGAGGACTGCTAAGGGAGTCGATGCAATTTGGGTGATTGTGGACAGGCTGACGAAGAGCGCCCACTTCCTTGCTATCAGTGAGAGCTCTTCCGCTGAGAGGTTGGCAGAGTTGTACGTGAGAGAGGTGGTATCGCGGCATGGAGTACGGATCTCGATCGTCTCAGATCGAGCTGTGCGTTTCACTTCCAGATTCTGGAAGAAATTTCATGAGGAATTGGGTACGAGGCTGCATTTTAGTACCGCATACCACCCATAGACTGACGGGCAGAGCGAGCGGACGATTCAGACGCTCGAGGACATGCTTCGGGCATGTGTATTGGACTTCGAAGGGAGTTGGGACACGTACCTACCTTTGGCAGAATTTTCCTATAACAACAGCCATCATTCGAGCATCGGTATGCCACCTTTTGAGCTGTTGTATGGGAAGAGGTGTCGGACTCCCATCTGCTGGGGAGAGGTAGGGCAACGTGTGATGGGTAGTACGGAGATAGTACTTCAGACGACGGAGCAGATTCAGCAGGTCAGACAGAGGTTGTTGACCGCTCAGAGTCACCAGAAGAGTTATGCGGATAGGCGTCGGTCCGAGCTTGAGTTTCAGGTCGGAGATTTTGTGCTCTTGAAGGTATCTCCTTGGAAAGGAGTGATCCGGTTCAGGAAGAGAGGCAAGCTAGGGCCCCAGTATATTGGTCCGTTTAGAGTGATCGGGAGGGTGGGCAGGGTAGCATATCGTTTGGAGCTACTTGAGGAGTTGGGGCAGATTCATGACACTTTCCACGCTTCGCAGTTGCGGAAATGTATAGCTGATGAGTCGGCAGTGGTGCCATTAGAGGATATTCAAGTGGATGCGAGCCTGAATTATTCTGAGAGACTAGTGGCGATCAGGGATCGAAAGATCAGGGTTTTGAGGAACAAGGAAGTGCCTCTGATTTTGGTTTAGTGGCAACATCGGAAGGGGTCCGAGATGACTTAGGAGTTAGAGTCGGAGATGCGTGAGCAGCATCCGGAGTTGTTTCCAGAATGAGACTTCGAGGGCGAAGTCTGATTCAAGTAGGGGAGAATTGTAACATCCGGATTCCCAGGTATATTATTTTATTTTATTATTTTGTAGTTTGTGGAGGAACTCGGCGAGTTGGAGCCAAGACTTGTCGAGTAGGGTCGCAGATGTTCATCCGAGTTCACGCCTGGTATGACTAGTCGAGCATAGGGAGGGACTCGGCGTGCCAAGCGGGAAAAAGTGTTAGAGAACATGTGTGAACTTGCCGAGTCACCAGAGTGCACTCGGCGAGTAGGGTCAAAGTGTGACCATTGACTTTTTTTGACTTTTAGGGTTTGGTCAACAATGGAGTACTTGTGTCAAGGGGGGGGGGGGGGGGGGGGGGTAAAATAGTCTTTTACCTTTCTGAGGGTGCCAATGGCAGGTTGAGTCTAGTCTCGAGAGTTATACTTATAAGAGTATTTACTTTATGTGAATAGACGGAGGCTTGGCAATATTTCTACCGAGTCAGAGATTTACCGAGACGCCTGAAGTGAGTCTTCTCACTATACTTTACCTAGTGTGGTAACAGAGTTGTGTGACAGAGTATTCTAGAGCTATATGCCAGTGTGTTTGTATGATACTACGTGTTGTGATTTATTGCGATATGTGATTGCATGATTCAGAGTTTACAGAGTTAGGACCAGTGGGTCCACAGAGTTATGGGACCAAGAGGGTCCCACAGAGATACTCGACTAGAGGGTCAACAGAGTTATAGCCTTGAGTGGCTGATATGTGTTTATGTGGTATTTTGGGGAAACTCACTAGGCTTATTCTTACAATTTTTCGTGTTATGTGTTTTAGATACTAGTGATGACCGCGGGAAGGCGCCGGCTTGATTCGTACACACACATGAGATTTTATGTATTTCGATCTTGGGAGATGTTTTGTGAAACAAAGACATGATAGTATGACATTTATGAATGAATGAGTTCGTAAAAATGTGTTTGGAAATGCGAAAAATTGTTTTAAATTTTTACGGTGTTACAATATGCTTCTCAAACCATTCATTAACCATTTCTCCATTCTGATTGGTTGAAGCCATTTCACTTGGATTGCCAAAACTAAAATCCACACCTCTCATTTTAGAATCAACGGTCCAGATTATCTTTCCTTGTTTTATAAGATAACATGCTTAATTTTTTGTACCTTAGGCTTTAAAATTTGTAGTTAAGACATTGATTATGTATGCTTTATAGGATGGAACAGATATAAACAATATATTTTCTTTGTCATTCTTAAAGAATAGCACTGTCCACACGTCCGTACAATATATATATATATATATATATATATATATATATATATATATATATATATATATATATTGCTTTTATAAGCAACATTAACACTAAACTAAAGTGATTAATTTTTTTTTGTATAGTATACCAACGTACTTTATTTTATCTTTATATGTAACATTAAAATTTATAAATTTACACAACAAATATACATATTTCGAATTTTGTCATAGTATTATACCTTACAAAATAAAATTCCCGCCAAAATAATATTCGTCGTCATGTGATTTAATCCATAATTTCACCCAATCTAAATTTGTATTTTCCTTATATGAATTTTTTTAATATTCTCGATTTTTTTCCCTCCAAAAATATTTCAAAGTTTATTTCTTAGATAATGTTGCCCCATTATAATTATGACTTTCCTCATATAAAATTATAAAACTTACCACTATGCTTATATATTTATATTTAACTTTTATAAGAAATATTAACACTAAAACAAAGTGATGAATTCAAATGACGATTCATGTTCTTCAAGAAAAAAGCTAAAAGTGTTGTCCCTAATGTTTTAACCATCAATCTTTCATCAAATTACACTAATGTAATCATCTGTGATTTTAAAGTTACTCATTTGTGACGAAGAATGTCGTTTAAATAATAAAATAAAAATATGTAGTATACAAAGAGTTCCTTCAATGACTATAAATATTTATCAATTTCAATGTATCTTCTATACATTTCAATAATATCAATAACCATAATTTTTTTTAATAATGATTATGCAATATATATATATATATATATATATATATATATATATATATATATATATATATATATATATACACACACACATTTGTATATTTTTTTTATGCATTTCTCCGTGTTTAACGCGGGTTATAATCTAGTTCTCTCCATTATTTTCATTTGAAACCCAAGAATTCTACTATCTGAACTCTAAAATCAGAAAAAGCCAACCAAACATCGAAAAACCTGATTAAAATCAAAAATAAAATAGAAAACATAAATCAAATATAAAACATTAATAATATATATATATATATATATATATATATATATATATATATATATATATATATATATATATATATATTGATTTTATAAGCAACATTAACACTAAAATAAAGTGATTAAATTTCTTTTTATATAACATACCAACCTACGTTGTTTTATTTTTATATAGTAACAATAAAATTTATAAATTTACACAACAAAAAATACATATTTTGAATTTTGTCATAGTATTATACCTTACGAAATGCCAGTCCCTCCAAAATAATATTCGTCACGTAATTTCATCCATAATTTCACCCAATCTATGTTTGTATTTTCCTTATATATTTTTTTTTAATGATTTTGATTTTTTCCCTTTAAAAATATTTCCAATAGTTATCTTTTATATAATGTTGTCCCATTATAATTGTTATTTTTCTCATATAAAATAATAAAACTTATTAATATGCCTATATATTTATATTTAACTTTTATTAGAAACATTAACACTAAAACAAAGTATATATCGATTTAAGTGAAGATCCATCTTCTTCAAGAAAAAAAAAAAGCTAAAAGTCTTATCCTAATGTTTTACCCATCAATCTTTCGTTAAATTATATTAATGTAATTATCTATGATTTTAAAGGTACTCATATCTGACGAGTAATGTCGTTCAATTAATAAAATAAAAAATGTTGTCCACAAAAAGATCTTTAACAATTATAGATATTTATCGATTTCAATAATATCAATAATCATAACTTTTTTTAATAATTATTATGTAATATCTATAAACATTTGTATGTTTTTTTTGCATTTTCCCGCGTTTAATACAGGTTATAATCTAGTTCTTTCCATATTTTCAATTGAAAACTCAAGAATTTTCCAATATAAACTCTAAAATCAAAAAAAAAAATTCAACAAAAGATCGAAAAATCAGCTAAAATAAAATATAAAATATAAATCATAAATCAAATACAACACCCCCCCCCCCCCCCCCCCCCCCCCAAAAAAAAAAAAAAAAAAATAAATAAATAAATAAATAAATAAATAAATAAATAAATAAATAATCAATTGTAACATATATTACAAAAAGGGGAAAACATTTTCTTCCATTGTTATTTGTTAGAGCACAAAGGATACTTACCACCTATTATTATCTACTCCAAAAAAATGGTTAAAATACACTACTTTTAATTTGTTACGTTTAACATTCATCCACTCAAGCTGGTGGAGGTTTTGTTGATTTCATATCTAAGTAAGCATTTTTCATTCTGCACTTCAAGCATTCATACATTAAAGTGAATTACCCGAGAATCAACCTACCTTGTACTGGGTTCCTTGATTGATTTCTCTATCATATCGTAATTCATTAGTGCTATCAAAAAGTCTTTCAAATTTTGGACCACGTTCTATATCATCAAAATCTTTGTTAAAAGTTGTGGTATCTAAGATATATAATCGATCTTCTTATTAACAAAAAAATGTTTGTTTCCGAAATGAATAACAGTTTTAGTAACCATATATATATATATATATATATATATATATATATATATATATATATATATATATATATATATATATATATATATATATATATATATATATATATATATATATATATATATATATATATATATATATATATATATATATAGGTTCATGTGAGACGGCCTAATTTTCTGAGACCGTGAGACACATTTTTTTATTTTTTTTATTTTTTTTAGTTAATTCAAGTTCCGAAAATAATATTTAAAAAAAGAATTTTTGGATTTTTCCATTTATTTTGCATTTTAAAATTATTTTTTAGAATATATACAGTATAATATTCTATTAGAATATTTCACGTATTTTTTTAAAACAAATGGAATTTATTTTTATTTATTTTTATTTTTATTTTTTTTAGTTAATTCAAGTTCCGAAAATAATATTTAAAAAAAAGAATTTTTAGATTTTTCGATTTATTCTGCATTTTAAAATTATTTTTTAGAATATGTCAGTGTAATATTCTATTAGAATATTTCACGTATTTTTCAAAAAAAACGGATTTTTTTTTCATTTTTTTATTTTTTTAAAATTTTTTTTAGTTAACTCAAGTTCCGAAAATATTATTAATTTTTTTTTTTTGGATTTTTCCATTTATTTTGCATTTTAAAATTATATTTAGATTTGGTCTCACGGTCTCATAAAATTAGAATGGTCTCAAATGAACCTGAACCTATATATATATATATATATATATATATATATATATATATATATATATATATATATATATATATATATATATATATATATATAGACATCTATTGTGTGGACGTGCGGATAATGCTATTATGTGAGAATTACAAAGAAAATATGTTGGTTGATAATATGAATATGTTCAATCTTATATAATTATTTTAATTATTTGTACTCTGTAACAATTAAAATGAATAAAAACGATGAATGAGAACAAAAATGTATTATAATTTGTGAAAATCCATTAAAATAATTTCTTTCAAAAGATAGATTCAAGAGACGATTAGTTTTTTAGCGCAAAGAGTTTATTACATCTTCAAAATTATATATCCGTGCACCATTGATTCCAGCAAGAGGATACCACAATAACCTCTTAAAGTTCCTCATTAACCTCTTCCTCACAAGTGTTACATACGCCTCCCATGTTACATTCAAAATTTAACACATAAAAAAAGTAAGACCAACACTATTATCTGCCATCATTAAATCTTCTTTCTATCCAACTTTTTGCGAGTTTTAAGAAAAACTAAAAATGGTGACAAATGACAGCACCAACATGGGTGGAGAAAACAACGATTTGGCGGTGGTGGAGACGGTAGTGTGTTGTGGTGTGATAGAAACAATATTATGTGGTGGAGACAGTAGTATAAACAATTTTTTTTCCTCTAGAAACTTAATATTTTATTGTTTTTCGTTTTGGTCCTGTCTTTTTGGGACTGGTCCCGAACGAACTTGGTTCGGTCTTTTTCGATCATCATGTATTTAATGACCGGTGTTTTTTAGATCCAATATAACCATTAGACAAATATTTCATATTTATTTCAATTTTTGTTAGTAAGTTAATAATTATATCTTATTTTTTCTATTCATAACAATAAAGAATATATTACATAGGAATTCAAATAAATATACTTATCTTACAATAACTTTAGCAAATCGTCAATTTAAAACATATGTTTTTCGAAGTTTTTATTCTTAACAAACGAATTTTAACATAAATAAAACTTCATGTTTGAATAAATGTCTTGTATGTCACATGGAAGTAAACGTAACTTATTATTTATTTTTAAATAAGTTATATCAGTTTTTTTTTGTTAACCTTTAATATTATAAAGCTATACATCTCTCTGTTTGGTACCTATTTCATTTGCTAATAGCACTTAATTTTAAATAATAGATTTATAGAATGACCTTTATACCCTTGGTATCGAACCATCATAAACTTTTGACTTCAAAAGTCAGGCAAGATGCAATGATATGTAGAAACTTGGCAAGTATTATTTCATTCACCTAAAAAATTCGGATCTCTACAGTGTTTCACCGCTTTAAATTATTTTAAACAAAAACAATAGCAATGTACATCCATAGACATGTTTATTATGACATCCTACTTTCATTTATTCATGTATAACACTATATGACTTGTAAAATATACCCAATTATAGTATCATATCCAAATCCAAATCATTTCTCAATGCTTAAAGAGAAAACAAAAAGAAGTGCAATGCTATTATTATTAGGATTTTCAAATTTATACACATCTGATCTCAACTATTCTTTTACTCATGATACAAAACATTTAATTTCATGTTTCCACATCAGACTCACACTCTTCTACAACTATTTGGAGATGCTTTGGAGAATACGATATAGAATAAAGCCATTCCAGTAAATTGTAGCTCTTTGAAAGCTAATGTGATGGTGTGAATTTCGAAATCCTCCTACAACAGTTCCCCTAAAAGAAGAAAAAAGAACACATACCACCAAAAGAACAAACTAACAATGTTATACAACAATTATCAAAATCCACTTACAGAGTACCATTATGGACAATAATAAAAGCAAAATTCCCAGTATAAGGGTTTGAAGATGAGGATGTAATTATGAAGTCAGCTCATTTCAAATGGGCTCAATACATTAAAAAAATCCAGCAAATATTATTATTCCAAGTACAAAATAATCTGAAATGCAACCTCACTATGTGGAGGTAAAGAGAGGCAGATACAAACCAAGCCATCATATCAAGGTTCAAACCCATATTCAAACTCAGGTGCAGAAACAGAAGCAAGTGACCACCACTCAACCGTACATAGAGGCTTTGAGGAGTAGTAGATGCACCTTTACCAGCTCAACTTTCACAGTTCGAGTTCTCTACACCTCCAGTCAAATCAATCACATACCACAATCTCTTATAAAGGTTAAAAAGAAACACCCTACAATCAAAGTTAAGATAAAGAATTTCATTTTAGATACATAAATGTTTTGATGCTTGTTTCTCTGTTTTCCCAATGGCAGATTTTACTCAAATACCTTCATATACACAAGAGAAATTTAAAATCAAGATAGAAAATACAAAGTCAACAAAGCACATTCTAAAAAGATGGACATCAAATTTTTAATAAATTTGTAATATGCATATCACCAATGTTCTTCAAGCCTTCTTCTAAGCCTACTTCTTTTACAATCTCAACAAACCTAACAAAACCCCTGGAACTAACACCTTGAGAAACCCTAAAAAAAGCATAACCATAACAAACAAATTTAGATTAAATTAATGAAAAATAGAAACAAAACTAAGATTAAGCATTGAAAACAAGGAAAAATTACTTTTATAACATCCATGGATTTACTACGAAGCAACTCCAGGCTCGATGCTGGGATTCAACTTCAAATGTTGGATAGCGTTTACTTTCAACCATCTAATTTGCTATTGAGATCCAAAAAAAATCAGAAGACCCTACAACAAAAATCATAACAAATATACGTTATGGTACAATTTTCTTCAACAATGGACAAATAGACATCCAGCTACCTATAGATACACTCAAATACTGAAAAATGTACACAACTATACATACAAATGTACACAAATATTTATACACAACACAAGAGCCTATCAAATATATGAAGTCAGTAGAAAGAGCAAAAGAAAAAATGTTACCTGCCATGTTATTTCCCAGTCAACTAGCATGGGCCTTGTCTCCAAGAAAGCTCCAATTACTAAAAAAGCCATATAGTTAGTAGTTTCAAAAGAAAAATCATATACAGTTAAATATGAACTTGAAGAAAATTTCTTGAAAAGAAAACTTACCTTAATGAACAAAAGGCAGAATGAACAACTTGAAAATCACCATAATAGCAACCTGAAAGTTACTAACCATAAATGATGAAGGGGAAAAATGTATATGGATCTGGTGTAGTGAAGATCATTTGACAAATCCATTTTCTTTATTCCTTTTCACGTTTCATGTCCAGATCTATAAATGGAGAACAAATGTTCATTAGGATCCGACTGACGAAATACTTCATGAGAAAACAAATCCAAGAAAACTAAACATATGTTACCATTATATCGAACCTAAATCAGAGCATAAAAAATCGTTGGTTTTTAGAGATCTGGTAACAAATGGCTGTTGTGGTGATGAAATTTAGGTTGTACATAGAAATAAAAGAAGAGTAAGTGGTGCGGTTAGGCTTTGTGAGCGAGAGAGACAGAGCTGAGAGATGACATACCTAATGGTGTGGCTACTATTTTTGTAGGTGGTGACCGGTGCGAATGTGTGTTCGTGATGCGATGGTTTGGTAGTGGTTCGACTGTGGCGGTATGGAAGAGGAAAGTGGTGGAGGTGGTGATTAAGGTGGTGGTACGGTTTAGTAGAGGCGGTAAGGTGGATGGTTGGAAGAATTTCTCATGGTGGTGGTGCGATTTAGCATAGGTGGAATCTTGAGAAAAGGGAGAAGGGTTTACCATGAATGGATTTTGGAGGAAGAGCATGGGAAGCAGGTACAAAGAGAGGAAATGCCTTATAGATTGTATCTCATGTTGACCGATTTGCGGAGAATAAATTCTGAGGGCTCTATTAGTATGTGCTTTGTCGGGATGGCAGAGATGCAAACAACAAAAGACGATCAATTTCAAGTTGAATAACCAAAAAAAAGAAATTTAATTGTGAAATAAGAGTATGGGAGGAGAGAGGGATAAGATTTTTTATAATTACCTACAGCTGATCGCTGGAAGACTTCTATGGTGTTAGAATATAGAGAAAATGGGTCTATAAGGGTTGCGATGTATCAAGATTTACCAGTGGAGAAAGCAAACCAGGGGAAACGGTGGTTGAGAGAGAGAAGATGAGAGAGTGATAGAGTGGAAATGCTTTATGAAGTGTACAGGGAAGATAAACCAAAAATGAGACATACCTGCAAAAATTTAAGCACGCAGACCGATTCAAAAGCCTAGAAACTTTGAGAAGGAATTTGAATTTCAAAACTTTAGAATTACATATTGACTTTTTGACTTTGACTTTGACCAGATAAGATTAGATACTTTTTAATGCTTAAAATGGTTATACATACTGTTGATTAACTTGTACCTCTTAAAATTCAGCAAAATCTTGTAAATGCTTTTTAAGGTATAAAGATATATATATATATATATATATATATATATATATATATATATATATATATATATTTATAGCTAGGTTCAAATGTTTCTAGCAACTATTATGTGCATCTATGCACCAATGAGAATTGATGAAATAATAAATAATTAAATAAAAAAGTTAAGGGTATTATAGTAATCTATGCATGTTTAATTATAGTAATTCATTAACTTCCTAAAACCTAGTCTTCTCCCCTCTTTATCTTCAAACGTTTGACCTCAAAAATCTGTAACCTAATCTCAAAATCATCGACCATCCTCAATCCTCATCGTCTCCAGCCCTATTTGACGAATACTCCTCTTCTACTTCACTGATTCTCACTTTGCTCAAGACTCCGCCACTCTTTATTAGCAAATATTGCGTACATTTTTTTATCAGCAGGAGATTAGCACATGGATCAGGACTGAATGTCACACAGATCAAGATACAAGCTCTGCACACCATTCGTCTAATGAATCGATCAACAGATTGCCTTCATAGTTGACTAGTATCATCCTCCTGGATTCAAATTTTGAAAAAATCTAAAAACCCTAACGTAGGTCACGTCGCCTCCATGATTTGATGTGATCCTTAATCAATCTTATTCTTCAGTAAGTATTGACTATTTCAAAGAAATTAAAATTCTCATGGCTACAAGCTTCAACCAAATATCATCTTTTTACCATTCGATGGTCTTTGGTCCAAAATTGTAGTACCAGGTAAATATTTTGAAAAAAACAACTTAATTTTTTAATTTTTGTTCTTCTTTGCATTTGAAAAAGTCAAAAATGGTATTCATATTTGTAAGTCATTATTGAAAATGTGTGTTTGTTTCTTGAATTCATGATTGGGAATGGATACAAATGTGTCTTGATGATTCAATCACAGCTCTTGAATTATGTATTCAATTACAACTCTTGATTTATGTATTCAATTACAGCTTTGAATTATGTAATGTATTCTATTAGAATTTATTTATATAAAGGTATTATGTTAGAATGTTTGAGAATAATTGTGAACAACAAGTATATTTGTTTATCTGGTAATGAATTTGTGATGATTTATGGTTGACTTTATAGTCTCTAATACATTATGTCAGAATTTATACTACTATATTCTGTCAAACTTTATAGTCTTTAACACATTATGTCAGAATCTATAGTTTTTATTCTCTTAGAATGTATTGAATTTTTTAATTTTTGAAACTTGATTATGTTTTCTTTGTGGATTTAGGTTTTGAAGAGGCTAACATTGATGTGGAGAAGGAAGAAAACATAGAGAACGAGAGTGTATTATACCAGAATGTGATATGCTACAATGTATAAAGTGTTGCTTAAAAATAATATTATCTCAGAATAGATTAGTGTTTTTGTTAGATTTTGATGTTTCTTTTTCCTTTTTTGTTTCAGAATTTAGTTATTATTCAATGAATCACAATCATACAATGTAATTATTTTGTATATTATTAGTTCAAGAATTAATTTTGTGTAGTCTTTTCAGAATGTATTTACTAGTTTATGGTTAGCATTCTGTCATTCTGACAGAATAAAATCGAAAAATATATTTACTAGTTTATGGTTAACATTCTATGATTCTGACAGAATAAAATCGGATTTTTAATTTTGAATTAATTTAAAATATTCACATTTTTAAAAATAAAGGAATTAATTATCCCTGAAAATCTGAAAGTTTCCTTTTTTTAATATAGGTTAATTGACTAAAATACCCTTATGTTGAAATTTGTGTGATTATATGGTACATGTTATCCTATTCTACTATCATAGACCCTCAGTGTCACACCCCAAAACCAAGAACGGCGGAAACGTTCTAGGGCGGAGGACGTCATGTAAAGTATCATAACAATGCAAAGTAGTAAACAAGCAACAACATCATCCATTGCATTAATAGTAGAGTTTTAATACATGTGTGTTCTTTGTAATGTAATAGACACCAAAAATGAATGATCAAAATAAAAGACGAGTCTTGTCTGTGCTCCGTCTTCTCAAAACCTGTCACCGGTACCTGTCTACTGATGACATGAGAATACAAGTTATTTTGAAAGCGTAGATCAACATTTAAGCTGGCGAGTTCATAAGTATTTTAGTGTCTTTGATTGGTAAAACTGTAAAGAAAAGACTTGTAAATGTTTGATGAAAAAGTTTGTATACGTATGAAAACCCTAGAAAATCCTATATTTCCTACTAGTATAAAAAGTAGTTTTCTACCAAGACCCGATAGTTTTGAAGGTTTGCTTCTCTGTATGAATGAAGGTTTTTCCCCATGTACAACTATTATTATCAAAATATAGTCTACCTCATCGTTTATGTGAATGTGTCACAAGATAAAAGTAATAGGGAAAATTATATAATCATTGAAATACGGCGTGGTAACTCACCGAACAGTACAACCGAGGACATCCGTCGATGTGCAGTTTCCCACTATAGCTAACAGTCGGGTGTAGGATGGTCAGTCCCATATAGTATGTAGTAGTATCTCTTCATATAGTATGTAATAGTATCTCTTCATATAGTATGTAATATATTTGTATAGACTCATGAATGAACTGACCCTTGTGTGATTCCTTGTACTAGGAATAGTAAGTAGTATCTCCTAAACTATACCTATTATAGTTACTAATAATGTATGTATATGCCTGAATGAAAGTATGCCTTTGCTACCCAAAGGTACTGAACGGACTAATAGAACTTTTATGTCTACATAATATGTAACTAATATTTAGATGACATTCAGACAAATAACTGATACCCTAAGGCCACATCCAAACAAGGAAAAGGAATTAAAGCGAGTTAGCAGTCCTAAGTCCTTTAAAAATTACTTACATAACTATACATATATAGGCATGCATTTAACAATATAAAAGTTTTAAAAGAAGTTTTGTAAAACATTTTGAGGAACGATTTAAAGCAGTTTGTTTGATATAAACTGTTTAAAGTATAAGAATTCCTTTGTTTGAAACACAATTGTAACTGATAAGATTAAAACAAACTTTTAATCTATGAAGATCGATTAGATCTTGAACAAGTATATGAATATTAAACAGCAAGAACACAATATTAATAACAAGGCAGAACGCAATAATAAGAACAAACAGCTTGAATCAAACGTGTCGAATGATTAAATAAAATCCTTAGAAGAGCTCGATTAAGAACATCAACTGTAAAGGATTGGAAGATTACAAGAACGATTACTGGAAAATATTGTTCTCTTGATAAATCGCTATATCGACGATCTCTAGAATCTTATGAATCTTAACCTAATATGCATGCAAGCATTAACTTAAATACTATACATAAAAGGCTCTCGGTTGGACAGGCCCAAACCGGAGAATAAAAGGCTAATCTAACGAGCCCAAAAGACGCAACATAAATAAAACTATTTACAGCCCAACAATCTCCCCCTTTGCGTCAATTTGGAGCGAGACCTTCACTTCTTGCTTGGGCCGGCGGCTGAAACTGGTACCTTCTTCTTCACGGTACTAAACAGACACTTGGTTATGGAAAGGATGGTCTGTCTAAACCGAATGTACCAATTGATCATATCATTGAAGTACTTGATATCATCAGCCGAATTGTCTTTACACTGCTTGATGATGAATAAGATGTGCTCCAAGCAAGTTGTGGTGTAAAGATGTTTGTCAGCTAAAGCGAAGAGGCATTTCTGTCCTTCGGCTCTAGCGAACATCACAGAGTTTCGCCTCGAATCTATCTTGCCCATTAGCATTTGATTCAGATCACTGGCCGATCCCACAGGCTTGACTTTCGGTTTCTTCTTAAAAACTGTGGCAACCTCCTGATCCATTAGGGCCACCTCCATGATGTAGCATGCCAGCATCCTTTTGACATGGTCTAAGAGGGGACCATATTCGGCTTCGTTTGTCAGCAGGATATTGTACAAGACTATCCAATCATGAGGGTTCAGATTGGGCAGATCCGCCAGGGTGATCATGTGAGCAGTTCTTGCAGATCCTCGGATGAGCTTGAACTTTACGTTAGTGAATCTCCTCACGGCATAAGGCTTCATCACCCGAACATTGACAATCTTCTGAGCGCTCCATGTAAGGTATTGAGGGCGATCGGCCTCCAGGTAGAAGTCAATGAGCTCCCTGTCAAGCTTATCGTTCGGATGCGGGACTTCAAAAATGTTGGAGAAGGCGAGGAAGATGAACGCCTTTCGAGTCAGTGGCATATCGAACTGCGAATCGATGGTGTTGTTGCAGTCGAACGATATCACCGGCTCGAGCCATAGTATGCTTGGAGTCTCTATGGCCTCTTTTATCAAACGATCCCTGGTCCAGGCAGGGAAGAGCAACTTTCGGCTCTCAAGGAGATCGTTGGCTTCTTTTTGTTTACGTTCGGCTTCTTCAGCTTCACGTGCCACACGACTGACATCGTCATCAGTATTGCGACTGTTCTTTCTCTTTAACATGTCCGCAATAGTCTCCTTGTCTTCATCTTCATCTTCATCTCCATCCTCTGCTATGTGTTTGCCTTTGTTCTTCACACCGGAACCCGAGGCATGACCAGTTGGGGGTGGTTCGGTTGTGTGAGTAGCTTTGGAGGACGGAGGTGGTTTCGATCCTTTCTTCTCATCTCCCCCTTGTTTCGGAATGGACACGAAACTCGGAAGGCCTTCAATTTTGCTTAAGAGGTCCATGGCCGGGGAGAGCTTTTCAGCGAGGGTGCGCCTCACCGAATGATTAAGGATGGGGTCGTGTGCTTCCAGGATGTTGGATAGAGCAGCGTGGACATCCGAAACACACGTCTTTATGACTTCCCTCTCAGATCGAAGAGCTTCCAATTGTTCTTGAGAGTTGGAAAGCTGTGTGCTCTTGACCCTTAGGGCAGTTGTCTTACTCGCCAGAACGTCCATCAGAGAGTTCTCTGCCGCAAGATCCTCTTGTAGTTTTGCCAGACGGGCATCGATGGAGGCACGGAGTGCCGAGTTGTCGTCGCTGAGATTTTGTCGTAGAGTAGCGAACGAAGTCAACTCCGTCGAGACGAACTTGGCCAATTGCTGAACAATCGGTTCAAGAGTCGTCTTTGTGGCATTGGCGCTTTCCTGCAGAGACTGTAGCAGGGCAGAAGCGTCGGAGAATAGTTTATCGACTTTTTCGGTCGCCGCCTCACAGGCTCGGGTGGAGGCGTCTATCACAGCAGTTGCTGAGGCCACAGAGTCTTGTTGAGCCCTGGAGAAGGCATCAACTATCCTCTGAAGGGCAGCTTCAGATAAGGTGGACTGCTGGTTTGAAGAGGAGGCGAGAAGTTGATCAACCTTCTCGTTAAGCTCGCGGAGATGCTTCTTTGTCACTGGAGCATCATCCTCCTCATCACTTTGAACTTGAAACGGACTATAATAGACCGAATCAAAGTTCATGTGATCACCACCAAGGAATTGATCATCGCCATCGGAGGCGTCTTCTAGAGATTGAGGTGGTGGTGAAGCAGGGGGTGTTATGGGTTTGGTTGGTTCAGGTTGAGTGGGTGGGGGGTTAGTTTCGGGTGGTGGTGGTATATGGGTTTCGGTTTGTGGAGGTTCGGTTACGGGAGGGGTTTCGGTTACAGGTGGTGTTTCGGTTGATGTGGTGAATATGGGTGGAGGTATAGGGAATGAGGTTGGTGGTATAGTAGGGGTTATGGTGGGAGTGGAAATAGGTATTGTGGGTGGAGGGGAAGGAACTGGGGATTGGTGAAGTTCCATCTCCGGGGTTGGGGACCGAGGGGGTGTGTTACCTCGCTGAGGAGATTCGTCTCCTTGTGAGCCCTCAGAGTCCGAACTCCCACCTTCGGATTCGCTTGAAGAGGAGGGTATGAGGAGCTTTCGCTTCGGTTGGGTCTTCCTCCTTTTCGGTTGTGGGGAAGAAGCAGTCTTCGGTTGTTTGCGTTTCTTGGGAGTAGGTTTTGGGGCTCTGGATGGTTTCTTCCCCTTGTCTGCCTTCTTACCCCTGACCACCGGTTTGTCGGCATCATGAATCGATCTCAACATGTCCGGTGTCAGTTCCCTCGGACCAGATGGCCCTAACTCCTTGATCGCCTTGATCATACCGCTCTCTGAAGGCACACTTCCATACATAGTCTCCAGGATGGAGCCAATGAAGGAGAATTTTGATGCATCGGAGACGATGATCTTCTTGGTATGGAACGTACCAATAGAAGACATCGGTGCACCGTTAGCAGTTGGGACATCAAACCTGTCCATAGCCCATCTTGTGATCAAGATCCAGAACCGGGCTAGTGACACCTCGGAGTGTCGGGAAGCGGA
The DNA here is from genome assembly GCF_002870075.4 of Lactuca sativa. Classification (NCBI taxonomy): domain Eukaryota; kingdom Viridiplantae; phylum Streptophyta; class Magnoliopsida; order Asterales; family Asteraceae; genus Lactuca; species Lactuca sativa. The sequence goes on from NC_056625.2 coordinate 293,596,444, forward strand.
AGAGAGGCTCTGAATCAGTTGTTGCCAAAGGACAAATCCATAGTCCAGATTGATCCCGTTGTACACCGCATACATAATCGAAAGGAAAAGACGACTGGCCCCGTCCGATCCTGAGCTCCGTTCTGACAGTCCCTTGAAGAGAACTGTAAATAACCCATTCCACTGGGGCGGTAGGCATGACTTCTTGAATCTGGCGACGGAGGTGAGAACTTCCGTGTAGCCCATGTTGTAGAACATGCTGTAGAGCATACCAACCGGAATTGTCTCCGGGTGAACACGCGATGGGTCAGCCGCAAACCCAAACATTGTGCAGAAGCGGGGACGAGAAATCGACGTCTTGTGTTCCGCCACTTCGAAAAAGACCCTGTCGACAGCCTTGTCGTAATAAGCCGTTGCGTAGACCTGAGATAGGGCCACCATTGGCACCGTTTCAATCCGTGACAGTGCCGGAGAAAGCTGGGAGTATTTGAGACACTCGATGACCGGCGACATGTAGGGATCATAGGCCAGTGGGTTCAGATCAATCACGAGGCATTGCTGAGGACGGATTGGAAGAATTTGAGAAGTAGCATGGACGGAAGAGGATTCAGCCATTGTTGCAGGTTGGAGAAGAAGATAACCGGGAGAGAGTTTGGAAGTGTTTTTGCTTTGGAAATTATGGGGCAGTAAAGAGGTAAAAGGTGGTGTGGATGGGTTTTTATAGTAGGTGATAGGAGAGAGAAAGATCGATTCAAATCTCTTATGGAAATACGGAAGGGTTTTTGTGTGACTGATTGGTGACAGTTGGGACGTGCGATGATCACGTAGGAGAGAGAGTGTCAGATTCCTAGGATCACGCCGCCCAATAAGCGCCGGTTCAGAGAGAGGAACCGTTTCCATTTCCACACGCGCCATTAATGCCAGATGGATGACGCTTCAATACTGCACACGCGTCCAAAAGTGTCAGAAAAAGCGCGGCCGCTTCAAATTCACGCGCCCTCCTTTTTACCGTCGTTTGAATTTCTATCCTTTGAACTTCCGCCGCGTCAGCAACTTTTTGTCTTTTCCCCTTTTTAATCAGCGGTATTCAATTGAGGACCCACGTGGCTAATTTTTGGCCACAACCTCATTAGTAATCCCTCAGTAATAAACCAACCTGTAAAATAATTAGTAACGGAATTTTGAAAATCTAGGATTTTCGTGCAAAGAGTGTAAAAGATAAGGAAATAAAGCAACTCTTTTTGGGATTATCTGTGATGTCAATTATGACACGAAACTGATGATCCCGGGCACGAATCTCTTCCTTCAAGATCAAGAGAGACCTCAAAGTGGTAGTGTGGAATCCCGTTGAATTACGATCAAACATTTATTAATAAATGTTGAAAGGCTTCTTTTAATAAGGCTAATTAAGGGTGGTTACGCTTTGATTCAACAATTCAATTCTTGATATAAGAACGAATGTGAACAAAGTACTTGTGAGACCGGTGTAGTCTGTTGAACAAGTAGGTTAGAGTTGATTTTTAAGTGACTTGGATAAGTATAAAATCTCAGATAAAAAAAATTATAACAGGATCCCATGGGAAGAAATGTTATGGTGTGTAACAATTTCATTGGAATCAGAAAAAAATTGAGATTTCGTGAAGGTACATTCGTCAATTCATTGGTGAAAACTTGATCAAATTAATTTGGCACCGTCAATTCTTTGGTGTTGATTTTTGGGTTTCACTCAGCTCGTAGTGGCACGAAACTAAGATCATAAACACAGATGTTGTGTAACCATAAACCTCAGTGGTAGTTTCTGAGAGTCTCAAGGGTTACAGTGATGAAACGAATGTTATGGAGAAGTGTAATGGGGATGGTGAAAGAAGACATAGTACCTCTGCTGCGAAAGAAAGGACCAAGCAGGAGACTCTTAACTCATGTGAGAAGAGTGTGAGGTAGCTCACGATTAGAAAAAATAAGTTAGCCTTATTGGGAAGACAAGGTTTGTGTATACCAGGTCGTGAAGGCAATTATTCAAAATCTTATGAGGCTTGGGACACATACAGCAGCATGCTTCTAGGGACACTTAAGTAATTTATCAAATATATCCTCATGAACAAACGAACACAAAAAGAAAAATGAAAGAAAATATTTTTGGAGTTTTTGAAATTTATATAAAAACAAATAATAAAAATAAATAATAAAAAAAATTAAAAATAAGATCTAAAAAAATTATAAAAGAGAGAAAAAAAATAATAAAAAAAACTTGGAAAAAGATTGAAAAACCGAACCCGAGCGTTCGGTTGGTTTCGGTTCAGGAAAATTTTGAAAAACCGAACCCGAACCTTCGGTTGGTTTCGGTTCTACAAAATGTTGAATAACCGAACCCGAACCTTCGGTTGGTTTCGGTTCCACAAAATTTTGAAAAACCGAACCCGAACCTTTGGTTGGTTTCGGTTCCACAAAATTTTGAAAAACCGAACCCGAACCTTCGGTTGGTTTCGGTTCCACAAAATTTTGAAAAGCCGAACCCGAACCTTCGGTTGGTTCCGGTTTTGGAAAATTTTGAGAAACTAAGAAAGTTAGATACAAAATAAATACTTTAAATATAGAGAAAACCAAAATGGTACAAGAAATATACAACATAGAAAGACTACCTTTGAGGTGATGAGCGAGTCAGATGATTGAACCGAACCCGAACGTTCGGTTGATTTCGCTTCTTACGGTTGAGTTTGAGAGGTAGTGTGAGGTACTGACTCTGATTCCATCATACCTAGCCCTTGCAAAATTTTATTGAATGATGCTTCAGGAAGAGCTTTGGTAAAGACATCAGCCAGTTGATCAGTGGTTCTTACGAAGTGAACTTCGACATTTCCATCTTCCACATGATCTTTGATGAAGTGATACCTCAGTGCTATGTGTTTGGTTTTAGAGTGTTGCACTGGGTTATGACAGATCCTAATTGCATTTTCAGAGTCACAATATAGTGGGATCTTCTTCATATTGAGTCCATAGTCTCGAAGTTGACTCTGGATCCAAATCACTTGTGATGTGCAGGATGCAGCGGCAATGTATTCCGCTTCAGCAGTAGACAGCGACACACATGTTTGTTTCTTGGATTGCCAACTGACCAACTTCCCATCAAGAAATTGACAGCCACCAGTTGTGCTTTTGCGGTCGAGTCCACATCCTCCAAGGTCAGCATCAGAATAGGCTTGAACGAAGAAGCCTGAATTGGATGGATACCATAGACCTAAGGAGGCGGTTCGCTTGAGATAGCGTAGGATGTTCTTCACTGCCAGCATGTGAGGTTCGCGTGGGTTAGCCTGAAATCGAGCACAATAACACACAGAAAACATGATATCAGGCCTGCTAGCAGTTAGATACATCAATGAGCCTATCATTTGACGATAGAGCGTGATGTCAACAGCCGGTTTGTCTAGTGAAGGGGTCAGCTTGGTGCCGAATGCCATTGGGACTTTGACTTTTGAGTCTCCCATCATTCCAAACTTCGCTAGGAGAGTCTTCGTGTAAGCTTCCTGATTGATAAAGATGCCTTCGGGTCCCTGTCTTATGTTTAAACCAAGGAAAAAGTTAATAGGACCCATTGAGCTCATTTCAAACTTAGTCTCCATCAACTTTCTGAATTCAGCTGTTAAGCTGGGATTCGTGGAGCCAAAGATGATGTCATCGACATAAATTTGAACTATCATAAGGTGGTTACCTTCCTTTTTGCGAAAGAAGGTTGGGTCAACCGAACCTTGTTTGAATTTGGACATCTTCAAAAATTTTGTAAGCGTTTCATACCAGGCTCTCGGAGCTTGTTTGAGGCCGTACACAACTTTATCCAGAATGTAGCAATGATTTGGATGCTTTTCATTCACGAACCCAGGAGGTTGCTCCACATACACAGTTTCTTCAAGTTCTCCATTGAGAAACGCACATTTGACGTCCATTTGGAAAACCTCAAAGTTTTTGTGAGCAACATAAGCCAGAAATATTCTAACAGATTCTAGCCTAGCTACTGGAGCGAACGTCTCTTCGTAATCTATTCCTTCCTCCTAACAGTATCCCTTGACAACCAGACGAGCCTTGTTCCTTATGACATTACCTTCCTTGTCCATTTTATTTCTAAAAACCCATTTAAGACCAACAACTGAAGCATCTGGAGGCGTTGGAATGATACACCAGACTTTGTTCCTTTCAAACTCGTTCAGTTCGTCTTGCATTGCTTGAACCCAATCAGAGTGATCGAGGGCAGTATTCACTGTCTTCGGTTCAACTTTTGATACGAATGAGTTAAACATACAAAACTCAACCTTTGAAAATAAGGATGTCTGTTTTGCCTTCAGTTGAGATCGTGTCAGAACCTTTTCAGATACATCACCAACTATTTGAGAGATGGGATGATCTCTGGTCCATTTGGTAAGAGGAGGGTAATTTGGATCGAAGGTTGGATCTAGTTCGGCGTTGATCATCTCTTCTGGCTCAGATTGGCTATCGAAATCAAGCGTCATATCATCATGCTCCCCCTCAATTGATGAGTCTTGAGAAACATGAGGTTCAGGGGTTTCTTGTGGTGCTGGATTTTCAGGCGTTGAAGCACCTTCGCTTGGAGAGGGATCTTCAGTAGGAGAGGTACCTTTGGTTGTTGAAGGACCTTCGGTTGAAGTAGTAGAGCTTGGCTCCCCTTGGACTTGTGAGCTTGGCTCCCCCTGGACTTGAGTACTTGGCTCCCCCTCGACTGATGCATTGTTGGTTGGAGATTCATCAGTGGGCGATTCTTCTTCATGCATTCTTCTTGCAGCATCTTCGACTATCTGCTGCATATTATCTATTTTGTTGTCGGCTGCCCCTGTTTCTGAGAGAGAAGCTTTTTCCGGCTCGACAAAGAGATCCAGAAAGTTCTCGTACATATTGGCGATTGAGACTGTGACTTGACCAGTTTGAGGAAAGATTTCCCTGGCAGTGTCATCTATGGCCTGTAGCTTCTTGACATAGCTATCGTCGAAGGTCACATAGTATGTCTCTTCAATCCTTCTTGATCGTTTGTTTAGGACCCTGTAAGCCTTTGAAGTGAGTGAGTAACCCAGAAAGATTCCCTCGTCAGCCTTGACATCAAACTTGTTGCGGTGTTCTTTAGAGTTAAAGATGAAACACCTTGAGCCAAACACGTGGAAAAATTTCACGTTGGGTTTTCTGTTATTTATTATCTCATATGGTGTGAGCGTGAATCGCTTGTTGAGATAGGACCTGTTTTGTGTATAACAAGCAGCAGAAATAGCGTCAGCCCAAAAATAAAGAGGTAAGGAAGCGAAACTTAACATAGTTCGGGCAGCTTCACACAACGACCGGTTTCGTCTTTCGACTATTCCGTTCTGTTGTGGTGTGTAGGGAGCTGAGAAATTATGACTGATTCCCTTTTCTGCAAGAAACTCTTCAAACTCTTTGTTCTTGAATTCGAGACCATTGTCGCTCCTTATGTTGCGAACGACCTTCTTGAGCTGGACTTCAATTTGCTTGATGAACACTTTCAGCTTTTGAGTCGCTTCAGATTTGAGCTTTAGAAAGAACACCCATGTAAATCGAGAGAAGTCATCAACGATAACAAGAATGTACTTGCTACCACCGATGCTTTCAATAGATGAAGGACCACACAAATCGATATGAAGCAATTCGAGTGGTTCAACAACTTTTGTGTTAATTATGGATGGGTGACTTTGACGACTCTGCTTTCCCATTTCGCATGCAGCACACAAATGCTCTCTGTCAAACTTGAGCAATGGAAGACCCCTAACATGACCTCCAGTGACAAGTCGGTTGATATCTTTGAAATTGAGATGATAGAGTCTTCGGTGCCACAACCAGCTTTCGTCGGATTGAGCTTTTGATAGCAGACATATGGCTGGGTTTCCTTTGATGGGTTTCATGTTCAGAGGAAACATTTCACCCTTTCGCTCTGACTTCAGAATCACTTTCTTTGTCTTTTTCTCTATGATTTCAGAACCTTCATCATCGAATGAAACTTTGAGACCTGTACCTCCAACAAGCTGAGATACACTGATGAGGTTGTGTTGAAGTCCTTCCACATAGGCCACCTTTCTTATGGTAAAATCACCATTCGTTATCATCCCATATCCCTTTATGGTGCCGAAAGAATTATTTCCAAACTTAACATTGCCACCATTTGCAAGAGATCTGTATTCCCTAAGCTCCTCTTTCCTCCCAGTCATGTGACGCGAGCAGCCACTGTCGATGTACCATTCTTCGTCAAACTGCTCGTCACTTATAACCTGCAAAAATTAAGCAGATTTAGGAACCCAAAGTTTCTTGGGTCCATGTGAGTTTTTCATGGGAACAGGAATAGTAAGAGAGATGTCAACAAGATATGTTCGTTTTATTAGAGTTGTTTCATCTTTCTTTTTAATGGTGAAGACTTTTATTTTGTTAGGATTGGGTTTGTTCGCTTTGGACTCAGGTGTGGATTCATCGACCTTCTGCTTTCCCTTCTGTTCAGCAGATGGACGAGGTTTTTGAGAACCAACGGAATTAGCGTTAGAGCAAGATGGAGATGAACGAGAAGAATTAGGAAGAGAGGATTTGGATTTGGATGGAGATGTCTTCCTTGCTGATGACTCTAGGTGACCCTTTTGCTTTTGATCGTTGGTGGGATTAACCTTTGAGTCTTGTTCTCGTCTGACTTCAGAGCCGAACCTCTGAGTTCGGTTGGAGTTGTTCTTGGAACTGAACCTTTGGTTTCGGTTGAAATCCTTTTCAGAACCGAACCTTTGCTTTCGGTTGGTATTTTCATGCGAACCGAACCTTGGCTTTCGGTTGTTGTTTTCTTGCGAACCGAACCTTGGCTTTCGGTTGTTGGAATTTTCAGGCTTTCTTACGGGATTATTTTCATACTTCAGATTCTTGTCCTTGTGTGAATAGTATGCCTTCTGGGAGTGCCAGAATTGTTTCCTTTCAGAAAGGTTTTTCCTGTATCTTAGGTTCGTATCTATCTTTTTATCCCTCATCTGTTTAGGTTGATGATGAACGTTCGCTTTCGCTTTTGATGTCACCTTGGCTGGTTCCTTTTGAACTTTAGGAGTTTTTCTTTGAGCCGAGGGAGCAGAGGGAATATCTGAAGAAGATTCAGTTTCCCCTGAGGAAGTGGAAGGAGTATCTGGTGAAGTTTCACTTCGAGCTGTTGGCATTGAAGGAATGTCTTCTTTTGCTGAACGATCAACCTCTTGAGGAGTATTTTTTGTACCACTTGTGCTTGGTTCACTGAAATTATCAGGCTTGTTCAAGGGTTCAGGTATGTATCTCCCTTTCTTCATCCAGGAGGTTCTTTCAGACAGGCCGACGGTTTCGTTTCCATTATCAATAGGAGCTTCCCAGAAATACTCATCACAACCATCAGCATTGTCTTCATTAACAATAGCTGTGAGTTCAGCTGTTTGATGTTCGGTTACTCCAGTGACCTTGTATACCTGATTTGGAGTGGTCCTGACCTTTTGATATACGACAGCTTTTTCTATTAATTTCGGGGACTTTTGTTGGGACAATCTAGCGAATTCCACAGAATTTTCAGAAATAAGATTTTTGTGGTTTTCAGTTTCGCTTTTAACAAATTCTGAGCAGTCAACCGTATCCTCTACAGAAATTTCACTCATGTTTTCGTCCTCGTTAAGCTCAGATGCATTTTCAACATCGATTTTATTTTCTGAGCTTACTTTGGCGTTAAGAGAGTCAAACTTTTATATGGTTTCGGTTCTCAGTTTAAGTCTGTCGTTTTCATCCAAAAGATTTTTGAGCATGTCCTTGTGGTCTTTGGACTTAATGAAGGTCTCAATTTTGTCCAGTCCAATTTTATAAGTTGGGTTGACATCATTAGACGATATCACACTCTCACAATTGTAAGCTTCGGCATCGATTTCATCCTCCTTAAATTCTAGGAAGGGCAAAATCATGCGATGGATCTTTTGGCCTATCTCACAATCCAAGTGAAGTTGAGTAATATTGGAATATAAACGTTTAGCTATTAAACAAAAAACATTTCGTTGTTTTAACAATTTCAAATTGTCTCTCTGCAAATAAATGTTTTCGTCTTTAACTTTAATTAATTCCGACTCTTTTAACTCAATCCACATTCGTCGCTCCTCACTCTTCGACGCCACCCTGCTTAATTGATCAGTCAGGTTAGAATTGGTGACTCGAGTTTGAGTTAAGCTACTATCTAAATGAGAAATTCTTGTATTCACATTTTTTAGTTCTTTCTCATATGAGGATGATGGTACTTTAGATGAAATAAAAAAAGATTGTACCTTCTTTATCAGTTCATCGAGTTCATTGAACTGTTGGCTGAGTGGTTTGGCCGTAAAGCACATATCCTCCTGCACCTTCGGTCCATTGCCTTCTCCATCGGTGTTGTATCCCCTCATTTGAGACACTTCAGTCAGCATGAAGCATTTTCCACCACTGCTTTCCTCCTTAGCCACATATGCCTTTCCATGAGTAGGCTTCCTTACTTCTTCGTCTTCTGAGTCAGTAGACCAAACTTCGGTGCTACCGAACTCATCGTCATTGACCGAACCCTGCACAATAAGAGCATTTATAGAAGGGTTAGCAGTAGACTTCTTCTTTCTCAACTCATCCAATCTCCTCTGCAGCACAGCTTCCTCATCATTTCCATTGTCATTTTCAGCCATCTTCTTAAGAACACAGTCCTTAGCGTAGTGGTTCTTGCCACCACAATAGAAACAGCTTACTCCGGAATCGCCATCTGCTTTCGGTTCCTTTTTGGGCTCCTCAGCTTTCGGTTCATTGTTTGCTTTTTCTGAGCTGTAACTCCCCTGCCAGTTTCTGTTTTTGTTGCTGGGGAATCTCTTCTTTATGAACCTCTTAGGATTGGATACCATCATGGCATAATCCTCAGTTGTGAGGTCATATTCTTCCAAGTTGAGCTCTTCATCCTCCACCATAGCTTTACTTTTAGATAGGAGGGCCAACGAACCAAGACTGGTGACAACATTCTTCTCTTGAACCACAATCTTCTCTTGGGACTTTAGAATACCCACCAGTTTCGCCAAAGAATATGATTTAAACTGTTCATGGGCTTTGACTGTGGAAACAACTGCTCTCCATTCAGATCGCAGTCCGTTCAAGAAAGTAACCTTTTGTTCGATGAGCTTCCTTTCAATGTCGTGTTTGATCATCTTGCTGAGAAGATGATTGAAGCGATCAAACGTCTGGGTCACAGTTTCTTCGGCCCCTTGCCTGAATTCACCAAATTCAGATAGAAGCAAGGTTTGGATGGAATGTTCAAGATCTTCGTCTGTGGAATACAGTTCGCGAAGCCTATCCCACACTTCCTTCGCCGTAGTGCATGAACTGACCAGTCTGAATGTGTCGGACTGAAGGGCGAATCTGATCAACCTTAGTGCCTTAATATTGCACTGGAATTTGTCTTTTTCATCTTGCGCAATATTCGTCACGTCCTTGAGCAGATCGTTGTACTCTTTTTGCGTCTTAATAACTCTGGATGTCGCGGAATGAGAAAACGGTCTGTTGATGATAGCTTCCCATATGAGAAAACCATTATCTTCCGATCCAATCACATAGTCTTCAAAATGATGTGCCCATACTTCATAGTCATGGGTATACAAGATTGGAATCTTTGTCGTCGAACCGATGCTGTTGGAAATATTAATAGGGTTTGATTGCGTTGTGTCCATAATGATCGTAATAACCTGTTCAAAGATCAGACTTGTAATAAAGCAGATTAGGGCAAAACAATAAATACTAAGATACGTCAATTAAGATGACGGCTCAATAAATATCGATGATTGCGGAAAACCCTAATAGAAATCTTTTTCACAGAAAAGATGTGTATCGATTACACAGCCTCCCGCTCTGATACCAATTGATAGGATTAAAACAAACTTTTAATCTATGAAGATCAATTAGATCTTGAACAAGTATATGAATATTAAACAGCAAGAACACAATATTAATAACAAGGTAGAATGCAATAATAAGAACAAACAGCTTGAATCAAACGTGTCGAATGATTAAATAAAATCCTTAGAAGAGCTCGATTAAGAACATCAATTGTAAAGGATTGGAAGATTACAAGAACGATTACTGGAAAATATTGTTCTCTTGATAAATCGCTATATCGATGATCTCTAGAATCTTATGAATCTTAACCTAATATGCATGCAAGCATTAACTTAAATACTATACATAAAAGGCTCTCGGTTGGACAGGCCCAAACCGGAGAATAAAAGGCTAATCTAACGAGCCCAAAAGACGCAACATAAATAAAACTATTTACAGCCCAACAGTAACAAAATTTGAAAGGAAAGATTTAGTATATAAAACAAGTTTGATAAAGAGTTTAACATGTAAAAACGTTTGAAAAATCATTTTGCAGTAGTTTACTTGGTAAAACAGCTAAAAGTGTAGTAAATCCGTAGTTTGATAGTTATTAATCACATGTGATTGATATAATAACTATCATGATTCTACTTGTATTCCCCCCCCCCCCCATAAAAGCAATTAAAAACATTTAAAAGGTTAATTAAGGGGTATGCACTCACCTGTAGTGAGTGGTTTGGATGAACGGATGGTATAGGATGCTAAGTGTCAAGTGAAGACTTGAGCACACACACGGATCCTATTTAACATATATTGACACATATATGTATCCAATTAGTAAATTAACAACTAATTAATCAAATAAAGACACCCTAAAACATGGATAACACTTTGATTCAAGTGCTAGGAGTACATTAGGGTTGCATCTAAGGGGTGTAGGGCCTCTCAAAGGAGTTTATGGTCCAAATGGTAACAACTCATGAGTTTACGGCCCATGGTCATTTCCCCATGAGTTTACGGCCGTTAACTCATGGTATTAAGTACCATTTTGTGTTTTGAGGTCTTATAAGTCATAAAGAAGTATTCTTACTTCAAGTCTAAGCCTTAGGAAGCATTAGTGGCACAATGGCACCACTTTATAGAGTTTACGGCCCATGGACAATTTCTCTATGAGTTTACGCCCATAAATTGTATGCGTTATTGATCTTTTTGATGTTTAAGGTCCTAAAAACTTCAAGGAAGTGATCTAGACTAATATCCAAGGCTAAGGAAGGGACTACGGCTCACTTTGCCCCATCTATTTGGGTTTACGGATCAGGAAGATGTATTGGCCGTAAACACCTTTGATCTTGTGTTTCTTTGTGGTTTCTAGTTGAATAAGAAGTGAAACAAGCCTTATAACACACTAGGGTAAGCATACTTACAGTAAAGGAGCTTAAAAGGGAGTTCACGGCCCAAGAACACTAGTGTGTGTTCTTGGTGAAATGAAGAATGCTTGAAGATCTAAACAAATGGAATGATTTCATGGATGAAATCATGTAAGATCACTAGATTAAGGAGGAGATCAACTAATCAAGGAAGAAAGCACTTACTTTCTTGAAGATTTTGAAGAAGATTTGGATGATACTTGAAAATGTGAAAAAGTGATAAAAATGACTAAGTGTCACTTATATAGTCTTTAGGGTTTACGGCCCCAATACCATTTGGGCCGTAAACTCCAAACTCTTGGAGTTTTGGAACTTAAATGTTGCACACTTTACCCTAAAGTATCCTCTCTTCAGTTATCTCCTGCAGTACTAGGCATTAGAATACTCAAACTGACTCCAAAAAGCTTAAAAGTTAGCAGAAACAGTTTAGACTTCTATTGAAGTGAATGGTTGTACATAATAGAAATTTCGGGTTGTCACACTCAGATAATTTTGTGAGACAGTGAGGTCAAATCTAAAAATAATTTTAAAATGCAAAATCAAAGGAAAAATCTAAAAATTATTTTTTTTAATTATTATTTCCGGAACTATAATTACCTAAAAAAATAAAATATAAAATAAAATAAATTACCGTTTTTTTCGAAAAATACGTGAAATATTCTAATAGAATATTACATTGTAAATATTCTAATATGATTTTTAGAATGTTAGAATATTATAATAGATTTCTCAGATATGTAGAATATTCAATTTATTCTACTAGAATATATAAAAATAGATACTTTTTTCGGTATTTTTTTTTTATCTTTTTTGGATAATATAAATTCCGAAAATAATATTTGAAAAAGAAATTTGAAAATTTTCAATTATTATGCATTTTAAAAATGCTTTTTGTTTTATCTACCAAATGAATGGCTAAGATTGCGTCTCACGGTAACACAAAATTAGGTCGTCTTACATGAACGTAACCATTTATATATATATATATATATATATATATATATATATATATATATATATATATATATATATATATATATATATATATATATATATATATATATTGTCACACCCCCGAACAAGACGGCGGAAACGTCTGGGGGCTCGTGTGACTAACAATTGAATAATCATGACAATGAATATACATGAAACATAACACATTCATCACCAACATTACATAATACAACCAACATTGTTCACATCAAGTACATTGTTAAAATACATAAGTTCAAATTGTTAAATGTACGATAAGTGATCTTACATAAAACAAAACCATACACACTTGCAAATCTTCCAGCTTAACAATTACCTGAGAATACAAGTTATTTCGAAAACGGTCAACATATATAATGTTGGTGAGTTCATAAGTATATTTGAGTAAAAGTCTTTGAATCTTTTATAAAAACCCAGAAAATCCGATATTTTCTGTAAATTGTCTGAAAATGATGTGAAAATCAAGTATAAATTCATGTGTGAATTTCATAGTTATAACTTGTATGTGTGTAGTTTAGATTCATTGTATTGTGAAAAAGTGATAAATATATATGAATAATTTCCCTAGAAAATCTGATATTTTCTATTGTATAACAATGTCTAGATTCTTGTATCGTTAATAAGTCGTTTTGCATTGACACAATCGAAGAGTTTATCTTCAAAAGGTAAAATTTTTGGTATTTAATCTCTATACGAGCAGTAATAACCATGCATGATAAGGACTAGGTTGCCCGTCTTGGCATTTTTCCAAATGCCGGTATTGCTCAAGATTTTGTCACCCTACACTGGCCTAGTCTAGGTGTAGTGAACAACTAAGCCGTGTGGGGTCACCCTGTATAGATCTATACACAAACTCCCGCTTTCCTACCAGGAAACACTGATTATAACTACATGCTACGATTGTACACTCAGAGGTGCCAACCGACATGTCTCACTCGATTCTCAACCCCTTTTGTACTATGTTTAATGTTTACGTATATATGGTATGTTTTTGTATTCGAAAGGTACATATATAAGTATACAAAGTTTAATGAATACACAAAAGTATAGTAATGGCCTACTAGCATTTGAAATTTCCATTCCAAGCCCTATTAGCACGTAATTAGATCACAACGGCCCAATAACATGTAAGAGGGTAATTTAGGCCCAATAGGCATGTAAATGGGCCACAAAAGCCCAATAAACATGTAATCCATAACTTAGGCCCGAATTAACATGTAAGTGGGCTGCAAGGCCCAATAAACACGTCATCGAAGACATTGGGCTCAATATACACTAAAATGGGCCCTTAGGGCCCAATGGCCAAGTAACGTGAATATTAGGCCAAATAAATAGTTATTGACATATTTCGTTCATTTGTTTTGGTTTCGTTGTTTGTTTTAACTCAAGGTTTACTAGATTGATGATAAGAAGCTTTCTTTCTGTAAAAATGACATTTTTGCCCAATAATCCTCCAATTTTTAATTAAGGCCCAAAGTTTTGTAAAAGTGACACTTTAGTCCATAATTTATAAAAATTTGCAATTTTTGTTCCAAATTTCTAACAATTTACGGTTTTAGTCCAAAAGTATATATCTTGACATTTTGGACCTAGTTTTGCAGAAAAGTGCATTTTCAGCCCTTGGTTTGTAAAAATCTACAATTTCGGCCCAATTTTGGAAAAATTTACATTTTTGGTCTAATTTTAAAATAAATGTTATTTTCACCCCTAAATTTTGTTTATTTACATTTATGACCCACATTTTACTGAAATAACATTTCTAATCCCAAAAGCTTCATTTTTTCGCAAGTTTGGGCCCAAACCGTGAGGCCCAAATTTTTTGGCCCATTAAGCTCAAATTTGCATTTCTGGCCCTTTTTAAAGTATGTTTAACATAAAATACCTTTTTATACATATAAGACCTGTTTGGTCCCTATAAAAACATAAATGTCACTTTTTGTCTTTGTCTTTTGCTTTCTTGACAATTTTGACCCTTAACAAAGTTTTTGCCTTAAATTTTGTATCTTAGACATATAACACTTTTAACTTGATAGTTTGATGTATATAATGTCATAGTTCATAGATCTTTGCTAAATAATACTTAAAATTTCGAGATTTGTTAAGATCTAACACATTTTTACCAAATAAACTAAGAATTCACACAAAACATGCATATAACACATAGGTGTACACATTTTACTTGCATTCTCCCCCAAAAATCATATGAAAACCGAAAACAAGGGGGTATGAACTAACATTTGCTTGATGTTTCGGTTTTTGAAGAAGAATGGAAAGAGATGAAGTGATTTTTTGCCCTAGCAAACTCCCTTGAGTAGATTTCGAGCTTAAGAAGTTTTCTAGGAGTATGATCACCAAAACCTTATTTAGAAGGAGTGATCTAACATGAGAAAGAAGTTATGTAACTTGGATATGTAAAGACTTACCAAGAATGATGATTTTTGTTGGTGAAAACCTTTTTGAAGATGCTCAAGTTCTCGAAAATTAGAGAGGAAAGGAAGGAGTGTTCTTATGAATGTTTGATAGAAATTTGCAAATGGAGTGTGTGTGTGTGTGGTTACCTTCGGACGTGAAGAAATAGGGGAGGAAGGGAAGGCCTTGCTTAGATACTTGGTGAGTATTATACTTCCTAGGAATATGGTGGTTAGTGCATGGATACCCCCCATGCATTAATGAGGTGTCAAAATCTCAAGTTTTCTTCCTTTTTTTTCGTTATAAGTATGGGCTGAGAATTTGATTAGGAAGGAGAAGCAAATTAATTTTGGGCCTACCCTTGGTCTTTGCTCGAACTCATGAGGCCCCTAGAGAGGTTTTCGGCCCAATGGGCTTATTAAATGGTTCACGACCCATTTTGAAAGAAGAAAGGGTGTTTATGGTACATTAGGGTTAATTGGAGTTGTTATGGCCCAATAAGGCCCATTAGGGTTAGAATGAATCATTATAGACCTAAATGGTCCAAAATGTTATAGATTGATGAATTGGGTCCATTTAGATCCCATTTAAGGGCCCTAACCCCAAAATAGGTTAATTTAATACTTATTGGTCCATTAGGCCCATTAAGGAAATCCTAGTCCTATATGGACTTAAACAGGGATTCCTAGGGTTTTCAAGTTCTTTGATGAACATAATTAATGAATCTAAATGAGCATTGAGTGAGATTTACTTAGAGTATATGATTTACAATAGTTGAATGGTTACATAGGAATAGAATTTCCTAGCTAAAATGCGAGTTGTGACATTATCCCCTCATTAGAGGGAATTTCGTCTCGAAATTCTTTTGAAAATTAGGATTGTGAAGGAACGAATAAGTGAGGGTACTTCTGCTTCATCTAGTCTTCATGTTCCCACATGAATTCTAGTCCACGTTTTGCGCTCCATCGAACCTTCACGATCGAGATGCGACTTTGCTTTGTACGCTTCACCTCCCTATCCATAATCTCGACTAGTTCTTCGAAGAACAGGAGATTCTCGTTTATCTCAATAACTTCCAAAGGGACGACAAGGGTTTCATCTGATAGACACTTTTTCAGATTCGAGATGTGGAACACTGGGTGTACGTTGCTAAGCTCGGCGGGTAGCTGCAGCTTGTAAGCTACTGGACCAATCCGGGCAAGAATCTCGAATGGTCCAATGTATAGCGGGTTCAATTTTCCTCTTTTCCCAAATCGAATCATTCCCTTCCATGGAGAGACCTTTAATAGCACGCGATCCCCGAATTAAAATTCTAGTGGCTTTCGTCGCTTGTCAACATAACTCTTTTGTCGGTCTCGCGATGCTTGAAGTCGAGCTTTGATTTGGACTATCTTCTCGGTTGTTTCATGAGTGATTTAGGGTACTGTAAGAGCACTGGCTGGCGATTGCCCTTTTTCTAGTTGAGTGTCACCCACCTCGGCCCAACATAGGGGCGATCTACATTTACGACCATATAAAGCCTCGAAGGGAGCAACCTTGATGCCCGTGTGATAACTGTTGTTATAGGAGAATTCGATCAGAGGCAAGTGGGTATCCCATGACTTGTCGAAATCGATCACGCCAGCTCGGAGCATATCTTCTAGGGTCTGGATGGTGCGCTCACTTTGACCATCCATCTGTGGGTGGTAGGCGGTGCTCATATCTAGTTGTGTACCCATTGCCTTCTTAAGATATTGCTAGAATCTTGAAGTAAATCTGCTATCTCGATCCGAGATAATAGATACTGGCACTCCATGGAGTCTCACAACCTCATTGATGTAAATTCGGGTCAACTTTTCCATCTTGTAGGATTCTTTTATTGGCAGGAAATGAGCGGATTTTGTTAGTCTATCTACAATTACCCATATTGCATCCAATCCGCCAGTTGGCTTGGGTAATTTTGTCATGAAGTCCATGGTAATCCTCTCTCATTTCCACTCGGGTATCACTGGTTACTGCAGCAGTCCCGAGGGATTTTGGTATTCCGCTTTCACCTTGGCGCAAGCAAGACACTTGCCCACGAAAGTGGGGCTATCTCTGCCTTCATATTAGGCCACCAATATTGCTGCTTGATATCCAAATACATTTTGTCTGACCCCGGATGAATAGAATATCGCGTCTTGTGGGCTTCATGCATGACTATCTCTCTAAATCCCCCAATTTTGGGAACCCAAATTATATTCATGAAGTAGTGGGTTCTGTCGTCTTTGACTTCGAGCTCCTTCTCCATTCCTCGTAGCGATTCACTAGCGACATTCTCTGGCTCCAATGCGTCCAATTGGGCTTCCTTGATCTGTGAGGCTAGATGAGATTGGATGGTGATTGACAGGGTCTTCACACGACGACTTGAATACTCCTTTCGGCTTAGCGCATCAGCTACTACGTTAGCCTTGCCTGGGTGGTATTTGATTTCACACTCATAATCATTTAACAGTTCAACCCATATCCGTTGCCTCATGTTTAGTTCCTTTTGATTTAAAATGTCTTGGAGGCTCTTGTGGTCTGTAAAGATGGTGCACTTGGTACCATAGAGGTAGTGCCTCCAAATTTTCAGGGCGAAGACCACCGCCCCCAGTTCAAGATCATGCGTGGTGTAATTTACTTCATGCGTTTTCAGTTGTCTGGATGCATAAGCAATTACCTTCCCACGTTGCATAATGACACAACCTAAACCCTGATTCGAAGCATCACAGTAAACTATGAAGTCTTCGGTTCCCTTCGTAAGGATAACATTGGAGCATTACATTGGGCTTGCTTCAAGGTTTGGAAAGCGATCTCTTGCTTCTCCGCCCAGTTGAAAGGTACGCTTTTCTGTGTCAGTCTGATGAGGGGTTTGGCTATATTGGAGAATTTCTAAATGAATATTCGGTAGTAGCCTGCGAGACCCAAGAATTGGCGAATTTTCGTTGCCGTTGCCGAAATTGCCCAGCTTTCGATTGCTTTGATCTTGGAGGGGTCCACATGTATTCCTTCTTGACTGACTACATGGCCCATAAAGTTTACACCGTGGAGCCAGAATTCACACTTGGAGAGTTTTGCATACAACTTTTTAGCCCGCAGGGTTTCAAAAATCTGTCGGAGGTGTTGGCTATGATCTTCTTCACTTCGAGAGTACACAAGAATATCATCGATTAAAATGATTACGAATTTATCAAGGAATGGGTGGAAAACTCGATTCATGAGGTCCATAAATGCAGCAGGGGCATTCGTCAAACCGAAGGGCATCACAACGAATTCTTGATGACTGTAACGAGTTCGGAAAGCGGTCTTGGGAATGTCCTTATCTCGGACTTTGAGTTGATGATAACCAGATCTCAGATCTATCTTTGAAAAGTAACTAGCTCCTTGAAGCTAGTCAAATATATCATCGATTCGTGGAAGTGGATACCGTTTTTTTATGGGGAGCTTATTTAATTCCTTATAGTCAATGCACATCCTGAAGAATCCATCTTTCTTTTTAACGAAAAGAACCGGAGCTCCCCATGGAGAGAAGCTTGGTCTAATGAATCCTTTTTCAGGAGTTCGCTCAGTTGGCTTGATAATTCTTGCATTTCTGCAGGAGCCAATCTATTAGGTGATTTGGTGATTAGAGTGGCTCCAGGCACTAGGTCGATTCGGAATTTGATTTTTCATTTTGGGGGTATTCCCGAAAGATCTTCTGGAAACACATCCGGGATGTTGTGAATGCTCGCTTCCTCTTTGGTTTTATCTACCACGTGAGCAAGGAATGCGTAGTTCTTCTTTTGTAGACATTTATGCGTCTTGATACTCGAGATAAGACGCCGGTTTGTGCCAGGTTTATCTCAGTAGATTATTAGGGTTTCATGGTTAGGAAGATGAAGGCGAACGACCTTCTCATGACACATAATATCGGCATGATGGGGGCTTAACCAATCCATGCCGATGATCACATCAAAACTCCTAATATTTACAGGCATTAAGTTTATTTGGAAGGTGTGATTATTTAGAGTTAGTGTACACCCTACATAGATATCCTTAGTTGATTCAGTCTTCCCATTAGCCATTCCTACCGTGAAGGCTTGATTAAGCTTTTGGGGCTGTTGTTTTAGTAAGTATTTGAACTTATTACTGACAAAACTTTGCTCCGCTCCGTTATCAAATAAGATACCTGTGACAACGGTTGGGTCTTGAACTGCTTCACCCTGACCCATTGTCAGTACTCTCCCTGCTGCTCCTGTCCCTTGATTGTTCGCGTTGGGGCAGTTTCGCCTGATATGCCCAGTTTTCCAACATCTGTCATAGGTATAGCTAGCTCCAGTATTGGTGTTGTTTTTGTTGTTGTTGTTTGTTATATGGTTCTGTTGAAGCTGAGTCCTACAATACTTCACTGTATGGCCTTTCCGATTGCACCTTATGCAACTCATCTCTCTACACTCCCCGTGATGGTGGAAGTTGCATTTGTTACACTTAGGGAGATTTTCCGAGTGCTGCTTGGAAGCATTTGGTGTGGATGAGGCTGGAGCATGTGGTATGGTAGTAGCTTGTGTTGCAGCATGGACAGACACCTTTTGTTGCTTCTTAGACAATTCTGAGTTTTGCTTTCCTTTTCACTTGTTGTTTTTCCGCTTCTTGTTCTCTCCTTCCTTCATAACCTCCGCTCCCACTGTTTTGGCACCCTTCTTATTGCCATGATCGTACAGTTTCTTGGCCAGTCTCTTGGCGCTATCAAACGTCTTAGGGTTTACCGCAATGACATTCCCTTGGATAATTGCAGCCAGTCCCCAGATAAACCTTTCAATCTTTATCTCTTCTGAGGTGATCATTCCGGGACACAGAAGAGATAGCTCACTAAACCTGGATATGTATGTGTCGATACTGGAGTTTTGAGCAGTGAGGTTCAACAACTCTTATTTCATCTTCTGAATCTTTCATCTAGGACAGTATTCTGCCAACATCATCTCCTTAAGCTCTTCCCAGGGCATTGCGTTTGCCACCGGGAGTGTCATGGTCTCTACATGGCCATTCCACCAGGAGAGAGCTTGATCAATGAATGTG
Organism: Lactuca sativa; assembly: GCF_002870075.4. Taxonomy (NCBI): domain Eukaryota; kingdom Viridiplantae; phylum Streptophyta; class Magnoliopsida; order Asterales; family Asteraceae; genus Lactuca; species Lactuca sativa. Next base: position 293,616,162 of record NC_056625.2, read on the forward strand.
CAGGCTGCGAACTTGACCTTACAATCGTCCGGACACCCGCATATTTCAAAAACAGACTATACTTTCTCAACCATATCTTCAGGGCTGTGACGCCTCCTGTCCCATGGCATGGCCTCCTTCCGGGTTTTCTTCAGGTTCATCTAGCCATCCATTATTTCCCTGACTACACGAGAAAATAAGGATCTCCAGGGTGGTGGTACCAGCCATACTGACTACACGAGCGTGCATATATAAGTATTAGTTTAATTACTCTCATAGTATTTTTAATTATTTGTGTTTGGATTCCCTAGTGTTATTGGAGAGTGGGGTAGGCTTTTGGATTTATTTCCCTCTATGATTACTCCTGATCACATGTTGGTCATATTCTGAATAAATATAGTTGATCAGGCTATATTTATCCCTAATAGGACTACATAACTGCCCAGGTTTAATCATAGTGTTCAATTTCCTCCAGAAGCTTTTATTAAATATTGTTAGGTTATTATCCTAATATGTGCACATAAGTGTGAAATTTTTGTTTTGTTCAGAGTTATTTAGTCCCATTGTGCTTATAGTTGAATATCATGTATGGTTAGATATGCTAGTTCACTATAAACATTGCTCTGATATCAACCTGTCACACTCCCGAACCAGATGGTGGAAACGTCCGGGGGATCATGTGACTAACAATTGAATAATCATCACAATTAAAATACATGAAACATAACACATTCATCACCAACATTACATAATACAACCAACATTTTTCACATCAAGTACATTCTTAAAATACATAAGTCCAAATTGTTAAATGTACAATAAGTGCTGTTACATAAAACAAAACCATACACACTTGCAAATCTTCCAGCTTAACGAACTCCTGAGAATACAAGTTATTTTGAAAACGGCCAACATATATAATGTTGGTGAGTTCATAAGTATGTTTGAGTAAAAGTCTTTGTATCTTTTATAAAAACCCAGAAGATCCGATATTTTCTGTAAATTGTCTGAAAATGATGTGAAAATCAAGTATAAATTCATGTGTGAATTTCATAGTTATAACTTGTATGTATGTAGTTTAGATTCATTGTATTGTGAATAAGTGATAAATATATATGAATAATTTCCCCAGAAAATCTGATATTTTCTATTTTATAACAATGTCTAGATTCTTGTATCGTTAATAGGTCGTTTTGCATTGACACAATCGAAGATTTTATCTTTGAAAGGTTAAAGTTTTGGTATTGAATCCCTATATGAGCCATTATAACCATGCATGATAAGGACTAGGTTGCCCGTCTTGGCATTTTTCCAAATGCCGGTAAGGCGTGTGGGGTCACCCCGTATAGATCTATAGACAAAATCCCGCTTTCCTACCAGGAAACTATGATTATAACTACAGGCTACGATTGTACACTTAGAGGTGCCAAACGAGATGTCTCACTAGATTCTCAACCCCTTTTGTACTACGTTTAATGTTTATGTATATGTGGTATGTTTTTGTATTTGAAAGGTACATATATAAGTATACGAAGTTTAATGATTACACAAAGGTATAGTTATGACCTACTAGCATGTGAAATTTGCATTCCAAGCCCTATTAGCATGTAATTAGACCACAAGGCCTAATAACATGTAAGAGGGTAATTTAGGCCCAATAGACATGTAAATGGGCCACAAAAGCCTAATAAACATACAATCCATAACTTAGGCCCAAATTAACATGTACGTGGGTCGCAAGGCCCAATAAAAAAGTCATGGAAGACATTGGGCTCAATATACACTTAAATGGGCCCTTCGGGCCCAATGGCCAAGTAAACGTGAATATTATACCCAATAAATAGTTATCGACGTATTTCGTTCATTTGTTTTTGTTTCGTTGTTTGTTTTAACTCAAGGTTTACTAGATTGATGATAAGAAGCTTTCTTTTTGTAAAAATGTCATTTTTGGCCAATAATCGTCCAATTTATAAATAAGGCCCAAAGTTTTGTAAAAATGAGACGTTAGTCCATAATTTATAAAAATTTGCAATTTTTGTCCCAAATGTCTAAAAATTTACGGTTTTAGTTGAAAAGTATATATTTTGACATTTAGGACCTAGTTTTACAGAAAAGTGCATTTTCAGCCCTTGGTTTGTAAAAATTTACACTTTCGGCCCAATTTTTTTAAAAAAATTACATTTTTAGTCCAATTTGAAAATAAATGTTATTTTCACCCCTAAATTTGGTTTATTTCCATTTATGACCCAAATTTTACTTAATTAACATTTCTAATCCCAGAAACTTCATTTTTTTCGCAAGTTTGGGCCCAAACCGTTAGGGCCAAATTTTTTGTCCCATTAAGCTCAAATTTGCATTTTTGGCCTTTTTTAAAGTATGTTTAACATAAAAAAAATACCTTTTTATACATATAGGACCTGTTTCGTCCCTATAAAAATATAAATGTCACTTTTTGTCCTTATCTTTTGTTTTCTTGAAAATTTTGACCCTTAACAATGTTTTTGCCTTAAATTTTATATCTTAAGCATATAAAACTTTTAACTTGATAGTTTGATGTATATAATATCATAGTTTATAGATCTTTGCTATATAATACTTAAAATTTCGAGATTTGCTAAGATCTAACACATTTTGACCAAATAAACTAAGAATTCACACAAAACATACATATAACACATAGACGTACACATTTTATTTGCATTCTCCCCCAAAAATCATATGAAAACTGAAAACAAGGGGATATGAACTCACATTTGCTTGATGTTTCAGATTTTGAAGAAGAATGGAAAGAGCCCTAGCAAACTCGCTTGAGTAGATTTCGAGCTTAAGAAGTTTTCTAGGAGTATGATCACCAAAAGCTTATTTAGAAGGAGTGATCTAACATGAGAAAGAAGCTATATAACTTGGATATGTAAAGACTTACCAAGAATGATGATTTTTGGTGGTGAAAACCTTCTTGAAGATGCTCAAAATCTTGAAAAGTAGAAAGGAAAGCAAGGAGTGTTCTTGTGAAAGTTTGATAGAAATTTGCAAATGGAGTGTGTATGTGTGTGTGCTTACCTTCGGCCGTGAGGAAGAAATAGGGGAGGAAAGGAAGGCCTTGCCTATATACTTGGTGAGTATTATCCTTCCTAGGAATATGGTGGTTTGTGCATGGATACCTCCCATGCATTAATGAGGTGTCAAAATCTCAAGTGTTCTTCCTTTTTTTGGTTATAATTATGGGCCGAGAATTTGATTAGGAAGGAGGAATGAATTAATTTTGGTCCTAACCTTGGTCTTTGCTCGAACTCATGAGGCTTCTAGAGAGGTTTTCGACCCAATGGGCTTATTAAATGGTTCACGACCCATTTTGAAAGAAGAAACGATGTTTATGGTCCATTAGGGTTAATTGGAGTTGTTATGGCCCAAAAAGGCCCTTTAGGGTTAGAATGAACCATTCTAGACCCAAATGGTTGAAATTGTTATAGATTTATGAATTGGGTCCATTTAGAGCCCATTTAAGGGTGCTAAGCCCAAAATAGCTGAATTGAATACTTATTGGTCCATTAGGCCCAATAAGGAAATCCTAGTCCAATTTGGACTTAAACAAGGATTCCTAGGGTTTTCAGGTTCTTTGATAAACATAATTGATGAATCTAAATATTTATAATAGTTGAATGGTTACATAGGAATATAATTTCCAAGCTAAAATGCAAGTTATGACATATATATATATATATATATATATATATATATATATATATATATATATATATTGTTGGTGATTTTGTATCACTAATATTAGGATGATCCGGAGTGTACATGTGACAACTAGGAATTTTGGTGCCTTGTAATCACAACACTTATAACGATTATGAATCAATAACATGAAAGCATGCATGATGCTCATTCCATAACAACAAAACTCCATCAAATAGTACATTCTAGCCTTACAAGTGGTCAACAAAGAATTGGAAACCTTTGAAATTCCAATTTGAGTTCACTTTGGACCAGGATATCCTTATTGTGCCTAATGAACTAATAAGCTTCCAATTTATCCATCTTGAATCTAGAACTCTCTAATGGGCCCTAATTAGAATTCATATACATGAAACTTAACATTTTTGGGCCTTATGAACCCAAAATAAACTAGATTAACTTTAATGGACCTTATTGGACCAAAACAAATTTATATTAGCCCTAATAGGTCATAAAAATCATTCTTTGATTTTTATTGGGCCAAAAATCACCTAAGTTAACCATAAAATGGACTTAAGCATTCTAGGCCCAAATTTTCTTCCCTCCCTCTCCATTCTCGGCCCAAGCCCACCAAGGAAGGAGAAGTTGAACTTTGCTTGCCACCTCATTTTTACATGGAGGTTTTCCATGCAAAGTCTCATGCTTCCATGCACTATCTCATCACTCACTCTCTCTTCTCTCCTCTCTTTCTTCCTGTCGGCCTAACCCAAACACACACACACACACATCTCACTCAAAATTCTCTCAAGGAAACTCTCTCCATTCCACTCCAAATTTTCGAGATCTAAGAGGCTTTCAAAGAGATTATTCCACAAAACTCATCATCTAAGGTAAGTTCATGCTTGGATCTATGACCTAGACTCTTTGTTTTATCAAAAACCTCTTCCTAATCCAAACAAAATCATGATCACTCTCTTAGAAATCATCTAAGTTCGAGATTTACCAAGAAGACTTGCTAGGATTGAAATCTTCTTCTAGTCTTCTTCAAAACGAAAACTACAACTCAAGGTGAGCTTCATACCCCTTTATTTTTGGTTTTCATATGTTTTATAGGGGCGAATACAAGAAAATGTGTAGATCTATGTGTATATGTATGCTATGTGTGATTTTATGCATGTATGTGTGTGATGTTATGTGTTTTTGTGGTAAATATGTAACAAAAATGGGTGATAATTCGAGATCTATGACATGAGAAAGGAAAAAACAAAAACTAAGTTCTTATACACTAAACTAGTTAAAAAAAATAACTTATAAGGTTATGAGGAACATACTTTAACATAAAACCCATTTTAGGACATAAAATGTTAAAAATACAAAACTTGGGGTAAAAGCTGCCAAGTCACGGTTTCTTGAGGGTCAAAAGAGTCAAAACAGTTTTCATAATCATTTTTCTGAATATTAGAATTTTCAAAGGACGTAAAATGCAAAAATTTGAGTTATTGGGCTAAATATGGGCTTTTCGGCCCAACAAGCCCAAAATTGCAAAAATTGAAGTTTTTAAGGGGCTGAGTGGTAATATTTTGTAAAACAAGGGACATGAAGTGAAATAAAACTACTTCTAAGGTCAAAAATGCTTTTAAACTCCAAAAAGGATCAAAATGTAAACTTTTTGTATTTTGGGCCAAAACTGTAAAAATTGCGAAATTTGGGGTTCTGACCGAGAAACACCATTCTGGAAGGGCTAAAACTGTTTACTAAATATAATTTGGGTTAAACATGTCTTTTCAACAAGTTTATGATACAAAAGTGTCAAGAAAATGTTTTTAAGGACTAAAAATTAAATACTTTTATATAAACGACTAAAAGTGTTATTTTTATAAAAGAAAGGTAGCGAAAAGGGTCAAAGTCATACTTCTAAACAAATGAATTCATTAAGACAAAATACAAGATATCCGACTAGCGGAAAAACGAAAAACAAATACACCTTCAATACCAAATATCGTTATAAACGAATTAATTCGGTGTCGAATCAATACAAAAAAACAAACGTTAAATCAAAACACTTCAATAGATGCGTGATGACTACAATGAGTAAATCTACAAACTTTGGGCTTATGAGTTTCAAATTATGCCTGTTGGGCCTTGCAAGCCCACCAACATGATCTTTGGGCCTAAAGGGATAACGCTTATATGTTATTGGGCCTCCAATGACCCAATATTTTATAAAAGGACTTTCAATAGCTTTGTGTGCTAGTAGGCCAAAGTGTCCCGCTAGAAAAGTTAGTAAGGTCATAGTAATCAAATGCGAGTTGGACCATCGTGTCTTTCGCATCCACGACAGCCTAAGGAACTTACGATAGTAGTGGGACATACTACTCCCCTTCTCTTCATTTGTTAAGGCTTACGAGAAATCAACGTAGACAAAATTAGGACAATATACAATATGAATTAAATCAATATTCATTCATTAAGACAATATAAAAATCAGTAATCACGAATACATTTCAGCATCGGGAAACATCAGGTTTTCCGCAGAATTCAATACTACTCATTCGAAATATTATAACTATAATACAAAATACCCTTCGTTTATATATATATATATATATATATATATATATATATATATATATATATATATATATATATATATATATATATATTTTAAAATCATTCATGCATCAACTTGTGGATCTTCACACTTTGATAAACAAAAGTCTTTTCGGAAAATATCGGATTTTCTAGGTTTTTACAAAACTACAGAAATCATTTTTATCCCAACATTGCTTATGAAATCACCAACATTTCATATGTTGACGTTTTTTTCCAAAATAACTTGTATTCTCAGGTAACGGGTAAGCGGAGGAGTAGTATGAAGTAATGTTAGATGCTATGTTGTCGAAAACACTCAAACTATATATGTTATGAATGTGTATTGTTAAAACCAATTCCAGTTGTAATATATTGATGCATGGTGATGTTTATGTTATGTTTCATGTATATTCATTGTGATGGTATTCAATTAAAGTCACGCAAGCCCTCGGACATTTCCGCCGTTTAGTTCGGGGGTGTGACAGTACATTTGTTTAAGTTTGTCTTTGTGCAAGTATACTATTACTCAGGCAGTAGGGACAGCGACCCCCGTTCGGCATGTCATGCGTATTCTTTGACCTAAGGGATAGAGGACCGGCCGATCGTGATCTCCTGGTCATGGTGAGACGATTGTGGAACACTAGCGACATAGCTTAGAGCACCGCCGATCAGATGCACCAGATGCGGGCTAGGGTCGAGCGCGCAGAGCAGGAAACACGAGAGGTTATCCGAGAGCTCCACATGAGACAGGTGAGGTGGGAGGCTCGACTCCGAGATACGGAACGACAGGTGGCTCGTCTTCAGGGAGCATCCACTTCCTCAACATTACCCCCTGGCACATCCCACCATGACTAGGACTAGTCATACCTGTCTTTAGTACTATGTTGCTAGGATCTATGCTATGTACCCCGACTCTATGTTTAAGTGATTAAACTAATCATAGGGCCGTTATGCTGCCGAATTTGCATCACTGATGTATTGCTCTTTCGAGCAAAATTTTCATGTATCGAAAAATGTGGATAATATTAATGAAAGGTTTTATGTGTTCCACTGTGATGTTGTAATCTGCTATGTGTTATATATCCATGATTGTATGCTAAATTGTGAAAAATTACTTAAGTTCACGCCACACACCTAGTTTATAGGATCATAATCTCACAAAAGCACAAACACTCAACATCTTTCCGTTCCATGATAGAAAGATGCCTCGACGACCCACTCGCGGTAACCCTGGACCAACCCCTCCAGAGGTTGACTCAGCTGCATTCCAAGCAGCTATGTCTGCTGTGGTCACTGCAACTAAGGCACAAATTCACCAAGGGAATAATAGAGGAGTCAACGGACAAGGGGCCGAAAGTTCAAACAATGGGATAAATCAAGGACCGACCAAAACATGCTCCTACAAGGATTTCACCAATGCCAAGCCGCGAACTTTTAATGGCACGGGTGGTGTCATAGCCTTGAAAAGGTGGATTGAGAACTTGGAATCAGTTTTTGAAATATGTGAATGCCCCGAGTAATTGAAAGTGAAGTTTGCCGCATGCACCTTTGTCGACCAGGCTCTCACCTTGTGGAATGGGCATGTAGATGCCATGACTCTCCCTGTAGCCAACTCGATGCCATGGACGGAGCTGAAGGAAATGATGACTGCTGAGTACTGCCCTCGCAGCGAAATTCAGAAGATGGAGCAAGAGTTGTGGGATCTTACCGTTCGAAACTCTGATATAGATGCATACATATAAAAGTTTAGCGAGCTGTCATTATTGTGCCCTAGCATGATTTTGTCTGAAGGAAAGAAAATCGAACGATTCATCTGGGGACTGACCTCCCCAATTCAAGGAAATGTGATCGCTGCAAAACCTGAAACGTTCGACAGCACCAAGAGATTGGCCAAGAAGCTGTACGACCATAACATCAAGAAGGGAGAGAAGCCAAAGGAAATCGAGGGAAAGAAAGAGAACGACAACAAGAAAGGGAAGAACAATAAGAGTTAAGGACGACAAGGCTCAGAATCAGCAAAGAAGCAACAAACGGTGGCGGTCAATGCTGCAACCACTCAAGTACCCTTCACACCACATGCTCCGGCCTCAGCTAATCCAAGTGCTCCTAAGCAGTATTCTGGGAATCTCCCTAAGTGCAACAAGTGCAACTACCACCACAACGACGAATGTAGAGAAATGCATTGCACCGGCTGCAATCGAAAGGGTCACACTACGAAGTATTGCAGGACCTATCCTCCCCAGAATCAACCGCAAGGAAACAACAACAACAACAGAAACCGCAACCACAACAACACCAACAATAGCAGCAATAACACGCGATCAAGCCCCACATGCTACGGATGTGGAAAGACAGGGCATATCCGTCGAAATTTCCCCATGGCCAACAACTCTGGGAATGCAGGAACAAGATGGGTGCTAGCTATGGGTCAGGGAAAAGCAGTTCAGGATCCCACTGTTGTTACTGGTACGTTTCCTCTAAACCACACCTATGCATGCATCGTATTTGATATCGGGGCAGAATGGAGTTTTTTGAGCAATAAATTCAAACACCTGTTAAATCAACAACCCCAGAAGCTTAATGAAACCTTTACGGTGGAAATGGCTAATGGGAAGACAGAATCCACGGGGGAAATCTATATCGGATGTACCCTAACCTTAAATTACCAAGTCTTTCAAATAAACTTAATGCATGTTTCGATTAGGAGCTTTGATGTGATTATTGGCATGGATTGGTTAAGCCCCCACCATGCTGAAATTATGTGTCACAAGAAGGCCGTTCTCCTTCATCTCCCAAATCATGAAACCCTAGTTGTTTACGGAGACAAACCCAGCACGAACCTTCGTCTTATCTCGTGCATTAAGGCGCAGAAGCACCTACGAAAGAAGGACTTGACGTTCCTGGCTCACATAGTAGAGAAATCCAAGAAAGAGGCCAAAATTCAAGAAATTCCAATAGCTCGTGAATTCCCAGACGTCTTTCCTGATGATCTTCCGAGGATACCCCCAGAAAGACAAGTCGATTTTCGAATCGACCTTCTACCATGAGCTACCCCTATCGCCAAATCGCCCTACAGATTGGCTCCTACGGAGATGCAAGAGTTGTCCAGTCAACTCAGTGAGCTTTTGGATAAAGGATTCATCCGACCCAGTTTCTCACCATGGGGAGCTCTAGTTCTCTTTGTTAAGAAGAAAGACGGTACATTCAGGATGTGTATCGACTACAGAGAACTTAACAAACTTACTGTCAAAAACCGATATCCACTTCCACGAATCGGCGACCTATTCAACCAGCTCCAAGGAGCTAGTTACTTATCAAAGATAGATATGCGATCCAGATACCACCAACTCAAGGCCCGGGAGGAGGATATTCCAAAAACCGCCTTCCGAACTCGATACAGACTTTATGAATTTGTCGTAATGCCCTTCGGTCTAATGAATGCTCCTGCCGCATTCATGGACCTAATGAATCGAATCTGCCGATGTTTTCTTGATAATTTCGTAATCTTTTCATCGATGATATCCTAGTATCTTCCCGAAGCGAAGGAGAACACGGCCAACATCTTCGACAAATCCTGGAAACCCTGCGAACCGAAAAGTTGTACGCAAAACTCTCCAAGTGCGAGTTTTGGCTCCGGAGCATGAACTTTTTGGGTCATATTGTTAGTCAGGAAGGAATACATGTGGATCCTTCTAAGGTCAAAGCCATCAAAGGTTGGGCAATCCCAACAACACCCACATAAATTCACCAATTTCTGGGTCTCGCAGGCTATTACAGAAGATTCATCCAGAACTTCTCTAAGACCGCCAAGCTACTTACCTCACTTACACAAAAAGGTGTACCCTTCGTATGGACGGACAAGCAGGAAGCCGCATTTTGATCTCTAAAGCAAGCACTTTGCTGTGCGCCGGTGCTATCACTACCCGAAGGAACAGAAGACTTTATAGTCTACTGTGTTGCGTCCAATCAGGGTTTAGGCTGTGTACTCATGCAGCATGGAAAGGTGATAGCTTATGCGTCCTAGCAGCTAAAGACACATAAAGTGAATTATATGACCCACGACCTAGAACTAGGAGCAGTGGTCTTCGCCCTTAAGATTTGGAGACACTACCTGTACGGTACCATGTGTACTATCTTCACTGACCACAATAGTCTTTAGCACATCTTGAATCAAAAGGAGCTAAACATGAGGCAACGAAGATGAGTCGAACTGCTAAACGACTACGAGTGCGAAATCAAGTATCATCCAGGCAAGGCTAACGTATTATCCGATGCCTTGAGTCGGAAAGAATACTCAAATCGTCAAGTGAAAACTCTCTCGATAACCATCCAATCCCACCTGACCTTGCAAATCAGAACCGCTCAGTTAGATGCCATGAAGGCGGAAAACAAAACAAGTGAAGCGTTGCGTGGAATGGAGAAGAACTTAAAGGTGAAGGAAGATGGAGCATAGTACTTGATGAACCGCATATTGGTCCCTAAATGTGGGGGATTCAAAGAGGTAGTCATGAACGAGGCTCACAAGACGCGATACTCCATCCATCCGGGTTCATACAAGATGTACTTGGTGATGGTTTTTGAGCATTTTAACACTTCCTAAGTGTACATGCAACCCTAGTAACCTTGGATCTATGTTTGTCTAATAATCATGCAAAGTTTTTTTCCAAGGTTATGAACCTATCTAGCTTACATGGGGTACAATTTTCTTTGTATAAAAGATAGAACTACATACGTTGTTGTTGAAAGTGTTCCTGGAAACCTTGTGAGCCTAGCACCTCAAGTGTGATGCCTCAAATGCTTCACACAACACCAAATGCAAAGAATAAACTTTGAGAGAATACTTTAACACATGCAAAATCAGCCAAGCCCTCTTGTTTCTTAATGTATAGCCGATTTTGGGGAGAGTTACATTGCTTATATAGTGTGTTGCATTAGGTAAACCCTAATGTTCCATGACTCTTCATTTCTTGATCCATGGGTTAACTCCATGGAGCATCCATGGAGCATCTTATGGGTGGAACCCAACTTGATAATCCATGGAGCATGTTAGTCCACTATATAAGATATGGAAGATTTACTTAATCTATCGATATATCTAATTAGTTATCTTTTGATCACTTAATTAATTCTAAATTAATTCTTGATCAAAACTAATTAAATAATATTATTAATATATTAGAACTTATAATATATTAATAAACCATATGTGTTATTTCTCTCATTTAGTTTATCCAATTGCATGGTGCCATGCAACCCAAATGGACCATGCCGGGTCGGGTCAAGTACTTACCAGAAATAGTTATGGACTTAGACACCTTATCCAACAGTCTCCCACTTGGATAAGTCTAATAACTATAACTGCAATCCTTTAGGAACCGATCGGCAATCGTAGCTCTTTCAAGGCTTCTCGGAATTGAGAAGATGTTAATACGCCATTTAAGATAAGTGATCATATAATCCTCTGTTCTAGATATCAGCCGGACAAATACATGGAACAATGTCTTACTTATTGTCCAGCAGTTTGTTTCCCTATTTCCGATTTGTTTGACAAAGAACTTAATTGAACACATCAACTTAGTTCTGACCGGGCCCAGTACATAGGTAAAAAAAAGTCATCGAGGGGCCCAGATATCAGCTTTTAATCCAAGAAGGAACAGATAAACTTCGACTCATATGTTTGTTCTACAACTAGTTGCATTATACACGAAAAGCACGTTTTATAACATCGAGTTACAAATGCGTTTTCGTACAATCAATGCATAATCAATTCATAGGCAACAAATCATATCCCTAGGTTTGAAGACTTATATGATATTACCGTCTCACGATCACTCGAGATAAAATTCCATGAAGTGATTCTAGTGAGCGTGGGTTGATTCCAATACTCAGAACTTATGAGCACTCATGAAGTGTTGTCTTATATCCTGACACCTACAACCAACTTCATGACAGTCTTACTTCATATTTACTTCCAACATATGACTAACTGCGGAAAATTGAATAATATGTAAAACCACAACATACTATTCTGGAAGTCAAAACATGCAAAAGAAATTATAGTAAATGATTGAAAAAAGATAGTAACAATTTACTCATAAATAAACACAGCTTTTATTCATCATCAAATGTCAATTACACTTTACAAATTTTATAATTTATCTAACTACTAAAACTTATATCATCCTTTAGCCCTATGCTCCGAGCATGCTGGAGATGCTTAACCCTACTTAGTCCCTTCGTGAGGGGATCTGCTGCGTTCTCATCCAATGATACCCTCTTTGCCATGAGGATTCCTTCTTCTATGCGATGTCTGATAAAATGACATTTTCTGTCGATGTGTCTGGATCTCCCGTGATCCCTTGGTTCCTTGGCTAAGGCAACATCACTTTCACTATCACAGAAAATTTCCATGGGCTCCTTTATAGCTGGTACTACTCCAAGGTCTCCAATGAAGTTCTTCAGCCATATAGCCTCCTTTGCTGCCTCACTCGTTGCTATATACTCTGATTCACAAGTGGAATCAGCAACTGTCTCCTGCTTGGAACTCTTCCAAGTGATTGCTCCTCCATTTAGGGTGAAGACCCAGCCTGACTGAGAGCGGAAATTATCCTTATCAGTCTGAAAGCTAGGATCACTATACCCTACAACTCTCAAGTCATCACTCCCACCAAGGGTAAGGACCCAGTTCTTAGTCCTCCGTAGGTACTTGAGGATATTCTTTACCGCAGTCCAGTGTGCCTTGCCAGGGTTCCCTTGATACTTGCTAACCATGCTCAAGGAAAAGGCTACATCAGGTCGAGTACAAGTCATAGCATACATGATCGAGCCTACTGTCGAAGCATAAGGCACTCGACTCATTTCTGCTATCTCAACCTCAGTACTAGGGCTTTGTGTCTTACTCAATCTGGCATTACTCTGGATTGGTAACTCTCCTTTCTTGGAGTTTTGCATGCTGAATCTCTTCAACACCTTGTCCAAGTAGGTACTTTGACTAATTCCAATTATTCTTTTACTCCGGTCTCTCAAAATCCTTATCCCTAGAATATAGGCAGCTTCTCTTAGGTCTTTCATAGAGAAACACTTCCCAAACCAGGACTTAACTTCCTGCAGAGTTGGGATGTCATTTCCTATGAGTAGTATGTCATCCACATACAATACCAAAAAGCTAACTATACTCCCACTAGCCTTGATATACACACAAGATTCATCTTCACTCCTAGAAACGCCAAATTCCTTGACTTTCTCATCAAAGCAAAGATTCCATCTACGAGGTGCTTACTTTAATCCATAAATGGATTTCTCAAGCTTACACAATCTATTATGATACTTGTTACGGACAAAACCTTCTGGCTGACTCATGTAAACATCTTCAGTCAATTTTCCATTAAGGAAAACGATTTTGACATCCATTTGGCATATTTCATAGTCATGAAATGCGGCTATGGCTAACATAACCCTAATAGACTTAATATTGGCTACTAGAGAAAAAGTCTCATCATAATCCACTCCAGGAGTTTGAGAGAAGCCCTTTGCAACCAGTCAAGCCTTACAAGTGTGTATATTACCATCCATGTCGGTCTTCTTCTTGAAGATCCATTTGCACCCTACAGTCTTACGACCTGGTACATTCTCAACCAAGTTCCAAACTTGATTGTCATACGTGGATTGTATCTCGCTATCCATAACCTCTTTCCATTTAGCAGACTCAGGGCCTGCCATGGCTTCCGCGTAACTGTTAGGTTCATCCAGACCTACTAGTGTCTCATCACTAATAAGTGTCTCACCTCCCGCAGTAATATGGAAACCATAGTAATGATCAGGTGCATTCCTAACTCTCGTGGAATGCCTTAGAGGTACAAACTCGTCAATTGGCTCAACAGGAGTTTCCTCCTCAAGTTGAGGGCTAGGGTTTGAAGTTCCTTCACCACTTGACTCTTGAAGTTCTTCAAGGTCAATTTGCCTTCCACTGTCTCCTTGGCTTATAAACTCTCCATCTCTCTCTCTCTCTCTCTCTCTCTCTCTCTCTCAAGACTCCTCTTCTTGCTACAAAAACCACATTTTCACTAGGACTGTAGAAGAGGTAACCAAAGGATCTTGGTGGGTAGCCGATGAAAATACACCTCTCGCTTCGGGGTTCTAGCTTATCATTAGACTCACTCCTCACAAAAGCCTCGCAACCCCAAATCTTGTTGTGGTCTAGTTTGGGTACTTTACCAGTCCACATCTCGTGAGGAGTTTTGGAAACTTTCTTTGTAGGCACTAGATTAAGGATATGGACGGCAGTCTCTAAGGCATACCCCCATAATGAGATTGGTACCGAAGCTCGACTCATCATGGACTGAACCATGTCCAACAAGGTTCGATTACGCCTCTCATCTACACCATTCAACTGTGGTGTCTTGGGAGGTGTCAATTGTGAGACAATCCCACATTCCCTAAGATAGTCGAGGAACTCTGAACTAAGATACTCACCACCTGGATCGGATCGAAGCATCTTAATGTTCCTTCCCAATTGATTCTCGACTTACTGTTTAAATTCCTTAAACCTTTCGAAAGTCTCTGACTTATGCTTGATTAAGTAGACATACCCATATCTACTATAATCATCAGTAAAAGTCAAATAATAATGATTAGCATCCCTTGTGGCATGTTTGAAGGGTCCACACACATCCGTGTGTACAAGATCCAACAAACCTTCAACCCTCTCACAAGAACCTATGAGGGGTGACTTTGTCATTTTTCCATGTAAGCATGAATCGCAACTGTCATCTGACTTTAGGTCAAATGACTTTGGAGTTGGCCTATGCATTTCTTGCTTATATGTCCAAGACGACAATGCCATAATGATGCTTTATCCAAGTTATTATTATTAAGAGAATCAAAACACAAAACATTATTTCCTAAGTTATCAACCATATATACAGTTTCATACACACCATCACAAGGTAATGCTTTAAAATAAAGAATATTATTAAAGAAAGCATTAATCGAACCAACTTTATTATCAAATGAAAAGGTAAAACCTTGTTTATACAATTCATGAAAGGAAATAATATTTCTTGCCATTTCTGGCAAATAACAACATTTATTCAAATCTAAACTAAACCCACTACTTAGAGATAAAGTATATACTCCAATCTTGGTGACAGGTGAGGCTTTCCTGTTTCCCATGATCAAGTTTATTCTTCCTTGCTCCACATTCTCACTTCTTCTTAGTCCCTTCAAATCAGAACATATATGAATACCACAACTGGTATCAAGGACCCATGAGTTAGAATGGGGCGAGTTATTTGATAAGATAGTGTAAATACCTGCATGATTGGGTTTGACTTTCCCATCCTTCACATCTTGCTGGTACTTTGGGCAGTTCCGCTTCCAATGTGCCTTTTCATGGCAATAGAAGCACTCAGCCTCTTTTGGGTCAGAAAAAGGAGTGATGAAACCTTTCTTGGTTCCACTTGAAGAAGAGCCATCAAGGGTCCTAGCCTTGGTACCCTTCGAAGAACTCTTTCTCTTCTTCCCTCGTTCTTTCTCGATTGCCAAGGCAGGGGCGGAGTTGGTAGGAGTAGAAGTAGTAACAACCACCTTACCCTTAAGACAACTTTCCGCGGTCTTTAAGAGTCCTTGAAGTTTGCTGAGAGTGACCTCTTCCTTATTCATGTGGTATGTCATGCGGAATTGATCATAACATGAAGGTAAGGATTGCAAAATGATATCTATTGCAAGCTCCTCGGGGAAGTTCACATTGAGCTTCAGCAAGTGGTCCATAAACCTTTGCATTTTCTGCATGTGGCCCGTGATGGGTTCACCATCCTTCATTCGGGTTGTTATTATGGAGGAGATGATTTCATACCTATCTTGTCTTGCACTTTGATGGTATCTTTCCATCAAATCTTGGTGCAATTCAAAAGGGTAGAAGTCGTCGTAGGACTTTTAGAGGTCGGCTGTCATAGTGGCCATCATGATGCATGCCACCTTGGTGGCATCCCTTTCATGTGCCCTAAAGTCAGTGATCTCTTGAGGAGTAGCAACTGTCTCATCAATGTTCTTAAGCTCCTTATCGAGGACATATTCTTTGTCCTCGTAGCGGGTAATCATTCGGATGTTTCTGATCCATTCGTTAAAGTTGGATCCATCCAAAGTGACTTTCCCGCACAAGTTCATTAGAGAAAAGGAGCCATTAGGATTAGAGCCAGAAGCAGCAGTGTTTGCAGACATCTGAAAAGAAGAAAAGTTTAGTTTAGAAATAAATATAGTCCTTAATAAAACACCCAAATGTAGTATTAAGGCTAGGACCCAATCACAATATATTATACTTAGAAGAGGTATGCCGTAATCTAAGTAATAACATATTTGAAAGGTAGGTGAATGACGATTCACCAATTTCCACCAAAGACGAAATATTAAAAATATTTAATTTTGTTCTTAGAAACTCCTAGAATCTTTTAAGATTCAATGAACTTTTCAATGGCATGTTTCAATCTCGAGTGTGCCCTCCAAGTTTTGTGACTGGGATGTCGAGGATCACAAAACGAGGTGTGAAGTACCCATGCAAATCACATGGTACCCTTAATGTTTATCACTCAAATTATGTGCCCGTTAACCACACACGCTCCACCGATACTATGATAAACTTTAAGTCACCCTTTACCTACCTTGTTAAGTCTAAGTTAGTGTGCTGGTTAACCACACACGCTCCACTAATGACTTAAACAAAGTGTAAAGTGTAATTTCATGGATTAGCACCTTATTCACATTTTCCTAAAGTAACTAAGATTTGGAATTTAATAAAACATTTAGGTGGTGTTTGTTTTTTATCCGCAGATCTTCCGGACCTCTTCTGTCTGCGCGGCGCAGACCACGCACAGACATTAGTCTTCGCAGACTGTTTGTTTTTTTGAAGACTGTAGACCTAAAAATATCTACGCGCCCTCTTCTTGGCGCAGATGTGGACCAGAGTCTTCTAACATCTTCATGGACATCTTCTAGCCTAAAAAAACAAAAATATATATTTTTTTTATTTTTTTGAATTTATATTTATTAAAACTTTATTAGTGGTAAACAATTTGAAAAAAAAAGTTACAATACTTAAAAAGAAGTTCAACGACACAAATATGATATTTTTTGACAAATTTATAAATAAAAGTTTATTACAAGAATGGTCGTTGAAGTACAAATATGAAAAAAATAATATATTTTTTATACCAAAATTTATAAAACATTATTTAATAAACCATCATCAATTTCTTAGAAAAAATATTTATGGTATGTTTTTAATTTATTTAATTGAAAAAATCGAAGTTTATTTCCATTCATTTATATATTAAATCCTTTAACTTCTAATTACAATGTTTAGGCATAACTTTGCGACCAAAATAGTTGGTTTTTATCAAATATATACGTTAATTTGTACCATTTTTATTTTCACTTTTTATACAATAATACATAAAAATCGATTTAGATTAGTTAATTATTTATAACAAAATCATAAATATATTAAAAAATCACTTTGTAGTTTAAAAAAAATCAGTTTATTTAGATTTTAGTTTATTTTAGTAGCCTGCAGATGTTAAAAAAGCAAACAATCTTCTTTTTTCATACTGCAGACGTTTGGTCCACCTCTTCTGCAGCAGAGGTCTACAGATATGATCCGCAGACTGCACACATTTTGACTCAGAAAAAACAAATAGCACCTTAGTTACTTTATAATTATCATTATACTTTTAATGAGAATTTATAAGTCCTTGTCCTACCCGTTCGGCTAACGACCCTCCACCGATCAAGGAAGCAGTGGGTGAGAGTGGACACCCATTAAGTTGCCATTTTATAGGCAACAACCTTATACCTCCCTTATAGACCGGCTTCGTGAATGAGGCGTACTAGCGGTAAGACGACTTGATCTTATACATATATATATTATTAACTTATAATATTATAAAGTATAAGGGTTGAATTTTAACTTTTAAAATTCTAAGGGTTGGAACTAAAGTTTTAATCAAGACTTTACTTGTTCCAAAACTTGAGGGCAAGTTTTGTAACTTTCAAAACTTTTCATTTCTTGTAACTTATGAGTTAATTAGAGTATTAAAAATGAAGACTCTTCATTTTTATAACCCATGTGTTCTTTTAATGGTTTTAAAAGAAAGTGACTTTTGATTTTCCATAACTTGAGGACAAGTTATGGACTCCATTAAAGCACATAATGATCATGAATTAATCTACCACATATGTTACAAACATTTCCTATGATCATCTAAACATCATAAGATCAAGAACATGAATATGAACACTTTCATGAATCAAAAATTACACTTCAAAACTTGTAATTTTGATAATTTGTCATTGTAAATGGATTAACATGAACATTACTGTTGGAATAGTGTCTAAGGCTGCAACTATATTAGGCAAGTATTTGACCCGGTTGTGCATGGTCCTTTTGGGTTGCCTTCACCATAGCAACTTGACAGGATGATTTATTATGAGAGTATAAATATTATTAATATATTATGAGAATAATATAAGGAATAATAATATTATTATTTTATTAATATAAGTCATAAATTAATTATGAATTAATTTGGTGACTTAAAGAGATTAATTGAATAAAGGGGTATAAACTGTCAATTGTATGATATTTGTACTTTGGGCTACAAATCCCTTATGGATAATGGTGGACGATATGTAGGGCTTTGGATAGGCTTAGATTTCATCCAAGGCTTATCAATTAGGGTATTGGATTGCTTAGGACCTAAGTTATCCAATTAGGGTTTAAGGGTGAAACCCTAGGAGCCTCATTAGTATAAATAGACCCTAGGGGTCAAGGCAAATCGGCACTTGTTCTTTAGAAAGGAACCCTAGCCGATTTTCACTTACCTCTCCTCTCTCAAATCATCCTCTTGCTAGTTGGTGTTTGTAAGCCATTAGAGGAGTAACAATTGTGAGTCTAAAGCTCCAAGGACAAGAAGATCAAGCAAGTGATTCCAGGTATACTTCTAATTCTGATTTCATATTGTTATAATAGTCTATTAGCCATTAGAAGTCTTGGATTGAATGCATGTTCAATTAGAAAAACCTAGATCCAAGCATTAGGGTTTGCATGTGCACATAGGAATGTTCATATCGCCAAAACCCATCAGTGGTATCAGAGCCTAGATTGGTTTCTATTGAATTGATGCATTGGTTGCTTGTTTATTGCCTTCAAAATTCGAATTTTGTGGTTCTGTCTGATGGACTCGGCGAGTCCCATAGTGGACTCGGCGAGTAGGCTTGACTCGGCGAGTCCATTGGGGTACTCAGCGAGTCCAAGCATCAGAAAGAGCAAATGTCGGGATATCTTGCTGTTTATCTTTGAGATACTTGCCTTAATCATATTAGATCAATATAAATCCGATTTTCTGATATATATATATATATATATATATATATATATATATATATGAGTATATTGTTGATCTAATTGAAGATATTTATCAGTTAATAAAATATTTATTTCCTGATGTGATAATTGATTAATTATTTTAATTAAATTGGTAAATTGTTTTGCAAGAAATTATTCAATAAATCAAATATGGATAATTATGTGATTAAATGATAATTTAGATTATTTGTTATTTGATCCCCTGTGTTTTGAAAAGTTTAAAACTTGCCCTCAGGTTTTGAAATTTACGTTTTGTGATTAAAAGTTTTAAGTTAGACAATTTAAATTTCAAACCCTATACTAATATAATATTACAAGATTAATATATATATATATATATATATATATATATATATATATATATATATATATATATATATATATATATATATATATAAAATTAAAATGCTAGTCTTACCGTTAGTAGGTCTCATTCACGAAGCCGGTCTATAAGGTGTGTATAAGGTTGCGGCCTATAAAATGGCGCTTAATGGGTGTACACTCAGACCCATCGCTTGCTTGATAGATGGAGGGTCGTTAGCCGAACGGGTAGGATAGGGCAACCTCATCTCTTCATTAAAAGTATAATATGAAATACAAAGTAACTACATGTTTTTCAAAATTTCCCAATCCTAGTTACTTTACGAAAAGTGAATTGATACAATCCCATGAAATTACACTTTGCATTCTTGCTAAGAAGTTAGTGGAGCGTGTGTGGTTTACCGGAAGACTAATTGGTTCTAAGCAAAGGTGGAAAAGGGTGATTCATTGTTTATCATAGTTCGATGGAGTGTGTGTGGTTTACCGGCACATCGAATAGGTGATTGTTACAATGAAGGCACCATGTGAATTTGCTTGGTAATTCACACCCACTTTGTGATCCTCGGTATCCTAGTCACAAACGAGAGGGGCATATTGAGATTTAAACATGCCATTGAAAAGTTTCAATGAATCTCATCCAAACCTAGGAATTCTCAATACATTTAGAACTTAAAGTTATGTTTTCATGGTGGAGAATTAGTGAATCTTCATTCACTTACCTTCAAATTGTTTGCATGTTAGATTACGGTATCCCTTTTCTAATATGTAAATATTGTTGTTGGATCCTAGCCCTAATTTTTCTTATTGGGTGATAATTAGGGATTCAAATTCTAATCTATCTTTGTCCTTTCTATTTGTAGATGTCGAACGCGAACAACGCTGCTGCTAGTTCATTCACGTTGATGAGCCTTTGCCAAAAGGTGACTTTCGATGGGACGAACTTTAGTGAATGGATAAGATACATTCACACAATTGCTCGCTACGAGGACAAGGAGTATGTCCTCGATGAGAAGCTCAAGAAGATTAACCCAGAAATCGCTACTCCGGCTGAAATGACTGCTTTTGAGACTCATGAACGTGATGCGACGAAGGTTCATTGCATCATGATAGCCACTATGAACTCCGAATTCCAAAAGTCCTATGAGGAGATGTATCCGTACGAAATGCACCAAGACTTGTTGGAGAGATACCACCAAAACGCGAGGCAAGAGCGTTACGAGATTTTCACTAACATGATTTCCGCCAAAATGGTTCATGGAGAATCTGTTACCGTGCACCTGCAGAAGATGCAAAGGTATGTCAACCGTCTTCGCAAGTTGAATGTTGACTTTGGGGAAGACTTGGCGATCGACATGGTGCTTCACTCTTTGCCTCCGTGTTACAATCAATTTAGGATGACCTACCACATGAACAAAGAAGAGGTCACCCTAAGTAAGCTCCAAGGTCTCCTTAGGGTTGCTGAAAGCAACCTCAAGGACAAGTTTACTGCACCAACTCCCAATCCACCCGCTGCTCCTGTTTTGGCTATTGGGCAATGAAGAGGAAAGAAGAGGAAGGCTTCGTCTAAGAACCATCGCAAGGTTAAGTCCCGAGATGGTGCCTCTTCTAGTCGGACCAAAGTTGATCCTGCTAAACCCTGTCCTAACCCAAAGGAGGCAGAGTGCCACCACTGCCATAAAATAGGACATTGGAAGAGAAGCTGCCCAGAATACCTGCAACCTATCAAGGAAGGAAAGATCAAGCCATCTTTCGTAGGTATTTACACAATTAAATCTAATAATTCATCGCATGCTATTTCTTGGGTCATTGATACCGGTTATGGTTACAACATTTGTTCTGATTTGCAGGGAATAAGAAGAAATAGGGATGTGGAGCATGGAAGAATAAATCTAATCATGGGGAACAGAAGATCATCGCCTGTGACCAAGATTGGAGTGCATTCTTTAGTGCTTAGGAATGGTTTATGTTTAGATTTGAACAATTGTTGCTATTCGCCAGAAATGGCAAGAAACATCATTTCATTTCATGGTTTGTTTAGACAAGGTTTTAAATTTTCTTTTAATAATGAGAATGATTCTATTCTTGCTTATCTAAATGGTGTCTTATACTTTGAAGCAATACCGTGTAATGGAATTTATGAAACTGTTATGATTGTAGATAACTTAGGAAATGATGTGTTATGCATGGATTCTTCCAATGGTATGGATAGAGCATCCTTGTGGCATTGTGGTCTTGGACATGTCAACAAGAAGCGTATAGCCCAACTCCAAAAGGATGGAGTGTTGGAGTCATTCGAACTTAAAGAAGATGACACATGCGAGTCTTTTTTTCTTGGAAAGATGACTAAGTCACCCTTCACTAGTACATGTGAGAGGGGTGAGGGTCTATTGGACCTCATACATACCGATGTATGTGGACCGTTTAGATCAACCACGAAGGATGGAAACCGCTTCTATGTGACTTTTACCGATGACTATAGTAGATATGGGTACATCTACTTAATCAAGCAAAAGTCAGAAACATTTGAAAAGTTCAAAGAGTTCAAGAATGAAGTGGAGAATCAATTGGGCAGGAAAATCAAGATGCTTCGATCCGATCGAGGAGGAGAGTACCTAAGTCTTGAATTCCACGACTATCTCAAGGAGTGTGGAATAGATTCACAAATGATGCCACCTAGGACACTGCAGTTGAATGGTGTGGCAGAAAGGCGTAATCGAACCTTGTTAGACATGGTTCGCTCTATGATGAGTCGTGCTTCACTACCTATCTCTTTTTGGGGGTATACGTTAGAGACTGCCGCCCATATCCTTAACCGAGTCCCTACTAAGAAGGTTTCTAAAACACCTCACGAGATGTGCACACGGAAAGCTCCCTCGTTAGCACATATCAAGGTTTGGGGTTGCGATGATTTCGTAAGAAGAGATACTCACGACAAGCTCGAACCTCGTAGTGAGCGATGTATTTTCATCGGCTACCCGCATAAATCCTTTTGATATCTCTTTTATAGACCGAAGGACAATGTTGTCTTCGTTGCGAGGAGAGGAGTTTCCGAGAGCGAGAACTCATAAGCCAAGGAGACAGTGGGAGGCAAATCGAGCTTGAAGAGATTCAAGAGTCGATAGATGAAGGAACCTCTACCGCTGGCACTCAACCTGAGGAGGAAACTCCAGTTGAACCAGTTGACAAGTCATTACCTCTTAGACGTTCCGAAAGAGATAGAGTTCAACCACAGTTTTATGGTTTTCATATTACTACCGAAGGGGACACGTATATTAGTGATGGTACACTAATAAACCTTGATGAACCTAATAGCTATAAGGAAGCCATGGCAGGCCCGGAGTCTGCGAAATGGAAAGAGGCAATGGACAACGAGATCAAGTCCATGTATGACAACCAAGTTTGGAATTTGGTTGATAAATTGCCCAGACGTAAGACCGTTGGGTGCAAATGGATCTTCAAGAAGAAGACCGACGTGGATGGAAACGTACACACATATAAGGCGCGATTGGTTGCGAAGGGCTTTACTCAAACTCCCGGAGTTGACTATGATGAGACCTTCTCACCAGTTGCGAAGATAAAGTCTATTAGGGTGATGCTAGCTATTTCCGCATTTCATGATTATGAGATTTGGCAAATGGATGTCAAAACCGCTTTCCTTAATGGAAAGTTGGCTTAGGATGTTTACATGGCTCAGCCAGAGGGTTTTGTAGATCCGAAGCATCCAAATAGAGTGTGTAAGCTTGAGAAGTCCATTTATGGACTTAATCAAGCGTCTCGCAGATGGAATCTTTGCTTCAATGAGAAAGTCAAAGAGTTTGGATTTGTACGAAGCGAAGATGAATCATGTGTATATGTCAAAGCCAGTGGGAGTATAGTAAGTGTCACACCCCAAAACCAAGAACGGCGGAAACGTTCTGGGGCGGAGGACGTCATGTAAGGTAATCACAACACAGTAAATGTAAATAGGCAAACAACATCATCCATTGCATTAAATATATAAATTTAATACATGCGTGTTCTGTACAGTTTTAGACACCAAAAATATAACATAAATCAAAATAATAAAATGATGAGTCTTGAGTACGCTCCATCATCTCAAAAGCTGGCATCGGTACCTGTCTACTGATGACCTGAGAATACAAGTTATTTTGAAAGAGTTTATCAGCATTAAGCTGGTGAGTTCATAAGTATTTTTGTGTCAATGTTCGTTGTAAAAACGTTTGAACCTGTCTCAATGTATAAGTTTGTAAAAGTTTGAATCTCTCAGAAAATCCCATATTTTCTATAAAAGTAGCCTTCTACCAAGGCTTAACTGTTTTGTAAACTCGTTTGTTTGTAAAAGTGTATAATTACCCAAGTATAACTATCATTTGTTAAAATATAGTTTGTACATTAATGCTTAAGTGAGATTATCACCAAAATATGTAATGGGTAAATCATTGTAGTACTGTAGTCTTGTATAATAAGAACTACTGTTGTACTAATTACTACTACCTTAAACCGGATTTATATTAAGGTATAATGTGATAATTGCACCATACTATCGACTGATAACAACGACATAAAGAACGGTCGTAATAACGGAATGACGTTTGGCACCCGCAGACCTGCAGGTCCAGCTGTAGCTAGCAGCAAGGTGTAGGATAGTCAATCCAGTATAGATCTATACGCAAACTCAACGCTCTCCCTCCAAGAGAATTCTGGCTACAACTCGGGCCATGACATTTAAGGCATGCTCCGATACAGTGGATCACATTTGTTATCGTATTCTTGCATGTGTGATGAAATGTTTCTTGTTCTAGTATAGTTGTATATATTCTCGTAGTATAGTTGTATATATTCTCTTCCTATTATAGACTCATGAATGAACTGACTCATTGATCTAGCAGTTGTAATAGTGTGATTCTGTGTTACCCCGATGGTAACTTGTTAACAGTGCGTTTAGTACATATGATTATGGAAGTACTTTCATGTCTATATATGTATATTTGATATATAATTAATATGGAAACGACCTTCGGATGGTCACCCAAAATCCTATCAGACCACATCCAAATCGAGGAAAAGGAAACAAGGTGGATAGCCTTCCTAAGTCCTTTAAACATTGTTTATACGTCTATACATATATGGGCATGCAATTTGTAATATAAAAGCATAAATAAGTATTTATAAGGCATTTGAAACATAAGTATTATTTTTAAAGAAAGATTGACTTGATGTCAATCTATAAAACCATTTGAAGGTGTAGATTTGATTAAAATAGTTTAAGTATAAGGAACATTTGCTTAAATCACAGTTGCAGTGTAAATTCGAAAAGTAAATGGGTTTGGAAAACATTTAGAAGTAAAACAGTTTGATAGATAGTTTGAATAGTGATAAAACCACTGATTTCCCTAGTTATTAATCACATGTGATTAGTACAATCACATGTGATTGAAACAATAACTATAAGTATTTAACTTGTATTCCCCCCTTTTGAAAGCATATAAAAGCATTTAGAATATTTAACAGGTTGATTAAGGGGTATGAAACTCACTTGATTGATTGAAGAAAGCGAGATGGAAAACCGGGCAGAGTCTCGTCTCAGAAAACGGATTTTTCTCGGGATTCTCGGGAATCTTGGGAGTAAAATCGACCCTCGGGACTTGAGTAAAAAGACCAGAGCTTCGGGTTATAACGGGCACGGAAAACGAGACAAAGTTGTGAGAGAGAGGAGAGAAATGAGCAACATTTTCGGAAAGCCTCGCATCCTATTTATAGGAAGGCTGAACCGCCTCCAAACGCGGGGCGTACGCTCGTACGCAGCGCGTACGCGTACGTCATCCATGACCGAAGCCTCGACTGCCTCGGTTCGGATGGGACGGGTTGCTGGGTACGCGGGTCGGATGGGACGGCGGGTCGGACGGGTCGGAGCTTCGGACGGGTCGGACGGGTTAGAACTCTTCGGATAGTGCGACGTGGACGATCCGAGACCCTCGATCTCAGTACGCGGGGCGTACGAAGGTACGCAGGGCGTACTTCGGTCCAATCCGATGACTCCCCTTCGGATATTACCGGGAATTTATAATTAAATTTTTATTTATTTTAAATAAACTTCAAAAATTCATATCTCTCTCATACGAACTCCGTTTTTGACGTTCTTTATATCCTCGCGAAGGTGAGACCATGATCTACGACTTTCGTTTAGATTCCG
Source organism: Lactuca sativa (assembly GCF_002870075.4). Classification (NCBI taxonomy): domain Eukaryota; kingdom Viridiplantae; phylum Streptophyta; class Magnoliopsida; order Asterales; family Asteraceae; genus Lactuca; species Lactuca sativa. The sequence goes on from NC_056625.2 coordinate 293,642,345, forward strand.
TTGGCAAATTCCGAAATTTATTTTTATTATTTATTTATTAAAATGACGTGATTAAGGAATTTCTTCAAAATTCATAACTTCCTCATCCGAGGTCAGATTTGGACGTTCTTTTTATGTACGCAAACCTTGATATGATTTCTATTACTTTAATTAATCCGAATAAGATTTTAGGAAGGTTACATTTTGACCTAAATTTGATCGGTTTTACATTACATTGACTCAAAATATCGGGTTGTCACATCATCCCCCCGTTAGAAGGAATTTCGTCCCGAAATTAGAATTTTAAGCAAGCTAGAATTTACAAATAACTAAGCAAAAAGGTGAGGGTATTTCAGTTTCATCTGATCCTCACGTTCCCAAGTGAATTCCGGTCCTCGCTTGGCATTCCAGCGAACCTTCACGATAGGGATACGGCTTTGCTTTGTCTGCTTGACCTCACGGTCCATGATCTCTATAGGTTCTTCCACGAAGTTGAGGCTCTCGTTGATTTCGATCTCGTCGAGTGGGATTACGAGAGTCTCGTCGGATAGACACTTTTTCAAGTTAGATACGTGGAATGTAGAATGTACGTTACGAAGTGCGTCTGGTAGTTCGAGTTTGTAAGCTACGGGGCCGACTCTTGCAAGAATCTCGAAAGGCCCTATGTACCTCGGATTAAGCTTCCCACGCTTGCCGAAGCGTATCAAGCCCTTCCAGGGTGAGACTTTGAGGAGGACTCGGTCTCCCACCTGAAATTCCAAAGGTTTCCTTCGCTTATCAGCGTAGCTCTTCTGTCGGTCTCTGGAGGCTTTCAATCGTTCACGGATCTGAACGATTTTCTCTGTTGTTTCCCGAATGATCTCCGGACCGGTGAGAGTACTGTCAGAAGTTTGCCCCCTGGCTAATTGGGTATCACCCACCTCAGCCCAGCACAGAGGGGATCTGCACTTATGGCCGTAGAGAGCTTCAAATGGAGCAGCCTTGATGCTCGTGTGATAACTGTTATTATAGGAAAACTCGACAAGGGGTAAATGAGTATCCCATGCCTTCCCAAAGTCAATCACGCAGGCTCGCAACATATCTTCTAGAGTTTGGATGGTCCTCTCACTCTGTCCGTCGGTCTGAGGATGGTAGGCAGTGCTCATGTCCAGCCTCGTTCCTAGGGAATGTTGTAGTGATTGCCAAAATCTTGAGGTGAACCTACTATCTCTATCGGAGATAATGGACATAGGTACACCGTGTAGCCGTACGATTTCCCTAATGTACGTTCTCGTAAGCTTCTCCATCTTGTCGGTTTCTTTGATAGGCAGGAAGTGTGCAGACTTGGTCAATCTATCAACGATGACCCATATGGTGTCAAGTCCACCCGTTGTCTTGGGCAACTTGGTTATGAAATCCATAGTGATCCGCTCCCACTTCCATTCCGGGATCTCTGGTTGATGCAATAAACCAGAGGGCTTCTGGTACTCGACCTTAACCTTTGCGCAAGTAAGGCATTTACTTACGAAGGTAGCAATCTCTGCTTTCATATTAGGCCACCAGTATAGCTTCTTAAGATCCAGATACATCTTATCTGAACCTGGGTGGACGGAATACCGAGTGTTGTGCGCCTCGGTCATGACCAAGTCTCGGAAGCCACCATGTTTCGGTGTCCAGATCCGGTTCATGAAATATAAAGCTCCGTCACCCTTGGCTTCTAAATTCTTGTCCATTCCTCTAAGGGATTCACTTGACACATTTTCAGATTTCATGGCCTCAAGTTGAGCCGCCTGAATTTGCTTAGTCAGGTGTGAATGGATGGTTATCGATAATGACTTGACTTTGCGACCAGAATATTCCTTCCGACTTAGGGCGTCTGCTACTACGTTGGCCTTACCCGGATGATAACGAATATCGCATTCGTAATCACTGAGTAGCTCGACCCATCGTCGTTGTCTCATGTTGAGCTCCTTCTGTTCGAAAATGTGTTGTAAACTTTTGTGGTCGGTAAAGATAGTGCTCTTCGTTCCATACAAGTAATGTCTCCAGATCTTCAGAGCAAACACTACTGCTCCTAGTTCAAGATCGTGGGTCGTGTAGTTAACCTCGTGTGTCTTCAATTGTCTTGAGGCGTAGGCGATGACCTTACCTCGCTGCATCAGAACACATCCGAGTCCTTGGTTTGATGCATCGCAATAAACTACGAAGTCTTCTATTCCTTCGGGAAGGGATAGTATTGGTGCGGTGCACAAGGCTCGTTTGAGCGTTTGGAACGCTCTTTCTTGTTTCTCTTCCCAGTTAAAGGCCACACCTTTCTGGGTTAGGGTTGTAAGAGGCTTCGCTATTCGTGAGAAGTTCTGAATGAACCTGCGGTAGTAGCCAGCGAGACCTAGAAATTGACGAATTTCTGTAGGAGTCTTCGGTGCTGACCAGTTCTCAATGACCTTAATTTTGGATGGGTCCACGTGGATTCCCTCTTCGCTTACCACGTGTCCTAAGAATTCGACTCTTCGGATCCAAAATTCACATTTCGAGAACTTCGCATAAAGTTTCTCTTTTCGTAATGTCCCTAGAACTTTTCGCAGATGATCGCCATGTTCTTTCTTACTTCGGGAGTAGATTAGGATGTCGTCAATGAAAACGATGACGAACTGATCCAAGTAGGGTCGGCATACTCTATTCATCAGATCCATGAAGACTGCGGGCGCATTGGTCAATCCGAATGGCATCACCACGAACTCGTAATGTCCGTAACGAGTTCGGAAGGCGGTCTTCGGCACATCCTCCTCTAGCACTCGTAACTGGTGATATCCGGATCTCAGATCAATCTTAGAAAAATAGTTCGCCCCTTGCAGTTGGTCGAATAGATCATCTATGCGTGGTAGAGGATAACGATTTTTGACCGTCAGTTTGTTGAGTTCTCTGTAGTCAATACACATACGGAAGGATCCGTCCTTCTTCTTAACAAACAAGACTGGTGCTCCCCAAGGTGAGAAACTTGGCCTTATAAAGCCCTTGCTGAGCAGTTCGTTAAGTTGACCAGAGAGTTCTTGCATCTCGGCTGGTGCTAAACGGTAGGGCGACTTGGCTACTGGGGTAGCTCCTGGGACTAAGTCGATTCTGAACTCGACTTGTCGTTGCGGAGGTAATCCGGGTAGTTCTTCTGGGAAAATGTCGGGGAAGTCGCTCACTACTGGGAGGTTCTTTAGTTCTTTCGTTTCTAGGTTCGTGTCGACGACGTGAGCAAGGAATGCGTGGTATTCCTTACGCAGGTATTTCTGTGCTTGAATACTTGATATGATGCGAAGACTTGCACCGGGTTTGTCGCCATAGACTATAAGAGTTTCGTTAGACGGGAGATTTAGACGGACTGCTTTCTCGAAGCACATGATGTCGGCACGGTGAAGGCTTAACCAGTCCATGCCAATGATGACGTCGAAACTCTTTATTGAGACTGGCATGAGGTCGATTGGAAATGAATGGTTGTCTAGGGTTAGGGTACAACCTAAGTATATGCTACTCGTGTTTTCAGTTTTTCCATTAGCCATTTCTACTGTGAATAGTTCTTTGAGTGCGTGCGGTGGTTGATTAAGCATGCGAGCAAATTTATGGTTTACGAAGCTTCGCTCCGCTCCACTATCGAATAGAATGCATGCATAGGAGTTATCGAGGAGGAACGTACCGGTCACCACTGTCGGGTCAGCAACTGCTTCCCCGTGGCCAATAGCTAGTACCCTCCCTGCTCCTCCAGCATTCCTCGCTTTGGGGCAGTCCCTCTTAAAGTGGCCTGCTTCACCACATCCATAGCAGGTTGGGCTCGCGCCAGAGCCAGGGACTTGGTTGATAGGTTGTGCCGGGAACTTACAGAATCGGACGGTGTGTCCTTTCTTGTTGCAGTTAGAGCACTGCAATTCACGGCAGGGGCCGTTGTGGTGGTAGCTGCATTTGGTGCATTTGGGCGAACTTCCAGCATACCGACTCACCGGAGCAGTAGTAGCAGCAGTAGGGGTTACTGTGGCATGAATTGCCACCAATTGCTGCTTTTTGGCAGCCTGATGCTTCTTCCTTTCATCCCAGAATTTCCGCTTAGTATCGGCGGGTTTGGAGGGTTCTGGGATGGCTAGGGTGGTTGTGGTTGCAGGGGTTTTGACTCCATGGTCAATGAGTCGTTGTGCCAATCGTTTGGCACTGTCGAAGGTAGCGGGGTTTGACGCTAGCACATTCCCCTGATACGGAGGCACTAGTCCCCATATGTACCTCTCGATCTTCTTCCCCTCGGTGGGAACCATATTGGGGCAGAGGGCCACCAGCTCGCTGAATCGAGCAGTATAAGCGACCACATTGGTGCCCTTCATCGACAGGTTCCAGAGTTCCTGCTCCAGTTTCTGGATCTCGCCCCTCGGGCAGTATTCCTCAGTCATGAGGTCTTTCATTGTTTCCCAGCCCAGGTCGTTGGCTACGACGAGAGTTAGGGCTTTGACGTGGCCGTTCCACCACGTTAGGGCTTTACCCTCAAAGGTGCAGGCGGCATATTTCACCTTGCACGCAGCAGGGCATGAACAAATTTCGAAGACTGATTCAGTCTTCTCGAACCATTGTGAGAGAGCAATGACTCCGCCGGTGCCATAGAAAGGCTTCGGCTTGCAGTTTGTAAAATCCTTGTAAGAGCACTCCCTTGAGCGCACAGGGATTTCGACCGGAATAGATTCCACAGGGGTTCCACCTCTGCTGGCATCAGAAGAGTGATACTGAGCCATGGCAGTTGCCACTGCTGCAGCTACAACAGCATTCAGGGCTACAGTATCGATGACCGGAGGCGAAGGAGGTGGTGGAGGTGCAGGATTATTCCTATTCCTGGGAGACTTGCGAGGAGGCATCCTTCAGCTGAAAGTTTAAAAAGATAAGAAAGATGGTAAGAATCAATTTGTAAGCAACGCGAGAGTGACACATGGACTAACTAAACATAGTCCAACAGTTGAAAGGGTGCTTGAAACCACAACAAGCATTATTAGTAAGCACAAGTGCATAGATTTTTCCCCAGATAGATAGATCTCAAAAATTTACTGGTATTACTGATGTAATAAGCTCAGGGAAAATCGACCTAACAGTAGGTCATACATCATACCATATAGAAAAGTTTGACAGTCCTTAGATTTCAAATTTGAGTACGGAAAGTTAGAAATATTTTACACACAAGTGCTACTTGGAGCACAGATGTTAAAGGCTATTCTTTAATTACAAGACGGAGATGTACTAGACATTAACCAACGGTGATGGGAAAATCCCGGGCGAGTACTGCGGTCGGACACTTGACGAGACACTTCTTTGAATGGGTCGATCCTAAGTCCTCTGACGAGCTCGAAGTTCCAATAATTCAGCTCGTGAGGCAGCCAACTGCTACTGCAGGGTTTTATTTGTCCTCCGGGTCCGTTCCATGTCTTCTTCAAGACGGCGGATGCTGACTGTGTTGATTGACACTTGAGTCGGCATCAATCTCTATGACCCGGTCGACGGCTGCTCCACCTTGCTCGACAATACGAGCTATTCTGCGGATAATGACAGGCAGAGCTCGGTCAGTAGAGCCACCATCGCTGACGTTGTAAAAGGTTCGGTCCCCAAAGTATGGTAAGGGTTGTTGTTCGGGGCTTGACCTACAATCGGTAGGTCGTTTGACTTCAGGCTCGGAGTCGGACCCATCTGAAAAGCCTTCTGCGAGGTGATCATCCAAAGGGATTGGATGATCAACTTCGGGCCCTTCATAGATCCACCCGATATTGCCTTCATTGGGAAAGTACGGGTCGCCATGATGGATATCTAGCCATCAAGATCTATGCGAGAATAGGGGTATAAGAATATAGTATACGTGTAACTAGTAGCGCAAAATCGAGCTTGAAGAGATTCAAGAGTCGATAGATGAAGGAACCTCTACCGCTGGCACTCAACCTGAGGAGGAAACTCCAGTTGAACCAGTTGACAAGTCATTACCTCTTAGACGTTCCGAAAGAGATAGAGTTCAACCACAGTTTTATGGTTTTCATATTACTACCGAAGGGGACACGTATATTAGTGATGGTACACTAATAAACCTTGATGAACCTAATAGTTATAAGGAAGCCATGGCAGGCCCGGAGTCTGCGAAATGGAAAGAGGCAATGGACAACGAGATCAAGTCCATGTATGACAACCAAGTTTGGAATTTGGTTGATAAATTGCCCAGACGTAAGACCGTTGGGTGCAAATGGATCTTCAAGAAGAAGACCGACGTGGATGGAAACGTACACACATATAAGGCGCGATTGGTTGCGAAGGGCTTTACTCAAACTCCCGGAGTTGACTATGATGAGACCTTCTCACCAGTTGCGAAGATAAAGTCTATTAGGGTGATGCTAGCTATTTCCGCATTTCATGATTATGAGATTTGGCAAATGGATGTCAAAACCGCTTTCCTTAATGGAAAGTTGGCTTAGGATGTTTACATGGCTCAGCCAGAGGGTTTTGTAGATCCGAAGCATCCAAATAGAGTGTGTAAGCTTGAGAAGTCCATTTATGGACTTAAGCAAGCGTCTCGCAGATGGAATCTTTGCTTCAATGAGAAAGTCAAAGAGTTTGGATTTGTACGAAGCGAAGATGAATCATGTGTATATGTCAAAGCCAGTGGGAGTATAGTAAGTGTCACACCCCAAAACCAAGAACGGCGGAAACGTTCTGGGGCGGAGGACGTCATGTAAGGTAATCACAACACAGTAAATGTAAATAGGCAAACAACATCATCCATTGCATTAAATATATAAATTTAATACATGCGTGTTCTGTACAGTTTTAGACACCAAAAATATAACATAAATCAAAATAATAAAATGATGAGTCTTGAGTACGCTCCATCATCTCAAAAGCTGGCATCGGTACCTGTCTACTGATGACCTGAGAATACAAGTTATTTTGAAAGAGTTTATCAGCATTAAGCTGGTGAGTTCATAAGTATTTTTGTGTCAATGTTCGTTGTAAAAACGTTTGAACCTGTCTCAATGTATAAGTTTGTAAAAGTTTGAATCTCTCAGAAAATCCCATATTTTCTATAAAAGTAGCCTTCTACCAAGGCTTAACTGTTTTGTAAACTCGTCTGTTTGTAAAAGTGTATAATTACCCAAGTATAACTATCATTTGTTAAAATATAGTTTGTACATTAATGCTTAAGTGAGATTATCACCAAAATATGTAATGGGTAAATCATTGTAGTACTGTAGTCTTGTATAATAAGAACTACTGTTGTACTAATTACTACTACCTTAAACCGGATTTATATTAAGGTATAATGTGATAATTGCACCATACTATCGACTGATAACAACGACATAAAGAACGGTCGTAATAACGGAATGACGTTTGGCACCCGCAGACCTGCAGGTCCGGCTGTAGCTAGCAGCAAGGTGTAGGATAGTCAATCCAGTATAGATCTATACGCAAACTCAACGCTCTCCCTCCAAGAGAATTCTGGCTACAACTCGGGCCATGACATTTAAGGCATGCTCCGATACAGTGGATCACATTTGTTATCGTATTCTTGCATGTGTGATGAAATGTTTCTTGTTCTAGTATAGTTGTATATATTCTCGTAGTATAGTTGTATATATTCTCTTCCTATTATAGACTCATGAATGAACTGACTCATTGATCTAGCAGTTGTAATAGTGTGATTCTGTGTTACCCCGATGGTAACTTGTTAACAGTGCGTTTAGTACATATGATTATGGAAGTACTTTCATGTCTATATATGTATATTTGATATATAATTAATATGGAAACGACCTTCGGATGGTCACCCAAAATCCTATCAGACCACATCCAAATCGAGGAAAAGGAAACAAGGTGGATAGCCTTCCTAAGTCCTTTAAACATTGTTTATACGTCTATACATATATGGGCATGCAATTTGTAATATAAAAGCATAAATAAGTATTTATAAGGCATTTGAAACATAAGTATTATTTTTAAAGAAAGATTGACTTGATGTCAATCTATAAAACCATTTGAAGGTGTAGATTTGATTAAAATAGTTTAAGTATAAGGAACATTTGCTTAAATCACAGTTGCAGTGTAAATTCGAAAAGTAAATGGGTTTGGAAAACATTTAGAAGTAAAACAGTTTGATAGATAGTTTGAATAGTGATAAAACCACTGATTTCCCTAGTTATTAATCACATGTGATTAGTACAATCACATGTGATTGAAACAATAACTATAAGTATTTAACTTGTATTCCCCCCTTTTGAAAGCATATAAAAGCATTTAGAATATTTAACAGGTTGATTAAGGGGTATGAAACTCACTTGATTGATTGAAGAAAGCGAGATGGAAAACCGGGCAGAGTCTCGTCTCAGAAAACGGATTTTTCTCGGGATTCTCGGGAATCTTGGGAGTAAAATCGACCCTCGGGACTTGAGTAAAAAGACCAGAGCTTCGGGTTATAACGGGCACGGAAAACGAGACAAAGTTGTGAGAGAGAGGAGAGAAATGAGCAACATTTTCGGAAAGCCTCGCATCCTATTTATAGGAAGGCTGAACCGCCTCCGAACGCGGGGCGTACGCTCGTACGCAGCGCGTACGCGTACGTCATGCATGACCGAAGCCTCGACTGCCTCGGTTCGGATGGGACGGGTTGCTGGGTACGCGGGTCGGATGGGACGGCGGGTCGGACGGGTCGGAGCTTCGGACGGGTCGGACGGGTTAGAACTCTTCGGATAGTGCGACGTGGACGATCCGAGACCCTCGATCTCAGTACGCGGGGCGTACGAAGGTACGCAGGGCGTACTTCGGTCCAATCCGATGACTCCCCTTCGGATATTACCGGGAATTTATAATTAAATTTTTATTTATTTTAAATAAACTTCAAAAATTCATATCTCTCTCATACGAACTCCGTTTTTGACGTTCTTTATATCCTCGCGAAGGTGAGACCATGATCTACGACTTTCGTTTAGATTCCGTTGGCAAATTCCGAAATTTATTTTTATTATTTATTTATTAAAATGACGTGATTAAGGAATTTCTTCAAAATTCATAACTTCCTCATCCGAGGTCAGATTTGGACGTTCTTTTTATGTACGCAAACCTTGATATGATTTCTATTACTTTAATTAATCCGAATAAGATTTTAGAAAGGTTACATTTTGACCTAAATTTGATCGGTTTTACATTACATTGACTCAAAATATCGGGTTGTCACAGTAAGCTTCCTCGTTCTGTATGTCGATGACATACTACTCATAGGAAACGATGTCCTGACTCAGTAGGAGGTTAAGTCCTGGCTCGGGAAGTGCTTCTCTATGAAGGACCTTGGAGAGGCTTCCTATATTTTGGGAATAAGGATAGTGAGAGAACGAAGTAAGAGAGTAATAGGACTTAGTCAGAACACTTACTTAGATAAAGTACTAAAACGTTTTAGTATGGAAAAACTCAAAGAAGGGAGAATTACCGATACAAAGTAATGCCAAGTTGAGTAAGACTCAAAGTCCGAATACCGAAGCTGAAATAGCAGAAATGAGCCAAGTTCCATACGCTTCCGCAGTTGGTTCAATCATGTATGCTATGACTTGTACTCGCCCTGATGTAGCCTTTGCTTTGAGCATGGTTAGTAGATATCAAGGGAACCCTGGCAGAGCCCATTGGATTGTGGTCAAGAATATCCTTAAGTACCTTAGGAGGACGAAGGAATGGTTCTTAGTCCTTGGAGGGAGTGATGACTTGAAGGTGCGAGGGTATAGTGATGCTAGCTTTCAGACCGACAGGGACAACTACCGTTCGTAGTCGGGCTGGGTCTTTACCCTGAATGGAGGAGCAGTAACTTGGAAAAGTTCCAAGCAGGAAACCATAGCTGATTCAACGTGCGAATCAGAGTACATTGCAGCAAGCGAAACGTCGAAGGAGGCAATATGGTTGAAGAACTTCATCGGTGATCTTGGAGTTGTACTTGCCATAAAGGAGCCCATGGAGATTTTCTGTGATAATGAAGGAGCGGTTGCCTTGACCAAGGAACCGAGGGATCATGGTAGATCTTGACATATCGACAGAAAATATCACTTTATTAGACATCATGTAGAAGAAGGACAACTCGTAGTGAAGAGGATATCATCAGAAGATAACCCAGCAGATCCGCTTACGGAGGGACTGAGTAGGGTTAAGCACTTGCAGCATGCTAGGAGTATTGGGCTGAAGGATGATATTAGTATAGATTAGATAGTATTGGAAACGTGTAATAGATAAATGTAATTAACATTTGATAATTAAATAAAAGAGTATTATTTATGAGTAATGTTAATGTCTTATGTTAATTGTTTAACTATTGTTTCACTTTGCATGTTTTGACTTCCAGAATAATTGAGTTTATTAAGAATAATCGAATTATTCAAATTGTCCACAATCGTTCATATATTGGAAGTAGGTATGAATGAAGATTGTCGTGAATTGGTGTGTAGATTGTCTAAATGGTATTAGACATAGCAAAAGTTTGCTGCAACGTTCATGAGTGCTTATGAACTAGTTTTGAGCATTGGAACAAACCCGCGCTTGCTGGAATCACCTTATGGAATGTGATAAAAGGGTGATCGCAAGACGATAATATCATATAGTATTAAAACCAAGATATATGGTTTGTTATTTGTTAATTGGTTGTACATTTATAATGCGAAACCACATCAGTAACTTGATGTTATAAAACGCATTGTTGTGTATAGTTGATTAATGAATAAGTAAATGCATATGAGTCGAAGTTTATCTGTTACTTTTATCCTAAGAGGGTAAAAGCGATATCTCGGCCACTCGATGATTTGATTTGACTTATGTGTTGGGCCCGGTAGGAACTGAATTGATGTGTTCGATTAAGTTCTATGTCAAATAAATCGGAGATCGAGAAACCAAACGCTAGACAAATTGTTCCATAGAATTGTCAGCATGATATCTGAACAGAGGACTGTACGATCCAAGTGGGAGACTGTTGGAATAGTGTCTAAGGATGCAACTATATTAGGCAAGTATTTGACCCGGTTGTGCATGGTCCTTTTGGGTTGCCTTCACCATAGCAACTTGACAGGATGATTTATTATGAGAGTATAAATATTATTAATATATTATGAGAATAATATAAGGAATAATAATATTTTTATTTGATTAATATAAGTCATAAATTAATTAGGAATTAATTTGGTGACTTAAAGAGATTAATTGAATAAAGGGGTATAAACTGTCGATTGTATGATAGTTGTACTTTGGCTATAAATCCCTTATGGATAATGGTGGACGATATCTAGGGCTTTGGATAGGCTTAGATTTTGTCCAAGCCTTATCAATTAGGGTATTGGATTGCTTAGGGCCTAAGTTATCCAATTAGGGTTTAAGGGTGAAACCCTAGGAGCCTCATTAGTATAAATAGACCCTAGGGGTCAAGGGAAATCGGTACTTGTGCTTTAGAAAGGAACCCTGGCCGATTTTCACTTACCTCTCCTCTATCTGAAATCATCCTCTTCCTAGTTGGTGTTTGTAAGCCATTAGAGGAGTGACAATTGTGAGTCTAAAGTTCCAAGGACAAGATGATCAAGCAGGTGATTCAAGGTATACTTCTAATTCTGATTTCATATTGTTATAATAGTCTATTAGCCATTAGAAGTCTTGGATTGAATGCATGTTCAATTAGAAAAACCTAGATCCAAGCATTAGGGTTTGCATGTGCACATAGGAATGTTCATATGGACAAAACCTATCAATTGCACCAACTAAAACAAGTTTTAAAACACCAAAACAGTTTAGGGTAATGTTCCTAGTCCATTTCCAGCAACAAAAATCGAAATTCTAAAAACTGTAGCCTCTACTCATCGAGTGCATGAGCTGACACAACGAGTAGCTTGCATTTGGTCATGGACTCGTCGAGTCCCCCCATGGACTCGGCGTGTTCATACGGGCAGAAAGCAGAAAACTTGATTTTTTCAAGTAGTTTGCACAAAAATCAAACAAGCAAGTTTAGGCTCTGATACCACTGATGGGTTTTGAGCATTCTAACACTTCCTAAGTGTACATGCAACCCTAATAACCTTGGATCTATGTTTTTCTAATAATAATGCAAAGTTTTTTTTTCCATGGTTATGAACCTATCTAGCATACATGGGGTACAATTTTCTTTATATAAAAGATATAACTACATACCTTGTTGTTGAAAGTGTTCGTTGAAACCTTGTGAGCCTAGCACCTCAAGTGTGATGCCTCAAATGCTTCACACAACAACAAATGTAAAGAATAAACTTTGAAAGAATACTTTAACACATGCAAAATCGGCCAAGCCCTCTTGTTTCTTAGTGTATAGCCGATTTTGGGGATAGTTACATTGCTTATATAGTGTGTTGCATTGGGTAAACCCTAATGTTCCATGACTATTCATTTCTTGATCCATGGGTTAACTCCATGGAGCATCTTATGGGTGGAACCCGACTTGATAATCCGTGGAGCATCTTAGTCCACTATATAAGATATGGAAGATTTACTTAATCTACCCATATATCTAATTAGTTATCTTTTGATCACTTAATTAATTATAAATTAATTCTTGATCAAACCTAATTAAAGAATATTATTAATATATTAGAACTTATAATATATTAATAAACCATATGTGTTATTTCTCTCATTTAGTTTATCCAATTGCATGGTGCCATGTAACCCAAATGGACCATGCCGGGTCGGGTCAAGTAATTACCAAAAATAGTTATGGACTTAGACACCTTATCCAACACTTGGATGTTAAGCAACATTATTGGTGGCCAAATATGAAGGCAGAGATTGCCACTTAAGTGAGCAAGTTCCTCACTTGTGCTAATGTAAAGGCTGAATATCAGAAGCCCTCTGGATTACTACAGCAGCCAGTAATTCCCGAGTGGAAATGGGAAAGAATTACCATGGATTTCGTGACCAAACTACCTAAGTCGCCGGACAGTTTGGACACGATCTGGGTAATAGTTGATACACTAACGAAATCCGCCCATTTCCTGCCTATAAAAGAATCATATAAGATGGAGCGCCTGACAAGAATGTACATCAAAGAAATTCTGAGACTCCACGGAGTACCGGTATCCATCGTCTCAGATAGAGATAGTAGATTTACTTCACGCTTTTGGCAATCACTTCAGAAAGCTAGGGGAACACAACTCGATATGAGCACTGCCTACCACCCACAAACGGATGTCAAAGTGAGCGAACCATTCAAACACTGGAAGATATGCTCCGAGCGTGTGTAATAGACTTTGGAAAATCATGGGATACCCACCTGCCTTTGATCAAGTTCTCGTATAACAACAGTTATCACTCGAGTATCAAAGTTGCTCCTTTCGAAGCATTATACGGGCGCAAGTGTAGATCACCATTGTGTTGGGCTAAAGTAGGAGAAACCCAGCTAGCGAGAGGGAAAACGCCAAACAACGCCTTAATGGGACCGGAAATCATACGCGAGAAGATTGAGAAGATAATTCAGATCACAGCACGACTACAATCGTCACGAGACAGACATAAGAGCTACGCTGATAAACGACGAAAGCCCTTGGAATTCGTAGTCGGAGATAGGGTGTTACTAAAAGTCTCTCCTTGGAAAGGAGTGATTCGTTTTGGGAAACAGGGCAAACTGAACCCTCGATACATTGGACCCTTCGAGATTCTTGCCCGAATCGGTCGAGTGGCTTATAGATTGCAACTACCCACCGAGCTCAGCAGTGTACACCCTGTGTTCCACGTCTCGAACTTGAAGAAGTGCTTATCCGACGAGACTCTCATCATTCCATTAGAGGAAATCGAAATCAATGAGAACCTTTTGTTCATCGAAGAGCCGGTTGAAATCATGGACCGAGAGGTAAAGCGTACCAAGCAGAGTCGCATTCCGATCGTGAAAGTTCGATGGAATGCAAGACGTGGACCAGAATTTACATGGGAACGCGAAGATCAAATGAAGCAGAAATACCCTCATCTATTCTCGCATTCTCAAATCTAGCTTTCAAAAGAATTTCGGGACGAAATTCCCTCTAACAGGGGGATGATGTCACGACTAGGAATTTTGGTGCCTTGTAATCACAACACTTATAATAATTATGAATCAATAACATGAAAGCATGCATGATGCTCATTCTATAACAACAAAACTCCATCAAATACTACATTCTAGCCCTACAAGTGGTCAACAAAGAATTGGAAACCTTTGAAATTCCAATTTGAGTTCACTTTGGACTAGGATTTCCTTATTGGGCCTAATGGACTAATAAGCTTCCAATTTATCCATCTTGAATCTAGAACTCTCTAATGGGCCCTAATTAGACCCAGATACATGAAACTTAACATTTTTGGGCCTTATGAACCCAAAATAAACTAGATTGACTTTAATGGACCTTATTGGAGCAAAACAAATTTATATTAGCCCTAATAGGTCATCAAAATCATTCTTTGATTTTTATTGGGCCAAAAATCACCTAACTTAACCATAAAATGGACTTAAGCATTCAAGGCCCAAAATTTTCTTTTCTTCCCTCTCCATTTTCGGCCCAAGCCCACCAAGGAAGGAGAAGTTGACCTTTGCTTGCCACCTCATCTTTACATGGAGGTTTTCCATGCAAAGTCTCATGATTCCATGCTGTGACAACCCGATATTTCGATTCTATGTAATGACTTAAAAAGCCAAGTATTGTAACCACTTGTGAAAATAATGAAATTAACTTTGAAAATAAAAATGTAAAAAAGTCTCTATTTGGTTACCTACTATGTCAGATATCATTAAACGGTGATCGTACATAAAAAGAACGTCCAAATCTGACTTCGTATAAGGAAGTTATGATTTTTCCAAGTTCGGCATAGCGATAGACAGCTAAAAACTCGAAACAGAGATTGAGTGAATTTTAACCGGAATGACCTAAATGAGAATCAAAGGTCTCGACAATGGTTTTTCAACGGTAAAAGGTCTGGCAAAATTAGACATCGGATAAAGAAGTTATGGATTTCTAACGAACTTTTCTTACCCCGACATTTTAATAAATAAATAATAAAAATAATTTCAGAATTTTTTGACGGAGTCTAAACGAAAGTTGTAGAGCGTAGTCTCACCTACGCGTGGATATAAAGAGCGTCGAAAACGAAGTTCGTATGAAGAAGATATGAATTTTTGAAGTTTACTAAATAATAAAAATATAAATTTAAATCAAATTTCGGTATTATTCAAAGGGGGAGTCACCGGGCCAATCCTAGTTACTCCCAGCGGAACATCGTACACCCAGCGTACTCGAGGACTAGGCCTCGGATCGTCCACGTAGCCCCCTATGCAAGGCTACGCCCCATCCCATCCGAGCTCCGAGGCATTCGAGGATGCGGTCACACATGATGCATGCGTACGCCCAACGTAAACGCGTACGCCCAGCGTACCGAGGCGGTTCCCAGCCCCTATAAAATGGATGCGAGGGTTCCGGGGAAAATGCTGATTTCCTCTCATCATTCTTGCGTTTTTGCCTTGTTTTCCGTGCACATGATATCCTGAAGCCCCGGTTTCCATAATTAAGCCCCGATGGTCGTTTGTGCTCCCGAAATTCCCGAGAATCCCGAGAAAATCCGCTTTCTCGAGTCAAAGATCTACTCGGTTTTCATCTCACCTTCTTCGATCTTTCAAGTGAGTTCATACCCCTATAAACTACGCTTTTAAATGTTTGATAAATGCTTTTTATACAATATTAGGGGGGGGGGGGGAATGCAAGTAAAACATGCGGTTACTATCGTGTATAAACTTAACGATTCACTATATAAACTTTTTATCTAAGTAATCATATGTGATTCATAAACTACTACATGAGTATTCTTGTATGAAATATATATTTTCAATAACACCTTGTCTTTTGGAAATAAAACGTCTTTATATATATATATATATATATATATATATATATATATATATATATATATATATATATATATATACAAATCAAATGCTCCATTTTTACATTAGGTATATGTGATCAGTGAAGTCACTTTACGTGTTATACTTTACATAATGAGTGAGCATTACACTAGGGTTTACTATATAAATGAAACACACACTTTGAAAACTATAATAGGTATAGTTTACGAGAAAATCAAGAGCATTTACACACTAGAAACACTATATCAAAGAGATATTTTCTCACACACGCTCTGTTTTATACTAAGTTTTGTGAGACATTTCACATACTTTCGAGTATGCATTTTAAGTCATGTATTATATACCATAATCCCTTGTAGGGGGAGCGTGAGACTTGTGTATAGATCTATACGGGATTGACAATCCCGCACCTAGGTTGTTAGCTACAACTAGGCCGGCAGCCCTCGGGTGACAAACGTCATAACTTTCCAACGCTTGAAGAACATTGATATAGGCATCCTGGTTAAATATTATGGTTATAAGAATCACATGGAGTATTAAAAACACATTGATTTATGGGGTTTTTCAAATGCCTTAATGATTTACACATAAAACTACTATTTTAGGCATGTAGCACAATTGCAATCATATTTTTGGAAAAATCAAACTACCATCTACTATAGTAGAAAATATGGGATTTACTTGGAACATTTAACATGAACAAACCTTTTTCATTCTTTTTCATATAAAAATTGTCACTAAATACTTATGAACTCACCAGCTTAAATGTTGACCGACTCTTTCAAAACCACTTGTATTTCTCAGGGATTCAGTAATACAGGTAAATTGCAACTTTTGAAGAAGGGACGCTGCGGCGTTAGTTTAATTTCATTTTAAACATCATATTGTAATTTTCTTTTGAAACAAGTACCTTTCAACAATGTAAACTTTTAATTATATATGTGATGGTTGTATTGCTTTCTTTACTATGTATTCAATTGTTTTGATAGTACATGAAGTCATCCGCCCTCGAACGATTCCGCCGTTCTGGTTTGGGGGTGTGACAGATTGGTATCAGAGCATTACTTATAGTGTAGTAAGTATATCGAACCACATAAGATATACAAACTATAAATGCATAAGGGACTAAAACTCTCTGACAAAACATTTTTTTACACCTAAAGCATCGTTTCATTTAATCTAGATTATTTTTGGGTCGTAAAAGTACAAATAAATGCATACAACGATATATCTTCATGGTTAGAACTATACAAGAAGTGTTAAGACATGTTGGACACTACGATTAGGCCTCGACATATGTAATCAGATTTGGGACGATATAGCTTGATCAACTATATCTATCCGAGATTGGACTAACGTGTCTCGAGGAAGGGTCGTAGTGAGCAACAAGTCAAAACTTTCCAAAATAAACGCTAGTATCAAACATACAAATTTAAAATACTATAGGAGTATTTGGTGCATGCAATAGTCTAATCGACATGTTTAGTTTTACATGTTTCATAATTTTATTCAATTCCTATTACCAGATTCACGTATAGACTCAATGGCTGGATTTCATCACCCCTGCGACCCCTACTACCCCAACCAAGGTAACGGGGGATGGATCGAAGAAGATCCCGAAGAGGATGAAGAACCTATCGAGTTGGAGGGAGGGGATGACTCTGGGACGGACTCAGAACCAGAAGTAGTCGACCCTCCAGCCGCTCAACCTCCCGCTATTAGGAGGAACTTCAAGGGACCGACTCTCGTTTGGGGAAGTCACCTCCACCATTGGAGCCAGCAACAAGGGATACGTCCTCCCTACGGAATGTGTCGAGACTTCTACAATGTCCGCGACGGAGGTTCAGCCGATCGAGCACTCCCAGTCATTGTGGGCAAGCTAGCCAACCAGTCCTATCAATCCGGGGTTCAAGCTAGCCGGATTCGTGAAGTCAACGTGGAAGTACAGGTTCACACTTCCGACATCCGTAGGCTGGACAGAGCACAAGATATTTCCCAACTCCAAACCAACACATTCCAAGCACAAATGATTGCAGCCCTCTTCGAGATGAGGGAACAACAAGCCGCCTTTGATAGGCGTCTTATGGAAGCAAAGCAATCGGATGCGGAGTCAAGCTCCAAGCGCAACCTACGTCGCAAGTAGTGCTTGCCGAATCCCAAAATTTTGATATAGAATAGGACCATCAGCTAAAAGTATTACCCTCTTTAACTTCCTGTAATCAGAGACCTTTAGAATGGTCACAAGTTTCTAACTTCGGATGTAACACAACCATATGTTTAATATATATAGGACATATCTCTTTTGTGTGTTAATTCTATGCATTTCATTCGAGTTCATGAGTTTGTTTAGTGTTATTCAAACTCAATTGGTGTATCAAACTCAAAACCCTGTGTTGGTCAAACCAAATTCTTGAACTATTAAAGATAGTTAACTCATTATCATTCAACTCTCAACCACCAAAACTTATAATCTTTTATTTTTATTTCTTGGCAGCGTGATGCCTCCTCGTCCAAACCTAAGACCCAGGCCGGGAACGATACCTCCACCACCACTGCCTCCAACAACGGAAAATGCCGCACTAATAACTGCTGTAACGGCTGCAGTAACAGAGGCAATGGCCCAAATGAGTAACAATGGTTCTGGTGGGGGAGTGAACAGTTCTATGAATGGCCAACACCCAAGTCATTTAGGGGATTGTACATACAAGGATTTCATAAATAGCAAACCCATTACTTTTAATGGGACTGGAGGGATAATGGCTCTATCACAGTGGATAGAGAAAACTGAAGCAGTTTTCGAGATTTGTTCTTGTCCGGAAGGGAACAAAGTGAAGTTCACTGCCTGTACTTTCTCTGAGAGAGCTCTGACATGGTGGAATGGCCATGTCAAGTCACTAACACTAGTAGTGGCTAACTTTATGGACTGGGACAACCAAAAACAAATCTTACTACAGGAGTGTTGTCCACAGGGCGAATTACAAAAGCTCGAACAGGAACTTTGGGGCCTTACCATGGTAGGCTCAGACATCATGACCTATACCAACAGGTTCATTGATTTGGCAATCCTTTGACCAGGAATAGTTGTTGTAGAGAGCAAGAAGAGCGAAAGTTACATCTGGCGACTGTCACCCCAGATTCGAGGAAGTGTACTAGCTTCCAAACCAATCACTTTCGATAGTATCAAACAGTTGGCACAAGCTCTCATATACCATGGGGTATGCCAAGACTTCACAACTACCGCACCAGAGCAACCCATACGAAACAACAACAACAACGAAAATACCAACAACAACAACAAGAAGAGGTTCTGGAACAAAAGGAAGAGTCAACCTTCATAGGAACCTTCCAAGAAACAACAGATTGTGGTAGTCCATGCCGCAACTACCCCCACTGCTGCTCAAACTACCACTACACCAGAAAAGCCATATGATGGGAACCTACGAAAGTGCAGCAAATGCAATTTCCATCACAACGGAAATTGTCGGGAGATGCACTGCAACAACTACAACAAGAAGGGGCACACTGCCCGTTTCTATTAGGCACCGGAACGACCAATCACCCAAGTCCCTGGGGTCGGTATGGGCCAGACGTGTTATGGTTGTGGTGAGGCTGGACACTACAAAAGAGACTGCCCTAAGGAAAGGAATGCTGGCAGCATGGGACGAGTACTGGCAATAGGGCAGAACGAAGCGATAGCTGATCCAATGTTGGTTACGGGTACGTTTCTCCTCAATAACGTTTATGCATGCATACTCTTTGAGTCATAAATTCAAGCACGTACTAAAAACAGAAGCCTAAAACACTCAATAAGATATTTACAGTAGAAATGGTAAAGGGTAGAACAGAAAGCACGAACGATATGTACATAGGCTACACAGTAACTCTAAACGAACATTCATTTGAAATTGATCTAATGCCGATCACTCTAAAGAGCTTTGGTATCATCATCGTTATGGATTGGTTAAGCCTACACCATGCTGATATACTTTGTCACGAAAGGGTCATTCGCCTAAATCTGCCAAACGGCGAAAATCTTGTCATTTATGGTGACAAACCCGGTACCAATTTACAAATCATCTCTGGCGTCAAAGCCCGGAAATACCTACGGATGGAGTACCATGCCTTCTTAGCCCACGTGGTATACAAGGAAAAAGAAACGGAAGGCATCAAAGACATTCCAGAAGTCTGCGATTTTCCCGATGTTTTCCCTGAAGATCTTCCTGGAGTTCCACCAGAACGTCAAGTCGAGTACAGAATCGAATTAATTCCCAGAGCTACACCAGTAGCTAAGTCGCCATACCGTCTAGCATCGGCAGAGATGCAGGAGTTATCCAGCCAACTAAACGAACTACTCAACAAAGTATTCATCAGGACGAGCTTCTCACCTTGGGGAGCACAAGTCTTATTCGTAAAGAAGAAGGATGGATCTTTCCGTATGTGCATCGACTACCGATAACTTAACAAGCTCACTATCAAGAACTGATGCCCACTACCACGCATTGACGACTTGTTCGACCAACTCCAAGGAGCGAGTTATTTCTCAAAGATCGACTTAAGATTCGGGTACCACCAACTACGAGTCTTGGAAGGAGATGTTCCCAAAACAACTCTTCGAACTCGTTATGGTTACTACGAGTTTGTAGTGATGCCCTTTGGATTAACAAACACACCGGAGGTGTTCATGGACTTAATGAACAGAGTGTGTCGTTCATTCTTGGAAAAATTTGTGATCTTGTTGATAGACGATATACTCATTTATTCAAAGAATAAAGAGGATCATAGTCAACACCTCCGACAAGTCTTGGAAATGCTAAGAAAAGAGAAGCTATACGCAAAATTCTCCAAGTGCGAATTTTGGATTCGGAAGGTAGATTTCCTAGGTCACGTGGTTACCAAAGACGAAATACACGTGGACCCTTCCAAAATCAAAGCAATCGAGAACTGGTCAGCTCCAAGAACCCCAATGGAAATTCGACAATTCTTGGGCCTTGCTGGCTACTACATAAGGTTTATACAGAACTTCTCGAAGATTGCGAAACCACTTACCACCCTGACCCAAAAGGTTGTTACTTTCAATCGGGAAGAAAGACAAGACGCTGCATTCCAAACACTGAACCAAGCACTGTGCAGCGCACCTATATTGTCCTTTCCAGAAGGAACAGAAGAGTTCGTGGTCTACTATGATGCATCTAATCAAGGTATTGGATGCGTACTAATCCAACGAGGTAAGGTCATCGCTTACGCCTCAAGACAACTCAAGACACACGAAGTCAACTCCACTATCCACAATCCTGAACTAGGAGCAGTTATTTTCGCACTAAAAATCTGGAGACACTATCTTTATGGCACGAAATGCACGATCTTCACCGATCACAAGAGCCTTCAGCACATTCTTAACCAAAAAGAACTCAACATGAGGCAAAGACGATGGGTTGAACTACTGAATGAATACGAATGCGAGATTCACTATCACCCAGGAAAAGCGAATATAGTAGCTGATGCCCTTAGTCAGAATGAATACTCAGGTCGCCGAGTGAAATCCTTAACCATGACGATCCATTCACATTTGTCCACAAAAATCAAGGAAGCCCAGAGAGAGGCCTTGAAAACAGAGAACGTGGCAGGTGAAGCCCTGAGAGGAATGGACAAAAATCTTGAAGTCAAGGGTGACGGAGCTCATTACTTCATGGATCGGATCTGGACACCGAAGTTTGGTGGATTCAGAGATGTGGTCATGAACGAGGTTCATAAGAATCGATACTCCGTGCATCCAGGTTCGGACAAGATGTATTTGGACCTCAAGAAACTGTATTGGTGGCCGAACATGAAAGCAGAGATCGCTACCTATGTGAGCAAGTGTATGACTTGTGCTATGGTCAAAGGTTGAGTACCAGAAGCCATCGGGATTGCTACAACAACCCGAAATACCCGAGTGGAAGTGGGAACGGATAACGATGGACTTCATAACCAAATTACCCAAGACAGCAGGTGGACTAGACACCATCTGGGTAATCGTGGATAGGTTAACAAAATCCGCACACTTCCTGCTAATAAGAGAATCCAACAAGATGGAGAAGCTAGCTCGAACCTACATCCGAGAGATTGTGCGACTACATGGTGTACCAATATCCATTATCTCCGACAGAGATAGTAGGTTCACCTCGTGGTTCTGGAAATCGTTACAAAAATATCTAGGAACGAGGCTCGACATGAGTACTGCTTACCCTCCACAAACCGACGGTCAAAGTGAGAGGACCATACAAACCTTGGATGATATGCTAAGAGCTTGTGTAATCGATTTTGGTAAAGCGTGGGATAACCATTTACCACTAGTCGAATTTTCTTACAACAATAGCTATCACTCCAGCATGAAATTTGCTCCATTTGAAGCCCTCTACGGATGGAAGTGCAGATCACCACTATGCTGGACTGAAGTAGGTGACACACAACTAACCAAGGGACAAGTACCTGACAACACTTTCACTGGCCCGTAAATCATAAAAGAGAAAACCGAGAAGATTGTACAAATTCAGGAACGACTAAAGGCTTCAAGAGACAGACAAAAGAGTTATGCAGACAAAAGACGGAAGCCCTTGGAATTTCAGGTTGGGGACCAAGTGCTATTAAAGGTCTCACCCTGGAAAGGACTACTACGTTTTGGAAAACGTGGGGAATTAAACCCAAGGTATATCGGACCATTCGAGATCCTTGCAAGGATCGGCCTAGTAGCCTACAAACTTCGTCTACCGCATGAACTCAATAACGTACACTCTACCTTTCATGTGTCAAACTTGAAGAAATGTTTGTCCGATGAGACCCTCGTCATCCCTTTAGATGAGATGAAAATCAATGAGAGTCTCCACTTTATAGAAGAACCAATTGAAATCATGGATATGGAAATTAGAAGAACAAAACAAAGTCGCATACCCATCATGAAGGTCCGCTGGAATGCAAAGCGAGGACCTGAATACACCTGGGAACGCGAAGATCGGATGAAACACAAGTACCCACATCTTTTTACCTAATCCACAAGTGTTTTGTTTACATTAAATTTCGGGACGAAATTCCCTCTAAGGGGGGGATGATGTGACAACCCGATATTTCGATTCTATGTAATGACTTAAAAAGCCAAGTATTGTAACCACTTGTGAAAATAATGAAATTAACTTTGAATATAAAAATGTACAAAAGTCTCTATTTAGTTACCTACTATGTTAGATATCATTAAACCGTGATCGTACATAAAAAGAACATCCAAATCTGACTTCGTATAAGGAAGTTATGATTTTTCCATGTTTGGCATAGCGATAGACAGCTAAAAACTCGTAACAGATATCGAGCGGCTTTTGGCCGGAATGACCTAAATGAGAATCGAAGGTCTCGACAATGGTTTTTCAACGGTAAAAAGTCTGGCAAAAACAGACATCGGATAAATAAGTTATAGATTTTTAACGAACATTTCTTACCCCGACCTTTTAATAAATAAATAATAAAAATAATTTCAAAATTTGCCGACGGAGTCTAAATGAAAGTTGTAGAGCGTAGTCTCATATACGCGTGGATATAAAGAACGTCGAAAACAAAGTCCTTATGAAGAAGATATGAATTTTTGAAGTTTACTAAATAATAAAAATATAAATTTAAATCAAATTTCGGTATTATCCGAAGGGGGAGTCACCGGTTCAATCTGAGTTACGCCTAGCTTACCAGCGTATGCCCAACGTACTCGAGGACTAGGCCTTGGATCGTCCACGTCGCCCCCTATGCGAGGCTATGCCCCGTCCCATCCGAGCTCTGAGGCATTCGAGGATACGGTCACGCATGACGCACGTGTACGCCCAGTGTAACCGCGTATGCCCAGCGTACCGAGGCGGTTCCCAACCCCTATAAAAGGGATGCGACCGTTCTAGTGAAAATGATCATTTCCTCTCATCTTTCTTGCGTTTTGCCTCGTTTTCCGTGCGCGTGATATCCCGAAGCCCCGGTTTCCATACTCAAGCCTGAAGGTCGTTTGTGCTCCTGAAATTCCTGAGAATCCCGAGAAAATCCGCTTTCTCGATTCAAAGTTCTGCTCCGTTTTCGTCTCGCCTTCTTCGACCTTTCAAGTGAGTTCATACCCCTATAAACTACGGTTTTAAATGTTTGATAAATGCTTTTTATACAATATTAGGCGGGGAAATGCAAGTAAAACACACGGTTACTATCGTGTATAAACTTAACGATTCACTATATAAACCTTTTATCTAAGTAATCATATGTGATTCATAAACTACTACATGAGTATTCTCGTATGAAATATATATTTTCAATAACACCTAGTCTTGTGGAAATAAAACGTCTTTATATATATATATATATATATATATATATATATATATATATATATATGTATATATATATATATATATATATATATATATATATATATATATATATATATATATATATAAATCAAATGCAACATTTTTACATTAGGTATATGTGATCAGTCAAGTTACTTTATGTGTTATAATTTACATAATGAGTGAGAATTACACTAGGGTTTACTATACGAACGAAACACACACTTTGAAAAACTATAATAGGTATAGTTTACGAGAAAATCAGGAACATTTACACACTAGAAACACTATATCAAAGAGATATTTTCTTACACAAGAATAAATGGACATTTTTCATACGTAAATCTGTTTTATACTAAGTTTTGTGAGACATTTCACGTACTTTTGAGTATGCATTTTAAGTCTTGTATTATATACGATAATCCCTTGTAGAGGGAGCGTGATACTTGTGTATAGATCTATACGGGATTGACAATCCCGCACCTAAGTTGTTACCTACAACTAGGCCGGCAGGCATGGGGTGACAAACGTCATAACTTTCCAACGTTTGAAGAATGTTGATATAGGCATCATGGTTAAATAGTATGGTTATAAGACTCACATGGAGTATTAAAAACACATTGATTTACGGGGTTTTTCAAATGCCTTAACGATTTACACATAAAACTACTATTTTAGGCATGAATAGCACTATTGCAATCACAGTTTTGGAAAAATCAAACTACCATCTACTATAGTTGAAAATATGGGATTTTCTTGGAACATTTAACATGGACAAGCCATTTTCAATCTTTTTCATATAAACATTGTCACTAAATACTTATGAACTCACCAGCTTAAATGCGGACCTACTCTTTCAAAACCACTTGTATTTTTCAGGGATTCAGTAATACAGGTAAACTACAACTTTTGAAGAAGGGACGCTGCGGCGTTAGTTTAATTTCATTTTAAACATCATATTGTAATTTTCTTTTGAAACAAGTACCTTTCAACAATGTAAACTTTAAATTATATATGTGATGGTTGTATTGCTTTCCTTACTATGTATTCAATTGTTTCGATACTACATGAAGTCATCCGCCCTCGAACGATTCCGCCATTCTGGTTTGGGGGTGTGACACATGCACTATCTCATCACTCACTATCTCTTATCTCCTCTCTTTCTTCCTCTCGTCCGAACCCAAACACACACACACACATCTCACTCAAAATTCTCTCAAGGAAACTTTATCCATTCCTCTCCAAATTTTCAAGATCTAAGAGGTTTTCAAGGAGGTTATTCCAAAAAAACTCATCATCTAAGGTAATTTCATGCTAGGATCTATGACCTAGACTCTTTTTTTTATCAAAAACCTTTTCCTAATCCATACAAAATCATGATCACTCTCTTAGAAATCATCTAAGTTCGAGATTTACCAAGAAGACTTTTCCTAGGATTGAAATCTTCTTCTAGTCTTTTTCAAAACCAAAACTACAACTCACGGTGAGCTTCATACCCCTCTATTTTCGGTTTTCATATGTTTTATGGGGGAGAATACATGAAAATGTGTAGATCTATGTGTATGTGTATGCTATGTGTGATTTTATGCATGTATGTGTGTGATGTTATGTGTTTTTGTGGTAAATATGTAACAAAAAGGGGTGATAATTCGAGATCTATGACATGAGAAAGGAAACAAACAAATACTAAGTTCTTATACACTAAACTAGTTAAGAAAAATAACTTATAAGGTTATGAGGAATATATTTTAACATAAAACCCATTTTAGCACTTAAAATGTTAAAAATACAAAACTTGGGGTAAAAACTACCAAGTCACGGTTTCTTGAGGGTCAAAAGAGTCAAAACAGTTTTTATAAACATTTTTCTGAATATTAGAATTTACAAAGGACTTAAAATGCAAAAACTTGAGTTATTAGGCTAAATATGGGTTTTTCGGCCGAACAAACCCAAAATTGCGAAAATTGAAGTTTTTAAGGGGCTGAATGGTAATATTCAGTAAAACAGGGGTCATGAAGTGAAATAAAAATATTTATAAGGTCAAAAATGCTTTTAAACTCCAAAAAGGATAAAAAATGTAAACTTTTTGTATTTTGGGCCAAAACTGTAAAAATTGCGAAATTTGGGGTTCTAACCGAGAAACACCATTCTGGAAGGGCTAAAAATGTTTACTAAATATAATTTGGGTTAAAAATGTCTTTTCAACAAGTTTATGATACAAAAGTGTCAAGAAAATGTTTTTAAGGATTAAAAATGAAATTCTTTTATATAAAGGACTAAAAGTGTTATTTTTATAAAAGAAAGGTAGTGAAAAGGGTCAAAGTCGTACTTCTAAACAAATTAATTAATTAAGACAAAATACAAGATATCTGGCTAGCGACAAAACGAAAAACAAATACACCTTCAATACCAAATATCGTTATAAACGAATTGGTTCGGTGTCGAATCAATACAAAACAACAAACGTTAAATCAAAACACTTCAATAGATGCGTGATGACTAGAATGAGTAAATCTACAAACATTGGGCTTATGAGTTTCAAATTATGCTTGTTGGGCCTTGCAAGCCCACCAACATGATCTTTGGGCCCAAAGGGATAACGCTTATATGTTATTGGGCCTCCAATGACCCAATATTTTATAAAAGGACTTTCAATAGCTTTGTGTGCTAGTAGGCCAAAGTGTCCCGCTAGAAAAGTTAGTAAGCTCATAGTAATCAAATGCAAGTTGGACCATCGTGTCTTTCGCATCCACGATAGCCTAAGGAACTTACGATCAGTAATCATGAATACATTTTAGCATCGGGAAACATCGGGTTTTCCGGGGAATTCAATACTACTCATTCGAAATATTATAGCTATAATACAAAATACCCTTCGTATATATATATATATATATATATATATATATATATATATATATATATATATATATATATATGTTTTTAAAATCATTCATGCATCAACTTACGGATCTTCACACTTTGATAAACAAAAGTCTTTTCCGAAAGTATCGAATTTTCTGGGTTTCTACAAAACTACACAAATCATTTTTATCCCAACATTGCTTATGAACTCACCAACATTTCATATGCTGACGTTTTTTCCAAAATAACTTGTATTCTCAGGTAATAGGTAAGCGGAAGAGTAGTATGAAGTAATGTTAGATGTTATGTTGTCAAAAACACTCAAACTATTTATGTTATGAATGTGTAATGTTAAAACACTGTACTTATTTTGAACAATTCCAGTTGTAATATATTGATGCATGGTGACGTTTATGTTATGATTCATGTATCTTCATTGTGATGGTATTCAATTAAAGTCAAGCGAGCCCTCGGACGTTTCTGCCGTCTGGTTCGGGGGTGTGACAGTACATTTGTTTAAGTTTGTCTTTGTGCAAGTATAATATTACTCAGGGGCAAATCCCCTGAACTGATGGAGATCCGAGGGTAGCACCCTAGGAGCAGGGTGCAAGGAGCGGAAAATGATGTTGTGTCTGGCTAGGCCAAACTTCTAGACCCATTTTTGTGGTTAAAAATCAGTTTGGTATAAACTTGGTTTTGTGATCCAAGTTTGAAACCTGATTTTAAGTTAGTTTATGACAATTTTATGTGACAGGTTTTGGACAG
This sequence comes from Lactuca sativa, assembly GCF_002870075.4. NCBI lineage: Eukaryota > Viridiplantae > Streptophyta > Magnoliopsida > Asterales > Asteraceae > Lactuca > Lactuca sativa. The sequence continues at coordinate 293,670,197 of NC_056625.2, forward strand.
AAAGTTACATTATTATAACATTCATATGACAGTTTTAAGACATTAATTTATTTTCCTGTTATATGATAATTTTCAAAATCAGTTTGGTACACACATTATCATATCATCTTTTGCACTCTCTCTTCTAAAAAGTGAGTTTTATTCGGTTACAGATTTTCGATTGTACCATCAAAATGATTTAATCTAAAAGTGTTTCACAACTCTTATTGATCCAAGCATAGTATTTGTTTTGGTAAAAAATCAACTAAGTAGAATCTAACCAAATTGTATGAGAGACTATGATGTTCGTTGTAAATCATGTAACAAATGATAATCAAAGTGACACAAGTGAGTTATAAGGAAAGCCATTGATCTTTGATAGGATCCCCAGCATAAAACTTTAGGAGATGAGAATAATCACTTGCCTTTATGTTTTTATTGAAATAAAAAATAGATTAAAATAGATAAATGCGTAAACGTATGTACAAGTATCGTGGATGAGCTAAGTATCTTTAGTGTGCTAGTTACATTTTCTATTTATAGTCTAATGCTAATAATAAGAAGTCTGATAATTATGGGATCCTCCAAAATCAACATATGAATGTTATTTGGCATGGTATTCATGGTCTTTTGCTTAGTTGAGATGACTCTCCGTTGAGAATGAGTTTTATGTTGACTCGTTCTACAAATGTCAGAAAAAGAAAGAGAATATAGCCGTTATAAATGTTAGAAATATTAGTGGTAATAGTCAGGATCCCGGGATATTGTATGTTCCAAACAATGAACCAACTAGTGATCAATTGAAATCAAATAGAAAATGATGAATCAAAGCTAGAAGAAGAAGAAGCGAAATCATTTCAATCCAATGCACACAATTGTATTCAATAATCGTTGGGTACAATGGCTTTACAACGCTATGACCAAAAACTGCTAACCCTCTAACCGGTCATAGGAGTCTCCTTATATAGGGAACACAAATGTACAAGCCAACCCAAAACTGAAAAGACAAAGGGACCGAAATCAAGGCTGATTTCAGTCCAACCAACCAAAAACACAAAATAAGCCCTTACAAACAATAAAAAAGCCTACAAAATATATATGCCTAACACAAACCAACAAAATAAGTCCTAACAATCACCCCCTTGGTTTGATGCTAGCTTGATCTTAATGCTTGTCAACGATCAACACATCTGAGCTTCCCATAGCACCTGCCCACATCCTCTTGTTTATGATTTTAGCAACCATACCAGTGAATTCTTTGGCAGCAACCTCCAAAATATCATCATTGACCACGATATAAGGCTTTGCCAGAGTACGGATATCCTGCTCACCGAACTATAAAAGATCCTTCGCTTCAAGAAGACGAATACTACCAGTCGGAAGCTTGATGACGGCAGTGGCTGTGGCCTCATCAAAAACCCAATATTCCATATTACGCAGAGAACCGTCAGGTGACTGCTCAATAATAGGAATTTGCTTCTTCTTCTTGGTCGGAGACCACATCATATTCTTCACGGTTTGGTTGGTTTTGGGATCAAGTACACCTTTGACTCTCTTCACGAAATAATCTGCAGTCTTCATCCCATCAAACATTCTCTTCACTTGATTCAATAAGAAGAGATTGAATTTAGTTCCACGAGGGTCATTCGATGGGTAGTGGAAAGGAGAACTAGCTAATTCTATAAGATCAACCTTAGTCCAAGAACTAAGTTCATTTTGATGCTCGTAGTACTCCACATTACCACTATTTGTTTTGACCGCCCAAACATTTTTCTTGCCGTGAAATCCCCACACCTTTATTCCCGATTGATCGCCATATTTAGTTGAGAATCTCTTTTTATTGAGCTTAGTGACACTAACTCGAGGCTGATCTCCACGAATATTTTGATCGGAGTTTTTCATGAAAAGCAATTGACCTTTTCCTTGAGTTTTTTCTTGCCTCTGAGCTCTCTTCAAGATTACTCTGGGATCAGCATTAGTAGGTTCATTATCAAATAGGTAAACAATACGAGTTTCATTGGCCTGACTAGAAATATCTTGTGGTGTTGGCGCAGGTACACATAGGGATGCATTAGCTTTAACAGGCTCATTGATAGATGTCTTGAACTTGTCACCAAATTTACTGATTAGATTATTCTTTAAATCAAAGTATCCAGTAGAAAGGGCACCAAGATTTAGCTGCAGATCAGAAATCTGCTTTGACTTTTGAGCATTTTTACTTTCAAGCTCGGAAACTCTAACATCCATAGTTCCAATCAAGACATCTTTCTCAATAAGCTTCTGATTCAAGATCCTTATTTCTTCCTTGAGCTAAAAAATTGTGGATCTTCAATATCGAAGCTCCATGCACCAATTGATATGCCTTTGCCTTAGGGTGCAAGATTAACACTTTCTTGAGCAATGAACCTGCCAAGCCTTTCCGAAGCGGCATTATGTACAGGTTGAGGGGCTGAAGAACCACCAGGAGCTTAAGAGCTACCTGGTTCAAAAGATGCAAAACTAGGGCCCTTATCTAAAATTGGGCTCTTGACTTGAACTGGTTGGGCTGGTATAGTGATTGACGTTGGTTGTTGAGCTGGTAGAGTTTGTTCCCTAATGGGCACTCTCGGCATAGGATCATCATGCTTTCATTTCAGTGGCGGATGGGAGGCTTGACACTAATCAAGATCACATTCATATGGAAAAATGTTTGGAGTAGCAACTACTCAGGGAGGAATCCTTGCAGTTGAATCCAATTGAGCTATAATCTCCGTCATCTGAGTGGGCATTTGAATTGGCAGCTTGAGAATGTTAGTATCTCCCTCAGTCTCAGTTGGAGAACTCACAACATCATTGAATTCATCAACATCAAAAAATGAACGAAAGTGATCATCACTTACTTCAAAATCAAACGTGAAATCTTCATCATTAAAACCCGGTACATCACTCTCCTCATTAATCCCTTCCCCTTCATCATCATCATCATCATCATCATCATAATCATCATCATCAACAACAACAACAACAACAACATCATCATCATCAACATTAAGAAGAGACACATGTTCCTCTACCACAATTTCCATAGGGGAAGTGACAATAGGAACAACTTCAGGCTTATGAATAGGAATATATTGAAGTACAGGAGCTTCTTCAATTTCAGCAAATCTTCCAAATTTTACTAATGGGCTTGTTCCCTTGAAAACAACCTTTGAGCCCTTGCGATTCTGTTTCATCAAGCCAAAAGTGTTTGGACCCAAGGATTTCATATCCAAAGTTTCACATTTTCTTTCCAAATCGAGATATTGATCATCAAATATCATTTGTAGAAACCTTGGGTACATAAGGAATAGATCCTTCTTTTTCCATTGTAGGTTTCTCTTCATATCATTGAACATAAGTTTTGAAAAATTGAAGTCCAAATCCATGATCAGAGCATCAATGGCACCCGTAGATGACTGGGAGATCTCCGCTCCCCCTTTCCTGCCTGAAATACATATAACGAAAGTGTGAGCAAGGAAGCACCAGTAGGGAGGGAGTAACTTCTTCAAGGTTGGAGGAAAGGTTCCTTCATATCCCATTCTTTCAAGAACCTCCCTAATCTGAGTAGCAAGAATTTCAGGTGGGAAACCTGCTGATCTCCAAATTGGAGAACTTCCCAAACGGTTTGTTCATACATAATAATTTTCTCCCCCTTAACAGTTGATTCTACCATGCCTACTCTTTTTGCTCCTGCTTTATTGAAAGAAGCTTTATCCCACAATTCACCCACTAGATTTTTGTAAATGACAAGATTTGGTCGAAGTGCATGAGTGATCCTGCAGTTGTTTAATCCATGAACCATGGACTTAAAATCTTGATGGCTCAGTGGTGGATCAGACATATATCCAACAATGTTGTGAGTTTCAACAAATTTCAAAATCAGCCATTTGTCTGCATCAAATGAGGTACGTGAGAATAGCAAGATTGAACAAGTAGAATTAATTTTCTCAAAACATTTATTTCAGTTAAAGTAAAACAGGCTTGAACTGTGCTTTGAAATTGGTCAAATTTAAATTGATTTCGGTCAAAAAGGTCAAAGTTCAATTTATTTTGTTCGTTGTCGGTTGGATTTAGGATTTCGGCCAAAAACGTCCCACCGAAAACCTAAAACCCTCGAATTTTGGGTTTTCGGCTGAAATCATTTCCAATGAAAATCAAAAACCCTTGAATTTGGGTTTTTGGTCGAAATTGTTTCCACCAAAAACCTAAAACTCTTGAATTTTTGTTTGCAGCCGAAAACAGTCCACCCTAAACCAAAAACCCTTGAATCTAAAACCCCAAAATTGACGTAAACAATACACTTCTATCAGGGTTGTCGATTAGTTCTAAAACCTGCAAAAAAAAACGTAATAAAATCATGTTAGAATAGATGTATGGCACTCGCAATTCACTTACGATGATGAATCAGTGAACAATTTAATGAAACACAAAGGAAAAATGATCAATCGAGCAACAAATCTTTAGAGAGAACGAGAGAGAAAAAGGAAGCGATTTCGGTGGAGGCGTGAAAAAAGAGGGAGGAGCCGACATCCTTGCTTTTATACCCTAATTAGGGCTTTCGGCTGATAAGGCTAAATCCAATGGGCCTCACCCCAAAACACAAATCCTTCTTAAAAAAATAGTACAATTTCGATTCTTTAAAAATGAGACCTTTTGAAGACTTAAAAAAAATAAAATAGAATAAAAAAAAGCTAAAATTCAAATGCAAACAAAATTTAATTTTTAGAAAATAAAAATTAAAATTGAAAAAAAATAACACTAACCACATGTTAAAATTAAAATTTAAACAATTTGGGATAATAAGTTTTGAAACAGCCTTAACTTGTTTTTCAGTACTTTACCTGCATGAATTGATCTAGTCAATCACCAGTATTCTGGTGCACTTAAACCCGAAGAATATTGACAAGTTGGACAGATTATAAGTGACAAGACATTACACCTATATTCCTACAAAAACCATTTAGTTTATGACGACCAAGGATATTGGTGTCTACTTAAATTCAACAACAAGATCTACAGACAACCTATTAAATGGTTTAGTTTTAGATACACTAGAACGTGTTCCCCACTTCCCGACATACCGCGGTAATAAAGAACTTCCAAAGAACTCATTACTTTAGGTGAGTAGACAATCATTAAGTGAGAAGTCAGATTTAGAAATGCATATGTTGTATACCCAGGTCGGATCTCTTCCAATCACGTAGAGGGAACAACATGTGTCTAACTGGAATAGAGGGATTGAGAGGTAGAATGTTGCATATGTTGTGTTCCAGGTCTTATCCTTTCCAATCACACAGAGGAGACAACATATGGCTAACAGATAGAAAGAATTACATAAAGAAGGAGATGCATAGAGATAGAGTTGCATATGTTGCATTCCAGGTCAAATATGTTCTAATCATGCAAAAGAGGCAACATATGACTGACAGATATAAAGCAAGAATATAATTTCCTACAGACCTACTGTATCAGAACCCCCTAGTCTCCCTATCATTACCGGAATTAAGGACATAAGTCCGTACATCGAGGAAATGTTGAGCCACAACTCTAGATACATATGACTTTAATGTATGTCGCATGCTCCCTTATTTATCTCACTGATCAATCTACCCGAGCGTCATTTGGTCAGTTCAAACAAAAATATCTAGGTCCACACTGTCAAGTCCTTTCATTGTAAGCTATGTCTAGTCCTTTTGAATCCTTCGTGCCTACCAGCACATTGAGCACATAGTTTAGACATATCAGCTTCAGTACCATATAGTTGTTTAAACTTCCCGTTATCACTCATTCTTAATATCACTTCCCAAATAACAACTACAAACTAAACAACTATAAGGACATATCTTTGGATTTTTGTTTTGATTTTTTTTTTTTTTGTATTTTGATTTCTCCCCCTAAATTTTTGCATGGGAGAGAAAAGAAATGAAAATAAAATAAAATAAAATATGCAAATTTAAACACAAAAAAAATTTAGTCTTCCAAACGAATCATCTTTAGAAAGCCCACAAGCACATCGAATCGAGCTTTAATGAATGGTTTGGTAAACAAGTCCGCCACATTATTATCAATGTGGATCTGCTCCAAATGAATGAGTTTGCGCTTGTAACAGTCTCAGATAAAATGAATTTTGATATCATTGTGCATGGTTTTTGAATGATGAACGCGATTTTTAGCAATTTGAATAGCAGCATCTTTATCACAAAATATGGAGGTGTCAAGAAAGTTCAAACCATAAACCAGCAGCTAGTGTTGTATCCAGATAACATGAGAGCAGCAGGCTGATGCAGAGATATACTCAACCTCAGCTTTTAAGATCGACACCGTCTGATGTTTCTTGCACTGCCAAGATACCAATCTCTCCCCCAGAAACTAACATCCTCCAGAAGTTGATTTCTTGTCAAAATCACACCATCCATAATTGTTGTCAGCGAAAGCATATAGGGCAAATTCCTAAGTCTTAGGATACCATAGCCCCAATTTAGGGCTACCTTTGATGTATCAAAAGTTCCTTTTAACACAATCAAATGAGAGAGTTTAGTATTAGCCTGATATATAGAACATTGACAGACGGAGAACATACTGTCAAATATGCTGGCAGTCAAATACATGAGAGATCCAATCATCGATCGATATTCAGTTTGATCTACGAAATCTCCTTTTGGATCTGGTCCCAGCATGGGTCTTTCAGCCATTGGTATTGAGACAGGTTTAACGTCTTTAAACCCGAACTTCTTAAGCATATCCTCCACATATTTGCCATGATGTAGCAAGATTCCAGATGAATCTTGACAAACTTGAAATCGCAGAAATATCGTCATTTCACCAAGTGAGCTCATTTCAAATCTATTCTCCATGACTTCTTCAAATTCTTTGCACAAAACAGGACTCATTGACCCAAAGATGATGCTATCCACGTAGATCTGGACGACAATAAAGTCTTTATCCACTTGCTTTATGAACAGCGTCTGATCGATCGTGCCTCTTGTGTATCCTTGCTCCAGCAGATGTTGTGTTAGGGTAGCACACCAAGCTCTAGGAGCCTGATGTAACCCATACAAAGCTTTATCTAATTTGTAGACATGATTTGGAAATTTTTGATTCATAAACCTTAGGGGTTGATCAACGTAGATCTCCTCCTTCACGACTCCATATAAAAAGGCAGTCTTGACCTCCATTTGATAAACAGTGAATCCCATGTAGGAAGCATATGCCAAGAAGATACAGATAGCTTCGAAGCTTGCCACAGGAGCATACACCTCAGTGTAGTCAAGAGCTTCAATATGCCGGAAGCCACGAACAACCAGACGTGCCTTGTTTTGCACAATTACCCCACTATCATCTTGCTTATTCCTAAATACCCAGCGTGTGTCCAAAGACTTCTTTCCTTTTGGTAACTCAAATAGCTTCTACACCTTCAACTTGTCAAATTAGTTCAATTATTTATGCATTGCATCCACCAACTTGATTCATTAAGAGAGATGTCTACGTTCTTGGGCTCAATCTGAGATATGAAGCATGAGTAGAGACATGAGTTGAAATCTCCACTTTGACTTCTTGTTTGAACTCCTTATGTTAGTGGACCAATGACATTCTCAATCGGATGATGCCACTAAATTCTGGAGGGGATTTCATGGCTGTAGTGATTGATTGAGGCTGGAAGGTTGGTGATGTTGATGAATCTGTCTTCTGCCGAATCAGTCGCCTCAGATGATCTAGGACCATGAGAGGTACTTGCCATATATATTCATTTGAGATAGGCTCAGGAAAAAGAAGCTCCATAAATGTTTGTGTAGCAGCAGAGATATCCCTTGACATGACTGGTCTTTTGACTTGATGAAGAAGCGGGTGTGTTTGGAGAAGCTTCAACCACATTAGTAGACTCAAGAAACACCAAGTGTTTTTTGCATGAACCAATTACAACAACTTCCTCTTCATATTCGATAACACCACATGTACTTGAGCTGGAACCTGAAACAATATCTGAAAACACATTAAAAGATTTAAATAGTGAAGTATAATCAAACAACCAATCAGGTCCGACTCGACCATCCATCTCGTTCTCTTCTAGCTAGCGCACGTCGTATGAATCTATAATATTCTTAGTGGACTGGTTATAAACTCGATAGGTAGTGCATGCATCGTATCCCACAAAGTAGAAGTCATCAGATTTTTTGTTGAACTTGGGGTTGGACTCCAGGTGAAGGGGGTGCAAGGACATCCAAAAATTCTAAAATGAGCGACCGTTGGCTTGTGACCATATAGAATTTCGTATGGGGTCTTCATCTGCGGTTTGTTGATCAGAACTTGGTTCTGAACATAGCATGCAGTGTTGATAGCTTCATCCTTGAAGAAGATTGGTAGCTTGGAGTCACAAAGGATTGTCCTTGCTGCGTCCATCAAAGTACGATTTCGCCGTTCTGCAGCATCATTTTGTTGAAGTGTCCAAACAACACTATATTAACGCAAAATACCCTTTTCAGCACAAAAATAATCCAGAATAGCATTCTTGAAATCCGTTCCATAGTCACTTTGAATTGCCTTCACCGTTTTGTTGGTCTGATTCTTAATTAACATAGTGAATTGCTTGATCAGGTCAGCAGTTTCACTCTAGTTGGATAACAAGAAAACCCAGGTAAACCGTGAGTAATCATCAATGACAACGAGGCAGTATGAATTCTTATTAAGGCTGAGAACGTTGACTGGACCGAACAAATCCATATGCAAGAATAATGTTTATTGAGTTGATTAGTTTTGGTTTATGTGGCTTGCGATGATGTTTTCCTTGAGCACATGCCAAACACTTCTCGAAAGTAATGGAGTCCTTGATTGGAACACCACGCACAGTATTATTTTTTCGCAAGACGGTTAAGGTTCTTGGTATTTGTGTGACCGAGTCGACGATGCCAAAGTATAGTATTGTATTCAGAAACCTTTGAGAAAAGACATGTAACTTGCTCGGAAATGTTATGGTTCATATCATTGATGTAGGGATTCCCTTCCCTTTTTGACCTCACGAAAATCCACTCTTTTGGAATGATGATTCCATGCTTCAGAATTAGACATTCCTTATTGGCAAAGTGAGTTGAATATCCTTTATCACAAATCTGAGATACACTTAATAGATTGTGTTTCAACTCGGGAGCATAATTTACATTTTCAAAGCTGATCTCGCCATTAGTCACGGTACCCTTTTATGTGATGTTTCCACCTTCTCTTCCCATAAAAGAAAAATAACCCCCACTAAAGTTTTGAATGTCTTGCAGTTGGGAAATGTCTCCTGTCATGCGCCTGGAACAGCCATGTAACATCCCAAAAATCGAGACCAAAATTTTTTGTTTTAATAATATTTCTTATAAAATTTGTTTGAGGAAAAAATTACTAATATCATATGAATTCATAAACCATAGTTACGTGTCTCAAAACTATATCATCAAATAGTAATAATGTCAGAGTACAATCCCAAAAATCTCAAATGCGGAATCATGTGTGTGAGATGCACTACTACCCTGGCAGCTCTTTCCCCTTCGACGAAGATGTACTTGAAACAAAAACTAAAAACTGTAAGAACAAATCTTAGTGAGTTCCCCATCATACTGAAGGTATTTGAGCATTCTAACACTCCTATGGTGTAAATGCAACCCTATAAACCATGGATCTATGTTTTCTCTATTATACATGAAAATATTCAATATTCCAAGGTTTCATCCTAACTAGCATGTGTGTGCGATGCACTGCTACCCTGGCAGCTCTTTCCCCTTCGACGAAGAGGTACTTGAAACAAAAACTAAAAACTGTAAGAACAAATCTTAGTGAGTTCCCCATCATACTGAAGGTATTTGAGCATTCTAACACTCCTATGGTGTACATGCAACCCTATAAACCTTGGATCTATGTTTTCTCTATTATACATGCAAATATTCAATATTCCAAGGTTTCATCCTAACTAGCATAATATGAAGCAACTATACTATAAAAGCTTAGTTAGATAACATACCTTTGATGGAGCTTGAAGTCTTGATCTTCAAGAGCTTAGCCTCAATAGTGTTGAAGCATCAATTGGAATCACAAATCACAAAAAACACATTGGAAAACTTGAGAGAATAGAATGCACACTAGTGCTATTTCATGTGCCAAAGACCTATTTATATAGTATGGAGGATTAGGGTTACATTAATGTAAACCCTAATACCTATGACCTTTAATTTCCATAGGATCCCTGGGTTAAAAACTCCATGGACTATCCATGAAAGCTTAGGCTAACCTAAATGAACTTGGCCCATCCTATATATAAGAGTCCATATTTAATTATTTCCTTTTGATCACTAAATTAATTCTAAATGTATTGTTGATCAATACTAATTAAATAATATGATTTCGTATTAGTATATTAGAACTTATAATATATTAATACAAATCATAAACATACTATTTTCAAAAGACTATCCATATAAATTGTTCAAGTGAAGTGCAACCCAAATGGACCATGCTACTCTCGGGTCGAATAAATACCAATAATAGTTATGGGCTTAGACATTTAATCCAACAGTCTCTTACTTGGATAAGTCTTAAACTATTATTGCATATGACTCCAAGATCCCGACTAGTAATCGTAGCTCTTAAAGCCGCTGTTGAACTTTGACCTAGTCAAATGACTTGTCCATTAGATAAGGGATCATATATTCCTCCATTCTAGATATCATATGGACTGATACATGGATTATAATCATTCTCTCTGTCCATTTGTTGTTTCCTGATTTCCGATTTATGACGACTGACTAATTGAACGAATCAAATCAATCGAGGCTTGGCTAAGCACTTAGGGGTGTCATCACTAAATCATCGAGGGGCCCACATATATCACTTTTATTCCTCCAAGGGTAAAAGGAATGGATAAAATTTGACTCATATGCTTGTACTAACCACTTGTTGAATGATACACAAGGGCACATTTTACAACATCAAGTTACTGATGTGTTTTCGTGAAATCAATGTATAACCAACTCATTGTCAACAAGTCATATCTGTAGGTTTGAAGAATATAAGATATATCGGCTCATGATCACTTGTGATAAAATCCATGAAGTGATTCAAATGAGCATGGGTTTAATCCAATACTCGAATCTCATTCCAGGAGTACTCATGAATGTTGTAGCAACTCTTGCTATGTCCAACACCTTAGACATCTACAAGCCAACTTCATGACAGTCTTGATTCATATCTACTTCCAACATATGTTTGATTGTGGAGAATTTGAATAACTTAGTTATTCGGGAAGTCAAAACATGCAAAGTGAATCACAAGAATAATACTAATCCTATATGGCCCCAAGCACCTTTAAGAGTAAATAAAACACCTTTTATTTAAATACCATATTGATTACTCATTATTCATTGTATAATGTTTCGAATAATCAACTTTATACTTGAATTTGAAACAATAGTCATGCCATGCTCCAAGCATGTACACTATGTTTGTCTATGATCCTTACTTTGTGAAATAGATCGATTAAACGTAATTCCAATGATTCTCATTTTACAATCCCAAATCCTTATCGTAAATGTAAGAATTCCAAATTCCAACCCTTTACCAAAATATATTAGATTTTAAACTTATATGCACTGATCCTCTTGTAATGATTATGCACAAAATCAAAAAAGACTTGTCAACAGTCATTACAGAGTATTCCAATGGAGATCTACTCCATGGAAACGAAGTCTCATATTCAAAGTACATTGCTTTGAACATCCTTCTTGCATTAAGCTCTCTAATTTTACACAGATTGAATAACTTCCACCTATGGAGACATTTCCTATTCCCATTTTGACTATCACTTCTAAACAAGATGTCACACCCCGACCGTCGGCGGGAACACCGGGCAATGTAATGTCATTTCCTGTATCATAGTTATCAACTTCCAGAAAACACATGCATTTTAAAATACGTCAACATAAAGTTGGTGAGTTCATAGGTTTTGACTCCATATGAAAATACTACTTTTTCAAAGTTCAAAAGGTTAGTTTTGAAAGCAT